>NC_044034.1:187703482-188022328 GCF_901765095.1 Microcaecilia unicolor | reverse complement strand
ATCGGATTTGATATTAGCTTTGAAGTAAGTATATATAGGAAATCAAATACATTGGAGTTTAACTTTAAAAAAGGAGACTGTGATAAAATGAGAAGAACAGTGAAAAGAAAACTTAGAGGAGCGACTGCGAGAGTCAAAACTTTACATCAAGCGTGGATGCTGTTCAAAAACACCATCCTGGAAGCCCAGGCCAAATATATTCCGCGTATTAAAAAACGAGGACGAAAGACCAAACGACAGCCGGTGTGGTTAAAAAGTGAGGTGAAGGAAGCAATAAGAGCTAAAAGAAAATCC
This sequence comes from Microcaecilia unicolor, assembly GCF_901765095.1. NCBI lineage: Eukaryota > Metazoa > Chordata > Amphibia > Gymnophiona > Siphonopidae > Microcaecilia > Microcaecilia unicolor. The sequence goes on along the minus strand of NC_044034.1, from coordinate 188,022,034 downwards.
TTCAGAAAATGGAAGAAGGAACCGACTGAAAATAATAAGAAACAGCATAAGGAATGTCAAGTCAAATGCAAAGCGCTGATAAGGAAGGCTAAGAGGGAAAAAATGGGGTATAAGTACGATAAATAAATAAATGCTTAGATAGAAATTATGTGGAAAGGAGAAAAGAGGAGGTTAAATAGAAAAAGGCTGAAATATTAAGAAAGTATTCTATATTTGTGCAAAACAACTTATGTAAAATTAACTCAAAACTAAAAGCTCATGTATAACAATCAGAGTTCTATATTTCCTCAACCGGCACCCCAGCCTTTTCCAGTGTCAGCCCTCGATGAGTGCATCCGGGCCTTGCTCCCAGAAGTATCAGAGGTTCTTGAGCCTGCCATACCTCCGTTGCAGCCCCACCTGGCCCTCAGCCTGCAGTGCAGCCTTCGCCGGCGCCGCTTGTGGCTCTGGTGTCAACTGCCACCCAAGCTGGTACCCCCTCATTGTCAGTGGAGGAAGCCTTGCTGGAGTTGAGACAGGCACTGGCTTCTCAACGCCTCTCTTGAGGGCACAGTTCCTTGGCATCGAGGCAGGTTCGGTCTTGGCGATCCCATAAGGAGATACTGCCCGACACCAAGGAGGAGCACTCAGGGTATTCAGAGGAAGATCCCAGACACTTCTCCTCAGATGAGTCTTATGGGATCTCCTCTGAACCATCCCTTCCACCTGAAAAGAGATAGTCTCTGCTGGAGGGGCTTTCATTTCCATCTTTTGTTAAGGAAATGGCTGATGCCATTCCATTTCCTTTGGAAGTGGAGGATGAGCCCATGGCTAAGATGCTCGAGGTCCTGGACTATACATCTTCTCCTAAGGAGGCTGTGACTGACCCTCTCCACAAGGTACTCAAGGAAGTCCTCGTCAGGAACTGGAAGTACCTTCTGTCGGTCCCTGTCGTGCCTAAGAAGATTGACAACCCAGTATCAGATCCACAGTGAATCTGGTTTGGTTAGGCCTCAGTTACCTCACAATTCCATGGTGGTGGAGTCCGCTCTCAAAATGGCCAGGAGTGCTAGGGACTATGCCTCGGCGCCCCCAGGCAGAGAAGCTAGAACTCTGGATTCTTTTGGGAGGAAGATGTACTAGGCTTCAATGCACATCTCCCATATACAATCCTACCAGCTCTTCAAGAGTGTCTACTTGTGAAACTCAGTGCAACAGCTGTCGGATTTGGTTGAGGTGCTCCCTCCAGATTAGGCCGAGCCTTTTTGCCAGTTGGTCAAGCAGCAGAAGGCATGTTGAAACTTTTTTGATGTGGCATCCAGGATCTCTGCTCAACGTATAACAATGCGCAGACACTCGTGGCTGCATGTTTCTGACTTGGAACACTCTGTTCAGCAGTGGTTGGCTGGATGCTGTTTGCTGGAGGGGGATAACCTTTTTGGAGAGAAGGTTGAGGAGGTTGCTGACCAAATCAAGAGGCATACTGATACAATCTCTTCTCTCTCTTGCTGGGTGCCTTCTGCACCTACCTCCTCAGGAGTGTTTTTGGCAAGCCAAAGAGCAGTCCCTACTACTAGGTGTAGATACGATCCTTTGGCTCGTCAGCGTACTCAGGCTCAGCCCGAGTGTGCTCATTCACATCAACAGTGTGTGGCTAAGGCCCCTGCTGCTCCCCAGTCAAAGCAAGGAGGCTAGAATTGTTTTTACCAAAGGTGGCCTCTTATAACCTCCGACTGGTGGGTTTTTCAAATAGTCCGTCTTGGATATGCCCCCAATTGGCATCTCAAACCTCCAAATTTCCCATTGAGAGCTCATTAATTTAGCTCTCAGCACAGGCAGGTACTTGCAGAGGAACTCTCCTCCCTTCTAAAGGCTCATGCGGTCAAACCCGTTCCACCAGGGGAAGAAGAGCAGGGATTCTATTCTGGGTACTTCCTTGTGCAGAAGAAGACACGGAGGATGCATCCCATCCTAGACCTAAGAGCCCTGAACAAATTTCTAGTCTGAGAAAATGTCAGGATGGTTTCTCTGGGCACCCTCTCCCAATGATTCAGAAAGATGATTGGCTATGCTCTCTCGACTTAAAGGATGCATATACTCACATTCCGATACTTCCAGCGCACTGGAAGTATCTTCGATTTTTACTGGGAACACATCACTTTCAGTATCGTGTGTTGCCTTTTGGCCTTGCGTCAGCTTCTAGGGTCTTCACCAAATGTCTAGCAGTATTTGCAGCATTGCTGTGCAGACTGGGAGTTCATGTGTCATTGTATCTTGACAATCGGGAAAGACTTTGTTGAAACTCAAGCAAGACTGCAGAACTATGATTCTGATCGTGCCATTCTGGCTGTGGCAGATATGGTTCGCTCTTCTTCTGGAATTATCCTCCAAAGAACAATGGAGATTGGAGTGTTTTCCAACCCTCATCACGCAGGATGGAAGGTCACTTCTACATCCCAGCCTCCAGTCTCTGGCTCTCACAGCTTGGATGTTGAGAGCCTAGAATTTTCTTCCTTGGGTCTTTCAGAGGGACCGAGTCTTGCTGGCTTCCAGTAAAGATTCCACTTAAAGGTGTTATTCTTTTAAATGGAGGAAGCCCTAGATCCTTTTTCTTGTCCTACACAGACCCTGCTTGAATACCTCCTACAGTTATCAGAGTCTGGTCTCAAGACTAATTCCTTAAGTATTCACCTTAGTGCAATTAGTGCTTTTCAGTGTGTAGAGGGTAAGCCCATCTCTGGACAGCCTATAGTTGTTCACTTCATGAGAAGTTTGCTTTTGTTAAAGCCCCCTTCAAACCTCCACCATTGTCATGAGATCTTAACGTCATTCTCATCCAGATGATGAAAGCTCCTTTTGGGCCACTGAATTCTTGTCATCTGACGTACTTGACCTAGGTCATTTTCTTGGTGGCTGTTACTTCAGCTCGTAGGGTCAGTGAGCTTCAGGCCTTAGTAGTGGATGCACTTTATACTAAGTTTCATCACAACAGAGTAGTCCTCCGCACTCACCCTAAGTTCCTGCCGAAGGTGGTGTCGGAGTTCCATCTGAATCAGTCAATTGTCTTGCCAACATTCTTTCCATCCTGGCGAAAACAGCTTGCACACCTTGGATTGCAAGAGAGCATTGGCCTATTACATGGAGCAGACAGACAGTCCACCCAGCTTTTTGTTTCTGTTGATCCGAACGGGATGAGGTCACCATCAGGAAACGCACCATTTCAATTTGGTTGGCAGATTGCATTCCTTCACATGCCCTGGCTGGGATGGCCTTGGAGGGTCATGTCATGGCTCATAAAGTCAGAGCCATGGCTGCGTCAGTAGCCCACTTAAGGTCAGCCTCCATTGAAGAACTTTGCTAGGCAAGAACGTGGTCTTCAGTCCACACATTCACATCATATTACTGCCTTGAGCAGGATACCCGACGCAACAGTTGGTTTGGGCAGTCAGTGTTGCAGAATCTGTTTGGGGTCTAGAATCCATCTCCACCCTCCTAGGCCCATTTTATTCTGTTCCAGGCTGCACCCTCACTCAGATTGTATATATTTTCAGGTCAGTCTGTGTTATGTTCCCACATTGCGAGGTCTAATTGACCAGTGTTTGTTGTTTTGGGTGAGCCTGGATGCTAGGAATTCCCAATTTGTGAGAAGATTGAAGCCTGCCTGTCCTCGGAGAAAGCAAAGATACTTACCTGTAGCAGGTGTTCTCTGAGGACAGGCTTCATATCCTCACAATCCTGCCCACCTCCCCAGTGGAGTGTGGCTCGCGTTCCACAAATCTTTCTTCTTTTTGCTTTGCAAAAGCTGGACCGGGTGACGCGGATTGGCATCACTCACTTGTGAGAATTTGAAGCCTGCTGGCCTTGGAGAATATCTGCTACAGGTAAGTACATAAGTACATAAGTAATGCCGTACTGGGAAAAGACCAAATGTCCATCGAGCCCAGCATCCTGTCCCCGACAGCGGCCAATCCAGGTCAAGGGCACCTGGCAAGCTACCCAAACGTACAAACATTTTATACGTTATTCCCGAAATTGTGGATTTTTCCTAAGTCCATTTAGTAGTGGTCTATGGACTTGTCCTTTAGGAAACCGTCCAACCCCTTTTTAAACTCTGCCAAGCTAACCGCCTTCACCACGTTCTCCGGCAATGAATTCCAGAGTTTAATTACGCGTTGGGTGAAGAAACATTTCTCCTATTTGTTTTAAATTTACTACACTATAGTTTCATCGCATGCCCCCTAGTCCTAGTATTTTTGGAAAGCGTGAAGAGACGCTTCACATTCACATCCACCTGTTCCACTCCACTCATTATTTTATATACCTCTATCATGTCTCCCCTCAGCCATCTCTTCTCCAAGCTGAAAAGCCCTAGCCTCCTTAGTCTTTCTTCATAGGGAAGCCGTCCCATCCCCGCTATCATTTTTGTCGCCCTTTGCTGCACGCTTTCCAGATCTACTATATCTTTTTTGAGATGCGGCGACCAGAATTGAACACAATACTCAAGGTGCGGTCACACCATGGAGCTATACAACGGCATTATAACATCCTCACATCTGTTCTCCATACCTTTCCTAATAATACCCAACATTCTATTCACTTTCCTAGCTGCAGCAGCACACTGAGCAGAAGGTTTCAGTGTATTATCAACGACGACACCCAGATCCCTTTCTTGGTCCGTAACTCCTAACGTGGAACCTTGCATGACGTAGCTATAATTCGGGTTCTTTTTTCCCACATGCATCACCTTGCACTTGTTCACATTAAACTTCATCTGCCATTTAGCCACCCAGTTTCCCAGTCTCTGTAATTTTTCTCAATCCTGTCGCGAGTTAACGACTTTGAATAACTTTGTGTCTTCAGCAAACTTAATTACCTCGCTTGTTACTCCCATCTCTAAATCATTTATAAATATATTAAAAAGCAGCGGTCCTAGCACTGACCCCTGAGGAACCCCACTAACTGCCCTTCTCCATTGTGAATACTGCCCATTTAACCCCACTCTCTGTTTCCTATCCTTCAACCAGTTTTTAATCCACAATAGGACATTTCCTCCTATCCCATGATCCTCCAGTTTCCTCTGTAGCCTTTCATGAGGTACCTTATCAAATGCCTTTTGAAAATCCACATACACAATATCAACCGGCTCCCCTTTGTTCACATGTTTGTTTACTCCTTCAAAGAATTGAAGTAAATTGGTCAGGCAAGATTTCCCTACACTAAAGCCGTGCTGACTTGGTCTCAGTAATCCATGTCCTTGGATGTGCTCTGTAATTTTGATTTTAATAATAGCCTCTACCATTTTCCCCGGCACCGACGTCAGACTCACTGGTCTATAATTTCCAGGATCTCCCCTGGAACCTTTTTTAAAAAATGGGTGTTACATTGGCCAACCTCCAGTCTTCCGGTACCACGCCCGATTTTAAGGATAAATTGCATATCACTAACAGAAGCTCCGCAAGCTCATTTTTTCAGTTCTATCAGTACTCTAGGATGTATACCATCTGGTCCAGGAGATTTGCTACTCTTCAGTTTGCTGAACTGCCCCATTACGTACTCCTGGTTTACTGTGAATTCAGTAAGTTTCTCTGACTCGCCCGCTTGAAATACCATTTCTGACACCGGTATCCTACCCAAATCTTCCTCAGTGAAGACTGAAGCAAAGAATTCATTCAATCTGTCCGCTACGTGTTTGTCATCCTTGATTGCCCCTTTTACCCCTCGGTCGTCCAGCGGCCCAACCGATTCTCTTGCCCGTCTTCCTGCTTTTAATATACCGAAAAAATTTTTTTACTATGTTTTTTTGCCTCTAATGCTATCTTTTTTTCGTAATCCCTCTTCGCCTTCTTTATCTGTGCCTTCCATTTGCTTTGACACTCCTTATGTTGCTTCTTATTATTTTCAGACGATTCCTTCTTCCATTTTCTGAAGGTGTTTCTTTTAGCCCTAATAGCTTCCTTCACCTCACTTTCCAACCATGCCGGCTGTCTTTTAGACTTCCGTCTTTCTTTTCTAATTCGCGGAATATGTTTGGCCTGGGCTTCTAGGATGGTACTTTTGAACAGCATCCACGCATGTTGTACAGTTTTTACCCTCTCAGCTGCCCCTCTGTTTTTTTTTTTTTTACCGTTCTTCTCATTCTATCATAGTCTTTTTTTTTTTAATTTAAACTTTAACGTATTTGACTTCCTATGTATAGTTACTTCAAGGTTGATATCAAAACTGATCATATTATGATCACTGTTATCAAGCAGCCCCAGTACCATAACGTCCCTCACTAGATCATGTGCTGCACTAAGGACCAAGTCTAGAATTTTTCCTTCTCTCGTCGGCTCCTGCACCAGCTGCTCCATAAAGCTGTCCTTGATTTCATCAAGGAATTGTACCTCTCTAGCGTGTCTCGATGTTACATTTACCCAGTGTATATTTGGGTAATTGAAGTCACCCATTATTATCGCATTGCCCATTTTGTTTGCGTCTCTGATTTCTTTTATCATTTCTGTGTCTACCTGCTCATCCTGGCAAGGCGGACGGTAGTACACTCCTATCAGCGTCCTTTTCCCTTTTATACATGGAATTTCAACCCACAATGATTCAAAGGTGTGATTTGTGTCCTGCTGAATTTGTAATCTATCTGAGTCAAGGCTCTCGTTAATATACAATGCTACCCCTCCACCAGTCCGGTCCAGCCTATCACTACGATATACTTTGTACCCCGGTATGACAGTGTCCCACTGGTTATCCTCCTTCCACCAGGTCTCAGTAGTGCTTATTATGTCCAATTTTTCATTTAGTGTAATATATTCCAACTCCCCCATCTTATTTCTTAGACTCCTAGCATTTGACATTTCAGAGTATGTTTGTTGTTCCTATTTGCATGATGCTTAGTGCTTGACACTGTTGATTTGCCATCTTTTGACTGATCTTTAGTTGTATTTAAGGGCACCTGGCCTACCACGGTCTCTTGTGTAACCTCACTATCCAGAAACCCTATCTTCCCTGTTTGTGAGGTATCCTTGCAAGATACCTTATCCCGAACCATGCGCTGTTGTGTGACTGTCAGCTTTTCCCCCATATCTAGTTTAAAAGCTGCTCTGTCTCTTTTTTGAATGCTGACGCCAGCAGCCTGGTCCCACCCTGGCTAAGATGGAGCCCATCGTTTCGGAATAGGCTCCCTCTTCCCCAGAATGTTGCCCAGTTCCTAACAAATCTAAAACCCTCCTCCCTGCACCATCGTCTCATCCACGCATTGACTAAATTAGATCCTACACTGCCTGTCAGACCTTATCTGCTACTGCAAGTTATTGGGATTACTTCAGAAAACACAGCTCCTTCAAAACAACTCCAGCACAAAGAAAAACAATTTACCAGCACAGAATTGAACACAGTTTTAAAAGAAACTACCAGCCCCCAAATTAAAACTAGCAAGTATAGAGTAGATAAAAGAGAGGACTTAGAGAGGAAATACCCTCAGCAGTGAAAGAATAGCGTTTTTTTTCCTTTGTTTTTTTATGTTTGATTTAGTTGAGATTTAGAGGGGCATAATCGAACGGCACCGATCAAATAGCTGGCCAGCCATCTTCGGGGCCGGCGCTGTAAGTGGGCGGAGCCAACCATATTTTCGAAAAAGATGGCTGGCCATCTTTTTTTTTTTGCTAACACGGTTGGGCTCGGCCAAATGTCAGAGTTCGCCGGGTTTGAGATGGCCGACATCGGTTTTCGGCCATAATGAAAAATAATGCCGGCCATCTCAAACCCAGCCAAATCCAAAGCATTTGGTCGTGGGAGGAGCCAGCATTTGTAGTGCACTGGGCCCCCTGATATGCCAGGACACCAACCGGGCACCCTAGGGGGCACTTCTAAAAATGAAAAAAAAATAGCTCCCAGGTGCATAGCTCCCTTACTTTGGGTGCTGAGCCCCCCAAATCCCCCCCAAAACCCACTCCCCACAACTCTACACCATTACCATAGCCCTTATGGGTGAAGGGGGGCACCTACATGTGGATACAGTGGGTTTTGGGAGGTTTTGGAGGGCTTCCATTTACCACCACAAGTGTAACAGGTAGGGGGATGGGCCTGGGTCCACCTGCCTGAAGTGCCCTGCACCCACTAAAAACTGCTCCAGGGACCTGCATAGTGCTGTCCTGGGTATGACATTTCAGGCTGGCAAAAAAATGTTTTTTAATTATTTTTTTGGGTGGGAGGGGGTTAGTGACCACTGGGGGAGTAAGGGGAGGTCATCCCCAATTCCCTCCGGTGGTCATTTGGTGAGTTGGGGCTCCTTTTTGAAGCTTGGTCGTGAAAAAAAAGGGACCAAGTTCAGCCGGCGAAATGCTCTACAAGCCTGGCTGGTTTTTTTTTTTTTTCATTATTGGGCGAAGCCGGCCATTTCGTGAGCACGCCCCCGTCCCGCCTTCACTACCCTACCGACACGCCCCCTTGATATTTTGCCAGCTCCGTGACGGAAAGCAGTTGAACCTGGCCAAAATCGGCTTTCGATTATACCGATTTGGCCGGGTTCTGAAGATGGCTGGCCATCTCCCGATTTATGTCGGAAGATGGCCGGCGTTCACTTTCGAAAATGAGCTGGATAGAGACAGACAGTTATAAGAAAAAGCTTTAAAGAGAAAGAAACGTTTTAAAACACAGGCAGCCTTAGCCACCAAACAAGCCAGCCCTGAAGATCCCCAGCAATTTCAAAGCAAATATCTTCTCTTTATTGAAAGGTGGAATGGAGAAGTGACAAAGTCGTTAGAGCAGCAGGCTGATAACCAGAGAAACCTGAAATCAATTTCTGCTGCCTTTCCTTGTGATTCCAATGCCTTAGTTACAAGATTAGATTGTAAGAATCCAGGGAACAGAGAAGTCACCTTGAGCTACTGCTGGAAAGGCATCAGAAGACCTAATAAATAAAATATGGAATGTTTAATTCAGACCCCCTTTTTTTGAAATTCTGTTGTAAAGGCTGACCGAAATTGAAACTGAAATTGGACATATTCCAAACACTAAAATGAAAATAAAATGATTTTTTCTACCTTGTTGTCTGGTGACTTTGTTTTTCTATCCATATTGGTCCTAGTCTCTGATTCTGCTGCTCTCTATCTGTTCTCTTAACTCCGTTTCCATGGCTTCCTTTCAATTTATTTCTTTACTTTCCTCCTTTCTTCTTCATTTCTTGCCCTACATCTATAAGTAAAAGCTGGGTTCTCCTCCGTGGAATTGACTGGAGGAGGTATAAAGTGGATACAGCTTTTGCCTGTTTTCTCCATCCATGTGCAGCTTTTCTTCTCTCTTCCCTTTCCCTCATCTGCATCCATGTGCATCTTCTTCTTTTTTCTTTCCTCCCCTCCATCCATGTCCAGCACTTCTCCTCTCACCTCCCCTCCATCCATGTCCAGCATTTCTCCTCTCTCTTCCCTCCCCTGTATCCATATAAAGCAATAATTCTCCCTCCCCTCTCCTCCATCCAAGTCCAGCATTTCTCCTCTCTCCCCGCCAACTCCTCCATCCATCCATGTCCAGCAATTCTCCTCTATCTCCTGCTCTCCTCTCCATCCATGTCCAGCATGTCTCCTCTCTCCCCTGCCCTCCCCTCCCATGTCCAGCGATTCTCCTCTATCCCCTGTCCTCCCCTGCCATCCATGTCCAGCGAATCTCTCTTTGCTGACCTCCCCTCCCATCCATGTCCAGCAATTCTCTCTTCCCTGCTCTCCCCTCCCATCCATGTCCTGCATGTCTCCTCTGCCCTCCGCTCCATGTCCAGTGATTCTCCTCTCTCCCCTGCCCTCCTCTCCCATCCATGTTCAGCGATTCTCCTCTCTCCCCTGCCTTCCCCTCCCATCCATGTCCAGCAATTCTCCTCCTTCACCTCCCATCCATGTCCAGCGATTCTTCTCTCTCCCGTCCTCCCTCCCCTCCATGTCCAGTGATTCTCTTTTGCCCCCTATCCTCCCCCTCGCTTCCATGTCCACTGACTTGCCCTAGCCTCCACCTGCCCCCGAGATCGTTCAAACCCCAGCCCCACCTGCCTGCCCTCAGCTCCCCGACTTTCTATTCGTGCATCCGTGCTCCCTGCCTTGAAATCTTCTGTTTACCCGAAGTCGCGGCAAGTCTGCCTGCCTGCTGCTTTCAAGTGCCGGTTCGCCATGACTTCGGGTAAACAAAAGATTTCAAAGCAGGGAGCACTGCACAAATGGAAGGGAGCGGACAGGTGAGCCAGACCTCACAAAAAAGGTGCCGGTGTGCCGTACCGGCACAAAAAAAAGCACTGATTGTTTCACACAGCAAGAGAAGTATGCACAGTGGTGGCAGTGGCTCAGATCTAGTGGCAGTCTCCAATTACTCTAACATACTGGTCAATGGTCCGTAATCTAATTGAAGAAATTAAGGGCAAGGTGTTATCATTAAGTCCAATTTATCTGTTGCTGGGATACACTGGAGATGCCTGTCAGAGGGAAAAGGATTGTTTCATTTCTCATGCATTTGTGGTGGTTAGATGCAAGATCCATATTAGAAAGATGTTAAAGCTTCAGCTGAAGAATTGTGGATAAAGGATAATTCGAGAAACAGAAAAAAGCTGGATTTTTATACGATATCCTGGATATATAATTAAGATGCATGCCAGAGATTTGAACATCTTCATACTTTGGACATGGTTTGAATTCAGATCTTTCTTGTGCATGTTCATTAGGGCTGAACACCTAACCTGTATGCGGCCATCGAGGACTGTTCGTGAATACTACTGGTCTAGAGAAGCTTCTGAGGTAGAATCTTCTAATAAATGCATGCAGATTTTGGGGCCTGTTTGAGCTCTGTTGAGAAGAGCATCAAGATGGAATCCTTCTCAAAGATTATACAAAATTGCTGTATGGGTAAAAGGTTTTGCTTGCTAGAATGGGAATGATGGTTATTTTTGATCTTTTCCTCTTCTGTTAAATATTAGGGAACCTCGCATGTCTAACTTGTAGAGAACTAATGCTTGGGGAAGGGGATAAGGAGGGAGGTAATGTTTGTTATGTGTAAATATATTTACTGTGGATATTTCAGTTGTATTGAAAAGAGAAATACATGGTCTGATATTGAAGCGCAATTTATGCAGTCAGTATTGGATGCTATCCACATAAGTGTGTGTGTTTTTCAATACACAGCCAAAATTAGCCTGTATTTCCTGGGAGGGATCAGGGCCTGTATATTGTGAGGAGGGTTCTGGGGGCAGAGTCTCAATTTATCCATTTAGCAGCTATCTGTATATCTTGCCAGCAGGGGTAAAGATCTAAAGATAAGATTTCCATAGATCTTCATATGTGTATTTTCAGTATTGGAAAAATATTGGCTATCTTTTTGAAAATCCACATAAAGATAGAGATAACTTATTAGTATCTTTCTTATGATAAGTTGCTACTGGATATTCATCATGAAGAGTTAAAAAAAAAAAAGTTGGAATACCTGAAAGTGCACCAGAGGTCTAGAAACTGGAAGATAAGAGAAAAATTAATTTGTCTGTATGCTTCTTGACTTCTTGAAAGATGCATGAACTGTCTTTGTGTACTGTACAGAGCTGCACATTTTCAATATGTAGCACACCATACAATTTTCTGGATGTTACAGTGACCATTCTTGATGGAAGTTTAAAAACTGACATTTTTTTCAAAAAGTACAAATAGAAACACTCTATTGAACTATGATAGTATGCATCCAATTCATACACGAAATAGTCTCCCATATGCCCATTTTTTTCATTATAGACATATTTGTGATTCTTCTATTAAATACAAACAAGCACCAGTGCAACTTCAAGATAAATTACAAGCAAGAGGCTATCCAAGAAAAGTTATAAAAGATGCATATAAACATGCCCTTTATAATCACCGTGATGTGCTATTGGAAGAGAAATCCCCTAAGCCTCCAAATACAGATATAGCTTGTGTATTACAATACACCTCAATGTCCACAAAAATCACTAGAATTATTCGTTCCCATTGGAACATTTTGGCAGCTCATGAGAGCTTTGCACAAAAAAGATGCATGATAGCTTACTCTAGATGTACGAATCTTGCAGATATGCTATGTCATTCAGATGCTTGGTCAGTGAAATTAAATCACCATATGGGTCATAGTAAATGTGGCAGTTGCTCGCTATGCGCTATTATGGAGGAGACCACCAGGTTTTGGGACAATGTACATAATAATGGATTCAAATGAACTGTTCGACCACTTGCTGTCAGACTTGTGAGTTTTTGTGCCAAGTGGAGCACTGCTGAGCGCAATGACATGCCTCAGTACTCTGCTTGGTGGCCAAGCAACCCTGAGGTTCACCTGCGGTGACCGCCGTTCCCTGGAGGTTGAGCCCCTAGGTGTGGGCGGCCGGCGGGACTTGTGCGGGAAGCTGAGGAGAGGGGTGCTGAGGAACCAGCTGGAGGGGAATGGAAGGGAATGGTCCTGGTACAAGCAATGTCCAACAGGCAGGTAGCAGACGAGAGAGTAATCCAGGCACAAGCAATGCCAACAGGCAGGCAGTAGGCGAGAGAGTAATCCAGGTAAAAGCAATGTCAACAGGCAGGCAGCAGGCAAAAGAGTAATCCAGGCACAAGCAAAGTCAGCAACGAGGGACCAGCAGAAGAAGCAGACTGCAGAGTAGTAACACCTACCAAGGTAGAAGCTGAAGCCCAGAAGTAGAGAAAGATTTCCCAGAAATAGTGCTGGAATCAGCCTGTAACAAGAAACAGCTGGGAGGAAGAGCCGCCATGGGTTGGAGGGATACCAGAGGAGACCCAATAGGAGAGGCAGAGAAACAGCAAGGGAGAGTCCACAGGGTAGAGAGCCAGGACACACATAGCCAATCCACAGGGCTGAGAGGTGTGGCTGAGAACCTGGCATGCTGAGTGTGCCCAGCCTGTGTCTGTTGGAGAGAAGAGGTGCGCTGACGGAGAGAGAAAGCAGCATGGGAGAGGACGCCGATCAGGCTTGCGCGCGTGCGTGCGTGCGCACCCACTGGCGAACAGGTGGAAGCAGCATTGCAGAAGGGAACCCTGGCCTTAAAGAATGGCGGAGGACAGCGCCCCAGGATTGCCATCACCGGCAAGGAGAGGGGCATGACACTTGCAATTCAGAAGCAGTAATATATATGATCACATGTCCGTACGGCTTGAGATATATTGGTCAAACAAAACGTATGTTAAAGACCCACTTGACAGCACATAAACGTACCATCAAGTTTAAAAAGCTGCACATGCCTCCAGCTAAGCACTGTGATCTTCAACAGCACTCGTTTGACCAACTACATTGTGTTGTGATAGATCAATTATTAAATAATAACATAGTAACATAGTAGATGACGGCAGAAAAAGACCTGCACGGTCCATCCAGTCTGCCCAACAAGATAACTCATATTTGCTGCTTTTTGTGTATACCCTACTTTGATTTGTACCTGTGCTCTTCAGGGCACAGACCGTATAAGTCTGCCCCGCACTATCCTCACCTCCCCACCACCAGCCCTGCCTCCCAACCACCGGCTCTGGCACAGACCGTACAAGTCTGTCCAGCACTATCCCCGCCTCCCAACCACCAGTCCCGCTTCCCACCACCGGCTCTGGCACAGACCATATAAGTCTGCCCAGCCCTATCCCCGCCTCCCAACCACCAGCCCCGCCTCCCGATCTTGACTAAGCTCCTGAGTATCCATTTCTTCGGCACAGGATTCCTTTATGCTTATCCCACGCATGTTTGAATTCCGTTACCGTTTTAATTTCCACCACCTCCCGCGGGAGGGCATTCCAAGCATCCACTACTCTCTCCGTGAAAAAATACTTCCTGACATTTTTCTTGAGTCTGCCCCCCTTCAATCTCATTTCATGTCCTCTCGTTCTACCACCTTCCCATCTCCGGAAAAGGTTCGTTGGCGGATTAATACCTTTCAAATATTTGAACGTCTGTATCATATCACCCCTGTTTCTCCTTTCCTCCAGAGTATACATGTTTAGTTCAGCAAGTCTCTCCTCATACGTCTTGTAACGCAAATCCCATACCATTCTCATAGCTTTTCTTTGCACCGCTTCAATTCTTTTTACATCCTTAACAAGATACGGCCTCCAAAACTGAACACACTCCAGGTGGGGCCTCACCAACGACTTATACAGGGGCATCAATACCCCCTTTCTTCTGCTGGTCACACCTCTCTTTATACAGCCTAACAACCTTCTAGCTACTGCCACCGCCTTGTCACACTGTTTTGTCGCTTTCAAATCCTCAGATACTATCACCCCAAGATCCCTCTCTCCGCCCGTACCTAACAGACTCTCCCCGCCTAACACATACGTCTCCCGTGGATTTCTACTTCCTAAGTACATCACTTTGCATTTCTTCGCATTGAATTTTAATTGCCAAACCTTAGACCATTCTTCTAGCTTCCATAGGTCCTTTTTCATGTTTTCCACTCCCTCTGGGGTGTCCACTCTGTTACAGATCTTAGTATCATCCGCAAATAGGCAAACTTTACCTTCTAACCCTTCGGCAATGTCACTCACAAATATATTGAACAGAATCGGCCCCAGCACCGATCCTTGAGGCACTCCACTACTTACCTTTCGCTCCTCCGAGCGAATTCCATTCATCACCACCACCCTCTGGCGTCTGTCCGTCAACCAGTTCCTAATCCAGTTTACCACTTCGGGTCCTATCTTCAGCCCATCCAGTTTATTTAAGAGCCTCCTGTGGGGAACCGTGTCAAAAGCTTTGCTGAAATCTAAGTAGATTACGTCCATAGCTCGTCCCTGAGTCAAATCTCCTGTCACCCAATCAAAGAACTCAATGAGGTTCGTTTGGCACGATTTCCCTTTGGTAAATCCATGTTGTCTCGGATCTTGCAATTTATTGGCTTCCAGGAAATTCACTATCCTTTCCTTCAGCATCGCTTCCATTACTTTTCCAGTAAATGAAGTGAGGCTTACCGGCCTGTAGTTTCCAGCTTCTTCCCTATCACCACTTTTGTGAAGAGGGACCACATCCGCCGATCTCCAATCCCTCGGAACCTCTCCCGTCTCCAAGGATTTATTAAACAAATCTTTAAGAGGACCCGCCAGAACCTCTCTGAGCTCCCTCAGTATCCTAGGGTGGATCTCATCCGGTCCCATGGCTTTGTCCACTTTTAGCTTTTCAAGTTGTTCATACACACTCTCTTCCGTGAACGGTGCTCTATCCACTTCAATCTCATTTGTACTTTTTGCAGTCCATCGCGGTCCTTCTCCAGGATTTTCTTCTGTGAAAACAGAACAGAAATATCTATTTAGCAAATTTGCTTTTTCTTCATCATTATCCACATAGCGGTTCGCAGTATCTTTTAGTCTCACAATTCCCTTTTTAGTCATTCTCCTTTCACTAATATACCTGACGTCAGGGTGATGTGTCCCGATGCCTTCACCAGAAGGAACAAAAATGGATATTTAAATTGCAAATGATGTCACCTAAGGGCTTGAATGGCCCAATGGAATGGGAGGCCTTCTACTGATATTGTGGTCAATTGATTGGCTGATTTCAGATGTCGTCAGCAAACTAGGGTGTGACTAGGGGTCGGCGTTCTATATAGTCAGCAGCCATTTTGTGCATAATATATTTTGAGATCAAGACTGGTGAAATCATAAAACTCCTGTTCCCCCTGAAGCAGGATCGAAACAGGGGTTCCCCCTGTCGATGTATTAAAGATGAGTGGCCACTCATGAGGATTACAGTGGAGAAATTAATACTTACCTGGACTCGACTCAAGCAGCGTGGTTCTAGGGTTAAAGCTAAGTTTTTTTTTTATTTTTTCCTCTTATGTGTGGTGCACCCATATTGTTAAATATTGGCGTTTACTTAGTCCTCCCAGTTTTTTTACATTTTCTATGGGTAGGGATCTTTACCACTATAAAGTACCCTCTGTTTTTTTGTCACAGTGTTTTTTTTCTCCTGATTGGAGTTTTTTTTACACTGAGGCTGTTTTCAGAGATAGATTGGAAACACATGATGATAGGGGAAGGGAATGGGACTTATATACCGCCTTTCTGTGGTTTTTACAACTACATTCATAGCGGTTTACATATTATATACAGGTACTTATTTGTACCTGGGACAATGGAGGGTTAAGTGACTTGCCCAGAGCCACAAGGAGCTGCAGTGGGAATCAAACCCAGTTCCCCAGGACCAGAGTCTGCTGCATTAACGACTAGGCTACTGATGAGTCCAATAAGGGTTAGACCATCTCTGTAGGTCACCTGGATTCTTGAGGTTTCATTTTGATAAATTTGGTATTATGTTGGAAAGCTTCCTACCTAATAGAATTTAATGAATGAGCTTTTTTCTATTTGGTTTCATTTATTTGTGCTCTCTAGCTCTTTGAGCATATATGTTTATTTGGTGACAAATTTCTGGTTCCTTATTGGTGAGGAGATACCAGAAACTGGTCTCTTCGCCTGTGAAAGGAGCCTTTTTAGCCTTTTTTTTCTCCCTAGAAAATGAATATTGTTCTAACTTCAAGAATTAGGTTTTGTAAAGGGGGTGGGTAGAATGGGTTCTTGGGGTTGTGTATGACAACTGGTACTTTTACTATTTCCTATCAGGTTTGGTAAATTTTGTATCACAATAACTTCATGTTGATGTTTTATCTATTTTGAAAACTTCTTACAAATAAGATTTAAACATAATGATAAGGATGAAGAAGTTCTCATTTGGTTAAAGGGAAAACTCCAAGATGTGTACCTTGTTCATGAGCACAAAAGTGACTCTTGTATGGTTCCGTCAAGTACAATGTTAGAATTTGGATCAGAACATGAGAAGTAATATCCCTTGGTTATCCTGATAGTGTAAGTAAAAGTTAAAATCCCAATTTTCAAATATGACTTCAAAAAACAATTTTCATTTTCTTAGGGTAGCAGTGTGCTTCATTTTTTGAAATTATTGTAGAGGAACATGGCTATTGGGCACTGAGAAAATATAAGGATTTGTTTTTCACCTTTTATAGAGGAATTGACCAATTTGGATTACAATAAAGTTAAAACATGAGAGGCCTTTGTTAATGTCCATTTTACCAAGAATAATGGGTGTGTATTGGTCTTATAGTTGTCACCATTTCTTTGTCATAATTGAAACCATCTAAACAACTGCATAAACTTCCCTTTTCTCATCCTTCTTTGCTACTGTCAATAATAGTTTGTTTAGTAGACCTGAGTCAAAGATATACCAACAAGATGTGTGTTCATTAAAAAAGAATTATATCTGTTTTGAGCATCACATCTAATCTTTATCAGCATCTGGGTATGCCTACTTTTTACATCTACTTTAACTGTATGCTTGTTGTGTTTACTATGATTGTCCATTTGGGCAAAGGACCATGTAAAACATTTAGTAGGGGGAGCCGCTTTGATGAAATCATAGATAGCTTATCTGTAATGTAGCATTTCTTCTGATTGGTCCTGTAAAGTACATCAGTCCCACCATTAGCAGAAAGAAGTAGTAGTACCCTCATGTGGGTCTCTGATGAGACCTTACCTTGAGAACTTTGTTCATGTCTGGAGATCACATCTTCAAAGGTACATTGACAATACAGAGCAGTGTTTGCCCAGCTCTTCATGCTCAAGGTACACCAGCATTTGGAACAGGTTGTGTGGACATGGGAATGGACTCATCTGTTCAAAGGAAAGCACTTAAAACCCCACCAGAGACCAGAAAGACTTAACAAAGTAGACCTGGCTATTCTTGCCCAACATGCTCTCCAGTTCATACATTCCAGAGCTGATGCTGTATCCGGCAGGCAGTACTTGCTCATTTAAGAGCTATCATTTGGTGGCACTTGTGGTATCAGGCACAGGTGATGTTTTTTCCATAGCTTACCTGATAAATTCTGAAGCCATATTGGTTAGAAAATGCTGATGGAGAGGCAACTCAGGGGGGCCACTAAGCCAGATCTGCCATTACTGTGATCATGATCTATACTTTAAATAATACACAAAGAAACTGAAGGAGCTCAAGATGCACTTCCTAGAAGAAATAAAGGAAACACAGATATGGAGCAAACTTTTGAATACCTATTGGGCTTCAGTAAAGTACCAGAAGAAGTAGGAATTTGCATAGACTGAAAAGCTCAAGGACAAAGGAGTGAAAAAGGGAAGCTTGAAAGGAATGTAAGGGGGCAGTGGACACCAGGAAGCTTCAGTAGAGATTATAGGCATGATGAAAATGTGGCAGAGCTCAAGCATACACGGGAAAGACACAAACATAGTTATTTTGTAATAGGCCTCAATTTTAAGGTTACCACCTGACAGGATTTTTCATCCTGGGTTTGCCCCATTGCATGCAGGAACTTGTAGTCTTGCTTTCATAGGGAATGCAATGGGGAAAGCAGAGCCATAAGTTTGTGCATGCAATGGAGTAAATCTGTGACTGGATCAACCCTGTCAAGTGAATCTGGATCCAGCTGGCAGCCCTAGGAGCATAAGTTGCACCAGCTTTCAAAGAGAGAGTGCACGCATGCCTTCCTTTTGAAAACTACCTCATTGATTCTACAGATGCACAGAGTACACCTACTTAATAGACAGAACATTGAGAAAATTTACATATGTGCTCTTGAAATTCCAGTGTATGTCCTGACTGTGCCCCCAGGAATGTCTCTTTATGTCATGGATAAATGTGTGAAATGGAGGTATATGCATCCTTTTACCCATATATACACCATGCAGTTTCATAACAAACCATTTCTTTTCATAAACCTGAACGTAAATGCAGAGGCGTAGCTAGGTTTTGACGTCTGGGGGAGCAGACTTTTGTAAAATAGGTGCCAGAAGGTAGGCAGGCCATAGCATCCCACAGCAGAGAAGGTGCAACCAGACATTCTTGGAAAAGACAAGCCTAGGGGACACTGGTGGCTGCTTCTCATTGGGATTAGCACATCTTCCAAGGAAACAACCAAACAGGAACTTCTCTGACCTTTTACACTGTACTGCCAAGTGGCAGCCAAGTGCAAACACTAATACAAACATAAAAATATTTTTTTTTACACTTGAAGCTTATATTAGCATGGCAAGATGTTGGCATTTGTGTACTGTGAAGTGGGATTTCATACAACAGGCAGCAAAAAATGCTGAGGTGAATTCAGTGACAGTGCTGGTACAGTACTGAATCTGAATGCACAGAAATACAGGTTAATAAATACAAAGCAAATATATACGCTGATACCTTTTTACGGAAACTTAAGACACTTTAATCAACTTACAAGTTTTGTATTATGCCTCTTAAAAAACAGAGAGAAAAACTGAAGTTGAATAAACAAAGTTGAACTCAAATAAATGCAGAAAACCCAGCATAAAGTACCAATTATGAGCTAAATATTGAAAGGATTTATGCTCTTTACTGAGAGTTATGCCCATCTCTGAGAATTTGATTGCCTTGCTCTCCCCTCCCATTTTTGCTTTTGCCTAGTTTTTTTTTCACTATCCTTGGTACAATTGTAATAGAATGCATGGATATCCATTCCCTCAGTAACAGCAACACAAAATCCCTCCACTACCAGATACTGTGTTGACGATACAAGAAGGTTGACGAAAACAGGAAACGGGATGACGTCAAAAAAGTTGAAACCAATTAAGTTAGTCTATGTTTCCTCCTTCCCTGTGTAGCCGTCATCTAGTACACTCGAAATAAAGCAAGCAAACCTATGAGCTGCTACATCCTTGTTGTTCTTTACTGTTGGTTGCATTTTTATTTAATCTCACTTATATTAAACATGCTCGCTTGTGCAGCATATGGATGTACACAGAGGAAGTATTGGTTTCATTGGTTAGAGTACTAATTTGTTCTACATTTTAAATCATTATGTCATTTGGAGGGGCTGGCTATAGGGACTCTCCCTCCATCACCCCCTGAATTCATGCAGAAATATTTTCACCTAGTAAATGGACACCAAAA
The DNA here is from genome assembly GCF_901765095.1 of Microcaecilia unicolor. Taxonomy (NCBI): domain Eukaryota; kingdom Metazoa; phylum Chordata; class Amphibia; order Gymnophiona; family Siphonopidae; genus Microcaecilia; species Microcaecilia unicolor. Next base: position 188,002,129 of record NC_044034.1, on the reverse strand, counting down.
CAGACATCAGATGCAGATGTGATTCCATGTGCCCCAACGAAAAGGAGAGTTTAATTTTACTTTCATTTAATTTCAGTATATTCCACCTTTATAACACCAGGCTTCCCAAAGGCAGATCACAGCAACAGTTAAGATGAACAGTTAAGATCAAGAAACAGGATATTCTCACTGAAATTTTGCCATCTGTATTGCAGGGGCGTAGCTACGGGTGGGCCTGACCAATTTCAGCTCAGGCCCGCCCACCCAAGTGCACACACACTGTGCAGCAGCCTAGCGACCACCGCAAGAAACGGCACCCGCTCGCTCTGGCTCAGCTGAGGTGATTTCTCCAGGGCAGGCTCCAGCCCGATTTCAGCCCGCCCACCCAAGCGGCAAACGCAAACACTACAGCAGCGTACCATGTCGCGTGGTCACGGGCACCCGACGACGACTTACCCGAAGTCGCTTCGGCGAACTGGCGGCGGGGAGTAAAAGCAGCAAGCAGGAACGCTCGTCTCCGTCCGCTTCCCTGCCCTCTCTGCATCCCGCCTTCCTCTGATGTCATTTCCTTCGGGCGGACGGGACGCTGAGAGGGCAGGGAAGCGGACAGAGACGAGTGTGCCTGCTTGCTGCTTTTACAACCCCGGCTCGCTCGCCCGCCTGTTCGCCGCTGGAGTGGAAGTGCTAGCTCTATCTAGCCCACTGTAAGGAAGGAAGCCATTTGGTAAACCCCTGTTTCCACTCCCACGTGCAGCTGTCGCCATTCAGTCAAAACACAGCAAACCTGTGAGCTGCTGCATCCATGTTGCCGTTCTTTATTGTTGGTCTGTCTTGGGGGAGATGCTGGATAGAATGAGCCTCAGCCTGGCCCCTGCCCTGTGGAAACGTGGGAATTGGAAAGGTTCGAGTCCCAGATCATTCGAGTCCAGAATCGAGTTCCTGCCAGTGCCAGCCCAGCAGGTAATAAAATTGTAAATGCTTTTTTTTTTTTTTTTTAAATCAGGGGACTTATATCTGTTTGGCTTTTAAAATGGGACATATATATTGCTGTTGTATAAATTCACTGCTGCCTTTTTAAAGGTATTCTTATTCATATTTGTGTGTTCAGAATTGGTGGTGTTAAGGTTTGCTATATAGGCTCTAAGAAGCGTCATAAGATTTAGTGTTACTTCACAAAGAATCTGGCAGGGAAGGGATTTTGACAATGTTGCTATTACTGAGGTCCTACCAGAAACTTAATACACTTTTTTTCAATGGAAAACTGTAAGAGAAAACATCTTAGCTGTGGACTATGATAGATCTGCTAAATATTTTTAGGCCAATTTGCCATTTTTATCTAAAGTTTTAGAAAAGGTGGTTTTAACATAGTTTAATCAGGCATTTACATTTGTTATAAAGCAAAGTTTGACGGATACGTGCCATTGTTATAATTATTTTGCAGGATACTGTGATGTTAGGATGTTTGCCATTATAGTAGACTTATGTCTGGTCAGGTTTAAGTTCTGTTTGTCTAGTAATTGCCTAAATTGTGGGATAGTGCTGGATGGAAATTTTTTAAATGGTGGTGTTCCATAAAGTATGTATGCAGTTTATGTTGGACACAGGACAACTGTTGGGCAGATTATTTAGTTAGAAATCCTTCATCAAGTGCACTCTAAGGCATTATTTTGTAATATCCCATGAAACACTACTCGTACCTGTATACATAGTGCCCACCCATATTAGCTCTGGGCCCACCCAAAATGTCAGGTCTGGCTACGCCACTGCTGTATTATATAGAACAGTGTAGAAAAATGAGCACAAAATACAGAGATTATAACTGCTGTTTCTACCAGCTATAATAATTTTAACCTGTTTTACTGATGTTCAATTTTTATTTCATTATATGTATATCTAGATAAGGGAAGTTTTCAAATAAATTAAAAAGCTATCAAATAAGTAAGAAAACAAAATCTTTTGTCCTCTGCCCTTTAAGGCACTGCCTATCTAACTAGAACAGCTTAAGACCACGCATTTATTTTTAATATTGCTTTAGCATTTGCTAGTGCTGGGCAGACTTATACAGTCTGTGCCAGAGCAGGTGGTGGGAGGCGGGGCTGGTGGTTGAGAGGCGGGGATAGTGCTGGGCAGACTTATACGGTCTGTGCCAGAGCCGGTGGTGGGAGGCGGGGCTGGTGGTTGGGGGGCGGGGATAGTGCTGGGCAGACTTATTATGTCTGTGCCCTGAAAATGACAGGTAAAAATCAAGGTAAGGTATACACAAAAAGTGGCACATATGAGTTATCTTGTTGGGCAGACTGGATGGACCGTGCAGGTCTTTTTCTGCTGTCATCTACTATGTTACTATGTTATTGTTTTGGGTGAGCTAAAGTCTGTATAATGGATTAGATAGGAATACCTCATCTCCTGTTTTCTTCAACCTCCTTGTCTGACATTTCCCCTTGCTTCCCTGCCCCCCCTCCCTTACTTCCATCCCCCCTCCGAAATCTCCCTCTTCCTTCCCTTGATGACCCTCTTGTCTTGACCATGTATTTTATGGGCTGAAAAAAGAGTGTTTATGTGACTCGCAACCCCTCCCCTCCCCTTTCTTTCTTTCTTTTTTTTTTTTTTTTTTAATAGGCTGGAAAAAAAAGGCTGTGGAACTCTCCCACCCCTTCTCACCTTTTTTTTATTTTATTATTTATGGTCTGTAAAAAAAGAAGACTGTGTGTGTGTGCGTTTTTGTCCAGTTCACCCCCTCCCCTTTTTTTATTTTATGGGCTGCAAAAGAAGGCTGTGTGTGTGCATTCCCACCCCTTCCCTTCCCTTTTTTTGTTTATTTTATTTTATAGGCTGCAAAGGATTGTATGTCTCTCTCCCCCTTTCCCCCACCCCCATTTTTCTGCTGCACCGGATAAGAAGACTGTCCATGATTTGTATTCTGTTGCCCCCCACCGGACCTGGGCTCCCCCCCTGTTTTCCTGCGCATGGGCTAGGAAGACTGTCCATCTGCCTTCTGTAACCCCCCCGCCCCCCACGAGATATTTTAGCTGAAACAGCCAGTGCCGCGGAGGTGGAACCCTTTCACTTTCCAGCCCACAGACAGAGCACAGTGTGTTCCCTACCCCACCGAAGTCAGAGATGAAGAGCTCAGATCACACAGCCAAAACCGAGGTCCAGGCTCCGAGCACTGAACAGCTGGGCTGCAGCCTGCACCACACCACGGGGCCTGCCTGAGAAGGATCCCTGGGCTTGGCCCCATCCCCCACAGTGCTGCTTGGAGAAGTGTGAAGATGAGAACTTCGTCAAGAGAGCTCAATGAGAGCAGGTTGTCCATGCACACAGCAGCAACCAGTTATTCAGCCAGCCAGCTCCTTTCCTTGTGGTAAGGTAGTTCGTTGGGGGTGCGGGTGGCTCAGAGGTCAGGCTAATCACTGACTTCTTCAGTTAGCAGCACTGCAGCAGTCTGTTTTCAGTCTCAGTGCTGTAGTGTTAGAGCAGATGGCGTCTGACTGGCAGAGAACGACAATGATCCAGCGCATCCTGTGTTTGTTGTGGCACCGCATGCAAGCGGGAAGACAACGGTGGATGCGCATAGGTGCCTTTTTTTTTTAAATCCATTTGGGGGAGCGACCGCTCCCCCCTGCGCCCCACCTAGCTACGCCACTCTGTAAATGCCTTTATAAAGTATCCCCAAAGACTTTAGTAGTGTAGGGTGCAGGAGAAGACCACAAATTGATAAGACCTGTGACAGCAGTGTAAACATGCAGAGGTTAGGTGAACCAAGTGGTCCTATCTCGCTGCCATCTGCTATTGTTGCAATTATCTGTGACCAGGACAGCATAACTTCTTTAGCTACTGCAGAACCATTAATATGGTTGTGAGTAATATATTAAGAGGAACTGTTAATTGTTAAGGTAACCTTCACATTTCAAGTATCCAGCCCAGTGAGCAGGAAACAGGCTCAGTATGGTATTTCAAACTGTCTAAATACTGTTTCTACATTCACGTTGGGGGTGTCTTGAACTTTTATATCATAAAAGGAGTTGTTCCTTGCCTTTGTAAGGGGCCTCTTTTACAGAGCGGCGGTAAGCCCAATGTGGGCTTACTGCTCGCTCTTTCAGGACTACCGCTGGCCCAATGTGACCACCGGCGTGGTAACTGCCCAAGTGTGTGCCATTTCCAGGGGGGAAAAGAAAACCCCCGGAAATGGCTTGTTTGGCGATAACTCAGCGGTAATTGAGCATCACCACACGATGCCTGGTTACCGCCAGGTTAGTGTGAGAGCCCTTATCGCCACCTCAATGGGTAGCGGTATGGGCTCCCTGCTGCATGACCATGCAGTAAGAATTCTCTTACCGCATGGCCATGTGTGCTGGGGGCTTTTTTACCCGCTGCGGTAAAAAGGGCCCCTGCTGCTAGTGCAGGGCCCTTTTTCTCGCAGCTTGGTGAAAGGATCCCTAAGTGCTTTGAAAATGGCGCCTTTATGTAACTTGTAAGTGCTTTGAAAATACACCTCTGTATAACATTTGGATGCTTGACTAGGAACACAGAACTATAATTACCAATGGATTAAGAATAAGGTTCACTGAAGTGAATTAAGATACATGGCAGGAGGAAAAGATCTCAGAAGTCGTAAAGAATTTTTACCTACCCTGTGATCTATTAATCATGGGGTCAAAAACCTCCTTCCTATTACTTTATTTTTATGTGGTTTTTCATGTGGGCAGGCAGCACACATATTTATTTATTTTTATTTATTTATTTATTTATTGCATTTGTATCCCACATTTTCCCACCTATTTGCGGGTTCAGTGTGGCTTACAATACATTGTGAGTCATGGAATTACATTGGTTACAATATGGTTATGGGTTATATAGAGAGGAGTTATGGGAATATATATGCGAGCAGCTGACAGTGACCAATGGACTTGATCCCCTGACGAAGCCATGGTGAAATGGGTGCCTGTCAGGATTTGGTCACCAGAGATAAGTGTCACTTTGGGATGTGGAATGCTCTATTCCCATAAAAAATTTGAAAATTGAAAAGCTTGTTATTGTTTGGAATAAGATGAGATATTGAATTTCCTGCATTTTGAATGAAAAACAAAGTGGTATGAAGGAGGTTTTTGACCTATGGTTGATAGATAAGTACATAAGCATCGCCATGCCGGGACAGACCAAGGGTCCATTGAGCCCAGCACCCTGTCTCCGACAGCGGCCAAAAGAACAAACAATTTGTCCCGCCTATCCCAGAAATAGTGGATTATTCCCACTTTTAAAAAGTCTGCTAAGTCAACCGCCTTAACCACTTTTTCCAGCAACGAATTCCTAACTACGCATTGAGTGAAGGAAAATTTCCTCCAATTTGTTTTAAATTTACTACACTGCAGCTTCATCGCATGCCCCCTTGTCCTAGTATTTTTGGAAAGTGTAAACAGACACTCCACATCGACCCGTTCCATTTACTCATTAACTTATAAACCTCTATCATATCTCTGCTCAGCTGCCTTTTCTCCAAGCTGAAGAGCCCCAGCCTCTTCAGCCTTTCCTCATAGGGAAGTCGTCCCATCCCCTGTATCATCTTTGTCGCCCTTCTCTGCACCTTTTCTAATTCCACTATATCTTTTTTGAGGTGCAGCGACCAGAATTGAACACAATACTCGAGGTGCGGTCACACCATGGAGCGATACAACGGCAGAATAATATCCTCATTTTTGTTTTACATCCCTTTCCTAATAATACCCAGCATTCTATTTGCTTTCCTAGCCACAGCAGCACATTGAGCAGAAGATTCAACGTATCATCAACGATGACACCTAGATCTCTTTCACGGTCCGTGACTCCTAACGCTGAACCCTGCATGACATAGTTAGTTGAGTTCCTCTTTCCCACATGCATCACTTTGCACTTGTTCACATTCATCTGCCATTTAGACGCCCAGTCTCCAGTCTCGTAAGGTCCTCTTGTAATTTTTCACAATCTTCCCGTGATTTGACGATTTTGAATAACTTTGTGTCATCAGCAAATTTGATTACCTCATGTAATGGAAGTGAATTTTAAAGATTGTTTTTCAACTCTGTCTTTGACCGAAAGTAACTTTTCTCTGAGGACAAGCAGGCTGCTTGTTCTCACTGATGGGTGACGTCCGCGGCAGCCCCTTCAATCGGAGATCTTCTCTAGCAAAGACGTTTGCTAGCCCTTGCGCGTTCACGCACACCGCGCATGTGTGACCGTCTTCCCGCCCGAACTCGCTCGTGTTCATCAGTCTTCTTTTTCCGCGCTCCTTTATAAAGTACTCCTTTATTTTTGAGTTTGTTTTTCCTGTCAAGTTTCCTTTCGCTTTCGAAAGCGGCCCTGTTGGCCGCCTGTCCGGGGTTTTCTCCCTTTTTATTTTTGGTGCCTTTGCCATCATCGCGAATTTTGACTTCGCCGGTGTGATTTTTCCGCCCATATCATCGAAGCCTCCCAGCGGCTTCAAGAAGTGCACCAACTGCAACCGGGCTATCTCGCTCACTGATAGGCACGCTGCATGCCTTCAGTGTCTTGGGGCTGGGCACCGTCCTCAGGCCTGTACTCTCTGTTGTTTGTTGAAAACGAGAACTCAGGCGGCGAGATTGGCCCAGTGGAACATTTTGTTCGGGGCCTCGCTTGGTGTTTCGACGGTCTCAGTATCGAGGTCATCGGCCGGTGCATCGACGTCTGCGGTACCGAGGTCATCGACCGGTGCTCCAGCGTCTACGGTACCGAGATCATCGTTGGTACTGATGCCATCGGAGGGTGCCTCTTCGTCAGGAGTGCAGGTGAGAGCTGTCCATTCCCCTGCTGATGGCGGTGAGCCCTCGAATAGGTCTCCCCCTGCCTCGAGGGCTCCTGTGGTACAGCCCCCCCCCCCCCCCCCCCCCGGGATCGACCTTCTTCGGGCCCGGCCCCGAGGAAGAGGCGATTGGATTCGACGTCCTCGTCGGTACTGGGAGGTTCCGGTGACATGCTTCGTGTGAAGGCAAAGAAGCATCGGCACCGGTCACCTTCCTGACGTGGTACCAAGAGCTCTGGGTCGCCGAGGGAGTTGGCACCCACTAGGCATCAACGCCGGGAGGACCGCTCATCCTCCATTCAGGAGGTGTCGATGCGCTCTACCCTGGACAGCCCGGTACCGCCTTCGCGCCCCGAACAGATTCTGAGTTCGTCGTCTGTACCGGACTCCCAGCCTTCCTCGACAGCCGCTCTAAGCGAGAGCCTCCGGGCCATCCTTCCAGGGATCCTGGAGGAGCTGTTGCGGCCTTCTCCTCCGGTACCGGGGGTGCTTGCGCCGCCGGAGCTGTCGAGTGAGGCAACGGCTGGCCCCTTGCCCGTCGTGAGGTCTCCGATGCCAGTACCGCTTGCGGTGCCCGCATCGACTGCCTCCCAAGCAGACTGTCCAACGACGTCGATGGAGGGAGCTTCATCGCCGCCGATGCGGGAGTCTACTTCTCGATGTTCCCACTGTGGCCATGTGTTTACGGAGTCGAGGCGGGCGCTGCTTCGGACAGAGGTTCATGAACTGGTGTCCGATACCGATGGTGAGGCCTCGTGGGAGGCAGAGGAAGATGTCATATATTTCTCAGATGAGGAGTCTGACGGTCTTCCTTCTGATCCCACTCCCTCCCCTGAAAGACAGCTTTCTCCTCCCGAGAGTCTATCTTTCGTGGCCTTTGTCCGGGAAATGTATAAGGCAATTCCCTTCCCTGTGGTTACGGAGGATGAGCCAAGGGGCTGAAATGTTTGAGCTTTTGGACTATCCTTCGCCACCTAAGGAATCGTCCACAGTACCCATGCATCATGTCTTCAAAAAGACACTGCTGGAGAACTTGGCGAAGCCGCTAACTAATCCCCACATTCCCAAAAAGATCGAGTCCCAGTATCGGATCCATGGGGATCCTGAGTTGATGCGGACTCAGTTGCCTCACGACTCTGGGGTTGTGGATCTGGCCCTTAAGAAGGTCAAGAGTTCTAGAGAGTATGCTTTGAGCGCCCCCGGGCAGAGATTCTAAAACCTTGGATTCTTTTGGGAGGAAGGCCTGCCATTCCTCAATGCTCGTGGCCAAAATCCAATCTTACCAGCTCTACACGGGTATTCATATGCGTAACAATGTACGGCACTTGGCGGACTTGGTCGATAAGCTCCCTTCTGAGCAAGCCAAGCCTTTTCAGCAGGTGGTCAGGCAGCTGAAGGCCTGTCGTAAATTCCTGGCCAGGGGTGTTTACGATACTTTTGATGTCGCGTCCAGGGCCGCTGCTCAAGTTGTGGTGATGCGCAGACTCTCATGGCTGCGTGCGTCCGACCTAGAGAATAGGATTCAGCAGCGGATTGCGAATTCTCCTTGCTGGGGGTATAATATTTTTGGTGACAAAGTCAAAACAGGTGGTTAGAGCAGTTCCACCAGCTGGACACCGCATTCGACAAATGCTCCCGCCGGGCGCCTTCAGCATCTACCTCAACTGGTAGACGTTTTTATGGCGGAAGAAGGACTGTTACCTATTCTTCTAATAGGCGTAGGTACAATCCTCCCTCTCGCCAGCCTTCTGACCAGGCCAAGCCCCAGCACGCTCATTCTCGTCAACAGCGTGCGACTTAGCAGGCCCCTGTGGCTCCCCAGCAAAGCAAGGGACGGGCTTTTGACGGCTCCAGCAGAGCATAGCCGAAATCTAAGTGTCTGTGCCAGACGATCTGCCGGTCGGGGGGGGGGTGGGGGGGGGAGGTTAAATTTTTTCACCCAAGGTGGCCTTTCATAACCTCCGACCGTGGGTTCTTCAAATAGTCCGGCTAGGATACTCCCTCAATTTGGTTTCCAAGCCTCCAAATTGCCCACCGGGAGCTCAATCCTTCAGCTTCCAGCACAAGCAGGTACTTGCAGAGGAACTCTCCGCCCTTCTCTGCCACCAATGCGGTCGAGCCCATGCCACCGGGGCAGGAAGGGCTGGGATTCTATTCCAGGTACTTCCTTGTGGAAAAGAAACAAGGGGGATGCGTCCCATCCTAGACCTAAGGGCTCTGAACAAATATCTGGTCTGAGAAAAGTTCAGGATGCTTTCCCTGGGCACCCTTCTTCCCATGATTCAGGAAAACGATTGGCTATGCTCTCTGGACTTAAAGGATGCTTACACTCATATCCTGATACTGCCAGCCCACAGACAGTATCTTCGATTCCGTCTGGGAACATGGCACTTTCAGTATTGTGTGCTACCCTTTGGTCTCGCCTCTGCGCCCAGGGTGTTCACAAAGTGCCTGGCTGTAGTAGCGGCGTCTCTACGCAGACTGGGAGTGCAAGTGTTCCCATACCTCGACGATTGGCTAGTGAAGAACACCTCCGAGGCAGGAGCTCTAAAGTCCATGCAGATGACTATTCGACTCCTGGAGCTACTAGGGTTTGTGATAAAATTATCCAAAGTCCCACCTTCTTCTGTTCAGAAACTCAAATTCATAGGGGCTCTGCTGGATTCTCAGACAGCTCGTGCCTACCTCCCGGAAGCGAGGGCCGACAATCTTCTGTCCCTTGTTTCTTGGGTACGAGCGTCTCAGCAGATCATAGCTCGGCAGATGTTGAGATTGCTCGGCCACATGGCCTCCACAGTGCATGTGACCTCACATGGCCCGCCTCCACATGAGATCAGCTCAGTGGACCCTAGAGTCTCAGTGGTACCAAGCTGCTGGGGACCTAGAGGACGTAGTTCTTTTTCTTCAGTCCCTCCATTGGTGGACAATTCGGTCCAATTTGACTCTGGGACGTCCTTTCCAAATTCTTCAGCGTCAAAAGGTGCTGACGACGGATGCGTCTCTCCTGGGGTGGGGAGCTCATGTCGATGGACTTCACACCCAAGGGAGTTGGTCCCTTCAGGAGAAAGGTTTTACAGATCAACCTCCTGGAGTTATGAGCGGTCTGGAACGCTCTAAAGGTCTTCAGAGATCGGCTGTCCCATCAAATTATTCAAATTCAGACAGACCAATCAGGTTGCCATGTACTACATCAACAAGCAGGGGGCACCGGATCTCGCCCCGTGTCAAGAGGCTGTCAGAATGTGGCTTTGGGCTCGCCAGTACGGCCATGTTTCTTCAAGCCACGTATCTGGCAGGCGTGTAAACAACAGTCTGGTCGACAGATTGAGCAGGATAATGCAACCTGACGAGTGGTCCGCTCAATTCCAGAGTGGTACGCGGATCTTCCAAGTATGGGGCACCCCCCTTGGTGGATCTCTTTGCCACTCAAGTCAATCACAAGGTCCCTCAGATCTGTTCCAGACTTCAGGCCCACGGCAGGACTAGCGTCGGATGCCTTTCTCCTGGATTGGGGGACGGCCTCCTGTATGCTTATCCTCCCATACCTTTGGTGGGGAAGACTTTGCTGAAACTCAAGCAAGATCGAGGCACCATGTTCCTGATCGCTCCCTTTTGGCCGTGTCAGATCTGGTTCCCTCTTCTTCTGGAATTGTCTTCCAAAGAACCGTGGAGATTGGAGTGTTTTCCGACCCTCCTTACTCAGAACGAGGGGGCGCTTCTGCATCCCAACCTCGGGTCTCTGGCTCTCACGGCCTGGATGTTGAGAGCGTAGATTTTGCCTCCTTGGGTCTCTCCAAAGGAGAGGGTGTCTCCAAAGTCTTGCTTGCTTCCAGGAAAGATTCCACTAAGAAGAGTTTGCTTCTTTCTATGGCGGAGGTTTGCCGTCTGGTGTGAGAGCAAGGCCTTAGATCCTCGCTCTGTCCTACACAGGACCCTGCTTGAATACCTTCTGCACTTGTCCGAGTCTGGTCTTAAGACCAACTCTGTAAGAGTTCATCTTAGTGCGATTAGTGCATACCATTACCGTGTGGAAGGTAAGCCGATCTCGGGACAGCCTTTAGTTGTTCGATTCATGAGAGGTTTGCTTTTGACAAAGCCTCCCATCAAACCTCCTACAGTGTCATGGGATCTCAATGTCGTTCTCACCCAGCTGATGAAACCTCCTTTCGAGCCACTGAATTCCTGCCATCTGAAGTACTTGACCTGGAAGGTCATTTTCTTGGTGGCAGTTACTTCAGCTCATAGAGTCAGTGAGCTTCAAGCCCTAGTAGCTCATGCTCCTTATACCAAATTTCATCATAATAGAGTAGTCCTCCGCACTCACCCTAAGTTCTTGCCAAAGGTGGTGTCGGAGTTCCATCTGAACCAGTCAATTGTCTTGCCAACATTCTTCCCCCATCCGCATACCCACCCTGCTGAACATCAGCTGCACACATTGGACTGCAGGAGAGCATTGGCCTTCTATCTGGAGCGGACACAGCCCCACAGACAGTCCGCCCAAATGTTTGTTTCTTTTGATCCCAACAGGAGGGGAGTGGCTGTCGGGAAACGCACCATTTCTAATTGGCTAGCAAATTTCATCTCCTTCGCTTACACCCAGTCTGAGCTGACTCTTGAGGGTCATGTCATGGCTCATAGTGTTAGAGCCATGGCAGCGTCAGTGGCCCACTTGAAGTGAGCCACTATCGAAGAGATTTGCAAGGCTTCAACGTGGTCATCTGTCCACACATTCACATCGCATTACTGCCTACAGCAGGATACCCGACGCGACAGTTGGTTCGGGCAGTCGGTGCTACAGAATCTGTTCGGGGTTTAGAATCCAACTCCACCCCCCTAGGCCCATTTTTATTCTGTTCCAGGCTGCACTCTCAGTTAGTTGAATAAGTTTAGGTCAATCTGTCAGGTTCTCAGGTTCAGAGCCCGCGGGGCCGGGCTCTGGAGCAAATGTGAGCCCTTGGGCTGCTGATGAGGAGCGACAGCAGCAGGCAAAACCCACTAACCAACGCTGGGCAAGCACACCGACACCGGCAGGGACTGCAGGCACCGCCCAGCGAGCCGGAACACACGGACTGGAACACGGGACTGGAATTCCCCGGACTGGAGGACACAGGACTGGAACACTGGACTGGAGCACACCGGACTGGTCCACACAGCTTCACCTGCACATAGCTACTAAGCCCCCAGGAGTTTGAGCTCCTGGGTTTGAGTAGCCGGCAGGACTTACTGGACGACACAGGGACCAGGACTAGAACAGGCTGTAGCTGAAGTGCGCCTAACTCCTAAACTGACCAAAAGTGTTCCTAAGCCCGGCACCAACCAAAGAGCTCCTAAGCCCTCCACTAACAGCAGTGCTGTTAACAGAAACTAACAGGGGTGCCCCTATGTCCTACACTAACAGAAGTGCAGGGAAGCCACAAGGGAAAAGGAAGGGAAGACAAACGCCAGACCTAACACTGGTGCTTCCTAAGCACCAAGCTGCAGCAGCTAAACATGGGTTCTCACCCCGGTGCTTCCTAAGCACCCAGCTACAGCAGCTAAACACAGGTCACGAGGAAAAGCGGGAAAGCACAAGGAAACAAGCAGGAAAGCCAAATACCCAAACAACAAAAGGTGCTTCCTAAACACTTACTAACAAGGGTGCTCCCAGCACCAAACTCCAGCACTGCACTAACAGCAGTGCTACACACCGTAGCAAAAGGGAAAAACAGGGAAGTCAAACACACAAGTCACAAGTGCACACTGAGTGCACTAAACTAACCTGGACCTAAAGCAAGTAGCCAGAAGCAAACGTTACGAAGGCCCTGAAGGAAAGAACCCCACTTCCTTATCAAGGCCCTCCCTGAAGATGTCACACTCCCTAGACCCAGGCAACAGCACACTGACCCAGAGAGCACACTGAAACCCAGAGCGGCCCAACCCACACCAATGCTACACCGTGAAGCACTTGAAGCCAGTACACCCAAAGAGAGTTAGAGCAACTCAGACTACACCCACAGCTGCAGTGAAGTAAGACAATTAGCCCATGCTGCTGGAAGCTGCCAGCACAGAGAGACAGAGCCAGCTCAGAAAGGACAGAGAAAAGAAACAGAAGCCAGCTAAGAAGCTGACCCCCAGGAAAGAGTTAAGTTTGAGAGGGGTTCTGACCCCAATCATAACACAATCTCAGTTATGTCCTCGCCATTGCGAGGCCCAATTGACCAATGTTTGTTGTTTTGAGTGAGCCTGGGGGCCAGGGATACCCTATCAGTGAGAACAAGCAGCCTGCTTGTCCTCGGAGAAAGGGAAAGCTACATACCTGTAGAAGGTATTCTCCAAGAACAGCAGGCTGATTGTTCTCACCAACCCGTCCGCCTCCCCTTTGGAGTTGTGTCTTCCCTTGTCTTTGTCTTTGTTATTTACTGGACTGACGAACACGAGCGAGTTCGGGTGGGAAGACGGTCGCGCAGGCGCGGTGTGCGTGTGCGCGCGAGGGCTAGCAAACGTCTTTGCTAGAGAAGATCTCCGATTGAAGGGACTGCCGCGGACGTCACCCATCAGTGAGAACAATCAGCCTGCTGTCCTCGGCGAATACCTTTTACAGGTATGTAGCTTTTGCTTTCTTTTAAATACAGAAAAGTTGGAATGCAGAAGATAAGACACAGCTCTAACTAATTTGGTATGTGAAGGGGAGGATGACACTTGTTTTTCCGGGCCCAGCTTGGCCACCTGGACTTGGGAAAGCATGTGACCACGTTCCCACAGACCTAAGCAGAGAAGCATTCTGTAATTTTCCTTAGAAGCATTCTGTAACTTTCCTTAGCTCTGGACAAGAGCTAAGAGCGTAATAAAAAGGGAGGGCTTGCCACAGCAGAGTCGGGGTTCATCTGTGAGCAGACATGCTATGCAGAGGGTTTGTTTTGTTCCTGGTTGTAAGGAGACTTTGAGCGTTCGCTGTAATGGACCTCCTACTGATGAGATATGGGCCTGAGATTCCTGAACCAGTGATGTTGTATGTGTGTATGTATATATATATATATATATATATATATCTGTTTTATAACTTTCTTTTAGTTAGATGGTTTAATCAGTGTGCATATCTCCTAATTTGACTCAGTCAGTGTGTATATTTCTTAATCATTGTGTAGACTGAAGCAATAATGACCTATACACTTTCCATTTGAAGTATTAATAAAGAGTTTAATTTACCCACTATGAATCCAAAAGAATCTGTAGTATTTTATTCTGTGAACAGTCTGTGGTGATCAAGTGAGCAGGCTACAATACCAAAGCAATACACCTCACTAGTTACCCCCATCTCTATGTCATTTATGAATATGTTAAAAAGCAGAGGTCACAGCACAGATCCCTGAGGGACCCCACTAACTACCCTTCTCCATTGCGAATATTGACCTTTTAACCCTACACTCTGTTTCCTATCTTTCAACCAATTTGTAATCCACAGTAAGACACTACCTCCGATCCCATATCCCTCTAATTGCCTCTCTAGTCTTTCATGAGGGACTTTATCAAACACCTTCTGAAAATCTAGATACACAATATCAGCCGGTTCACCTTTGTCCACATGTTTGTTTACCCCTTCAAAGAAATGCAGCAGATTGGTGAGGCAAGACTTCCCTTCACTAATCCATGTTGACTTTGTCCCATTAGTCCATGCTTTTGAATGTGCTCTGTAATTTTGTTCTTGATAATAGTCTCTACCATTTTGCCCGGCACTGACGTCAGACTCTCCAGTCTATAATTTCCCTGATCTCCTCTGAAAACTTTTTAAAATATCGGCGTTACATTGGCCACCCTCCAATCTTCCGGTACCACGCTCGATCTTAAGATAAATTACAAATCACTAACATTAGCTCTGCCAGCGCATTTTTTAGTTCTATCAATACCCTGGGATGAGTACCATCTGGTCCAGGAGATTTGCTACTCTTCAGTTTGCAGAACTGCTCTATTATGTCTTCCAGGTTTACAGATATTTCATTAAGTTTTTTCCGACTTGTCAGCCTCGAATATCCTGTCTGGCACCGGTATCCCTCCTAAATCTTCCTCGATGAAGACCGAGGCAAAGAACTCATTTAGTTTTTCTGCTATTTCTTTGTCTTCCTTGATTGCCCCTTTTACACCCAGGTCATCCAGCGGGCCAAACGATTCTTTTGCCGGCTTCCTGCTTTTATGTATCTAAAAAATTTTTACTATCAGTTTTCACCTCTAGTGCTATCTTTCTTTCAAAATCCCTCTTTGCCTTTCTTATCAGCACTTTGCATCTGACTTGACATTCCTTATGCCGCTTCTTATTTTTCTTCATTCGGTTCCTTCTTCCATTTTCTGAAGGATTCCTTTTTAGCTCCAATAGCCTCCTATACCTCATTTTTTAACCATGCTGGCTGTCGTTTAGTTTTCCGTCCTCCTTTTCTGATACATGGAATATGTTTGGCCTGGGCCTCTAGGACGGTGTTTTTGAACAGCATCCACACCTGTTGTAGGTTTCTAACCCTCTCAGTCGCTCCTCTAAGTTTTTTTTTTTTTTTTACCATTCTTCTCATTTTATCATAGCTTCCTTTTTTAAAGTTAAATGCTAACTTCCATATCATTATGCTGATCAATCCATGGACTGGTGGGTTGTGTCCATCTACCAGCAGGTGGAGATAGAGAGCAATCCTTTTGCCTCCCTATATGTGGTCATGTGCTGCCAGAAACTCCTCCTGTATGTTCTCTATCTCAGCAGGTGGTGGTCACACACAGCAGCAGCTCTGGCTAGGTCTCCAAGCCTAATTCTTAGGTTTTGTTGAGTACCTGGGGTTGAGGGCTCTTCCTGAGCAAGTGCAAACCTGATGGTGCCAGGTCCCTCCTTTTCTCCCCCCTCCCGCTGGCTCCGTTAAAAAAAAAAAAAAAATTTTGAACGTCCTTTAAGGGCGTTTATTTCAACGTTTATATCAGCGTTTATTGCAGCTGCTCACTGGGACACCAGGTCGTTACAGCTCGGAGCAAGAAGCAGGTAATTTTTACCTTTTGTAGCGGGCAGGGGGTACCCCGATCGGTCTCCGCGTGGCTTATGGCATCGGGAGGGCGAGGGCGCGAATAATCTCTCCCCGGACCGCGTATGCACGTCTAGCGGGGATGCGGGGGTTTCAAAGCCTGAATCGCCTTTTTTGGGCGTCAGTTTGGAGTCCGGTCAGTGTCCCGGTTCCTCCTCCGGTGCGGCGGTTTTTCCCGCCATAAGCGCCCATCCCCCGCTGCTCGCCCCCCCCATTTTGGCCGGCCACTCTGCTCGGACGGCTTCTTCTTGGGCCTCCCTCAAGGTGGGAGACGTTAATGCTATGGTCGCCCTTGATTCGGGTACCGGCAGGAAAGCGGCAAAAGTTAAGCGCCGTTCTTCCCGCGCGGCTCCTTCTCGGAGTTTCGCGCTGGACGCCATTTTGGATGCACAGCATGTTTCTCCCCCCCGCTCTTGTGAGTGCTGGTTGAGGGTGCATCTAGGGCCGTGGCCCAGGCTGCAGAAGTGCACAGTCTGGGGGGTTTCTCCCCTGAGTTCATTTTGCTGCTGCATCAGGCTTTTCTTATGCAAAACGCTGCCTCTGCTCCCCTGTCTGATAATGGGGTTGAGGCCTCCGGAATCAACGCCCTCTGGTGGATTCCAGGCCCTAGAGGACTCTGTCTCCTCTGATGTAGATGAGGGCAGCGTATCTGAGTTCTCCCAACGGTCCTTTGGGGATTCCTTGGAGAAGACGGAGTCCCGCTCGGATTGAGCGGATGACCCCTCTGCAGCGCGGATCTTTCGCTCAGAGGATTTGCCCAACCTGTTAGTGCAGGCCATGAGCATTTTGAAGATTTCCGCTCCGGAGGACGTCTCTCCCTCAGCCTCTGCTGGCTCTGCCATTATGCTGGGGACGAAGCGCCCGCCTAGAACCTTCCACATGCATGAAGCCATGCACACCTTGATTTCGGCTCAATGGGATTTCCCAGAAGTGAGCCTTAAAGTGGCTAGGGCTATGTCCCGCCTCTATCCTCTGCCTGAAGGTGAACGGGAGGCCTTTCTTTGGCCTACCGTGGATTCTTTAATCACTGCGGTGACTAAGAAAACGGCGTTGCCGGTGGAAGGTGGCACGGCCCTAAAGGACGCCCAAGACAGAAGATTGGAGGCGGCTTTAAAGTCGTCCGAGGCGGCTGCTTTAAGTTTGCAGGCCTCAGTTTGCGGCTCCTATGTGGCCAGGGCGTGCCTGACGATTGTGCAGCGGGCTTCCCCCTCGGATCCTTCCTTGAGGGGCTGATTGGCGGCCATGGAATCGGGCTGGCCTACTTGGCAGACTTGCTGTATGATGTCTGAGAGCCTCGGTTTAAGGTATGTCTCAGACGGTTCTCTGCACGGCGCTGGCTTTGGCTGAAGCATTGGTCTGCTGACCACGCTTCTAAGTCTCGCCTTGCTAAGTTGCCTTTTAAAGGCAAGCTGCTCTTTGGGGTCGAGCTGGACAATATTGTGACGATCTCGGCACGTCAAGGGCAAGAGGTTACCGGAGGTCAGGGCTCGGGCCAGTGGTGCCCGCCCCGGTTCCTCCAAGGACGGTTTCAGGAAGCCCGTCGGTATCGCCCGGGCAAGTCGGGCTCCTCTGTCCCCTCTTCCTTCAAAAAGGAACTTCTCCCCCCAAGCAGCATTCCTTTCGCAGAGACCGCCCGTCCCGGAGGTGCGTCCTCCGGTCCTCCCCCAGGGTCTTGTACCCAATGACGGGGCCCTGGTCCATGGCCCAGAGCAGATTGGAGTACGCCTATCCTCGTTTCTGGGCGAGTGGACCAGGGTAACTTCAGACGCTTGGGTGCTGGAAGTCAGAGACGGCTACAAGCTAGAGACTAAGAGACGGGTTTGTGCACTCTCCCTGCAAGTCTCCGGTCAAAGCTGTGGCAGTGCAGCAGACTTTGGACAATCTGATCTGCCTGGGTGCGGTCGTTCCGGTGCGGTCGTTCAGCTTGGCAAGGGACGTTACTCCATTACTTTGTGGTATCAAAGAAAGGAGGTTCTGTACGGCCTATCTTCGACCTCAAAGGGGTCAATCGGGCCTTGAAAGTTCGACACTTCCGAATGGAGACTCTTCGCTCTGTTATAGCGGCAGTGAAGGAAGGAGAGTTCCTGGCATCCTTGGACATCAAGGAAGCTTACTTGCATATTCCCATCTGGCCTCCTCATCAACGCTTTCTGCGTTTTTGCAGTCCTGGGCTGACACTTCCAGTTCAGAGCCCTCCCGTTCGGGTTGGCTACTGCTCCGCGGACCTTCTCCAAAGTAATGGTGGTCATCGTGGCCTTCCTACGCAAGGAAGGAGTACAAGTCCATCCTTATCTGGACGACTGGTTGATCCGAGCCCCTCTTATGCAGAGTGCGGCATAACTTCAGTCCGGGTGATTGCTCTTTTGAGCTCCCTGGGGTGGATCATCAACTGGGAGAAAACCAGCTGCGCCCGACTCAGTCCCTGGAGTATCTGGGAGTTCATTTTGACACCCAAGTGGGCAGAGTGTTCCTGCCAGACAATCGGATTGTCAAGCTTCAGGCTCAGGTGGACCAGTTCCTAGTAGCCTCTCCTCTTCGGGCTTGGGACTGTGTGCAGCTGTTGGGCTCTATGACGGCCACGATGGAAGTAGTGCCCTGGGCCAGGGCCCATATGAGACCTCTACAGCACTCTCTGCTGCAGCGATGGACTCCAGTGTCGGAGGATTACGTTGTGTGCCTTCCCTTGGATCCAGCGGTGCGCAAGGCGCTGAGCTGGTGGCTGAGGCCAGACAAGCTGTCCGCAGGAATGCCTCTTTTGACCCCGGAGTGGGTTGTCGTCACGACGGACGCCTCTTTGACAGGCTGGGGAGCCCACTGCTTGGGAAGGACAGCGCAGGGGCTCTGGTCTCCTGCAGAGGCAAGTGGTCTATCAACCTCCTGGAACTCAGAGCCATTCGGTTGGTGCTTTTGGAGTTTCTCCGGTACTGGCGGTGAAGCCAGTACAGGTCCTGTCGGACAATGCCACAGCTGTGGCCCTATGTCAGTCGCCAGGGAGGTACCAAGAGCGCCCCTCTAGCCAAGGAGGCCATGAATCTATGCCAGTGGGCGGAAGCGAACCTGGAACAGCTGTCAGCGGCCCACATTGCGGAAGTCATGAATGTCAAGGCGGACTTTCTCAGTCACCATACCTTGGATCCCGGAGAGTGGCAGCTATCTGCTCAGGCGTTCTTGGCGATCACGAAGCACTGGGGCCAGCCGAGCCTAGATCTGATGGCGTCATCGGCCAATTGCCAAGTGCCGCGCTTTTTCAGCAGAGGACGGGACCCTCGATCCCTGGGAGTAGATGCTCTTCTCCAACAGTGGCCCACACAGGAGCTTCTCTATGTGTTCCCGTACTGGCCCATGTTGGGCAGGGTGCTAGACCGGGTGGCAAAGCATCGGGCCGGATAATCCTGGTGGGTCCGGACTGGCCCAGACGTCCCTGGTATGCGGACTTGATCAGGCTCTCAGTGGACGGCCCTCTGCGGCTGCCAGCGGAGCAGGGCCTGTTGCATCAGGGTCCCGTGGTGATGGAGGATCCCTCCCCCCCTTGGTGTTACGGCCTGGCTATTGAGCGGCAGCGTCTGAGGAAGAAGGGCTTCTCAGACAAGGTCATCGCCACTATGCTGAGAGCGAGGAAGCGCTCTACTTCTACTGCTTATGCCAGGGTTTGGCGTACCTTTGCATCGTGGTGTGAGGCAGGCTCTCTTTCTCCCTTCACTGCTCCGATTTCTTCAGTGTGACGTTTCCTGCAAGAAGGTCTGGAGAAAGGCCTGTCGCTCAGTTCCCTTAAAGTCCAGGTAGCGGCTCTGGCTTGCTTCAGGGGTCACCTGAAGGGTGCTTTCCTGGCCTCGCAGCCAGATGTGTTGTGCTTTCTCAAGGGAGTTAACTCACCTACGCCCTCCTCTGCGCTCGGTGGTGCCTGCTTGGAATCTCAATCTAGTGCTAAAAGCCTGCAGAAGCCGCCTTTTGAACCCTTGTCGAGGGCATCTCTGAAAGACCTGACGTTTGAAAGCAGTCTTTTTGGTGGCTATCACTTCAGCCAGACGAGTTTCCGAGCTCCAGGCGCTATCTTGTCGAGAGCCCTTCCTGCAGGAGTGTCTATTCGCACGGTGCCTTCCTTCCGGCCCAAGATTGTTTCTCGTTTCCATGTGAATCAGCAGCTCTGTCTACCCTCCTTTCGTAGGAGGACTACCCAGAGGAGTACTCTGCTCTCAATATCTAGATGTGAGACGAGTCATCATCAGATTACTTGGACGTGACCAATGATTTCCGGAAGTCGGATCATCTGTTTGTGCTGTTCGCAGGCCCTCGTAAGGGTCTGCAGGCATTCAAGCCTACAGTGGCACGATGGGTCAAGGAAACCATTGCAGCGGCTTATGTGGCCGCGGGGAAGGTGCCGCCTATCCAGCTGAAGGCTCACTCCATTAGAGCACAGGCGGCTTCGATGGCAGAGGCCATGTCCGTCTCCTTGGAAGAGATTTGTAAGGCGGCAACTTGGGCATCGGCTCATACCTTCTCCAGTCATTACCGCTTGACTGTGGCTGCTCGGCGGAGGCCCGGTTTGGAGCTTCAGTGTTGCGGTCAGGGATTTCTATGTCCCGCCCTGGGTGAGTACTGCTTCGGTACATCCCACCAGTCTATGGATTGATCAGCATGATGATATGGAAGGTAAAATTATGTATCATACCTGATAATTTTGTTTCCATTAATCATAGCTGATCAATCCATAGCCCCTCCCAGATACCTGTACTATTTATATTCTGGTTGCATTTCAGGTTCAAGTTTAGTCTTCAGTTCCTGTTCAGGAGGTCTTCGTGTTCAAGTTTTTTCGATTGAATTCTTCTGGATTTGAGACGATTTTGTGTTACAGTGAGCTGCTGCATTCCTCTCCCCTCCGTTTTACGGGGCTGGATTGAGACCTAAATTCTGCCGGCGCTCCCTCCCACTTCGTGCGGCAGTAGGGCAGCCTTATATCCCTCCTGCTTCGGCGGTGTTAGGGTCAGCCAGCTCCTCCCGCGGTTGCGGTCGCAGGATAAGCCAGATCCCCCCGCATCGGCGGGTGCGGTGTCCCTCCCCCGCTCCGCGGGGATGAGCTGGACGGATTCCCCTCCTCCTCTTGTGTGGGGATGAGCTGGGTTGATTCCCCTCCCCCGTTTCGGCGGTAGTGAGCTGGGCAGAGTGTCCCTTTGTGGGTGTAATTCTCTAAGTGATGAGTCCTGCGGATGGAGCTTTGATATCGACAAACTGAGGAGTTTCCGGCAGCACATGACCACATATAGGGAAGCAAAAGGATTGCACTCTATCTCCACCTGCTGGTAGATGGACACAACCCACCAGTCTATGGATTGATCAGCTATGATTAATGGAAAGAAAATTATCAGGTATGATACATAATTTTATCATATTTGACTTCCTATGTTTACCTTTTTGAAAGCAAATTTTAAAGGTGATCATGTTATAATCACTGTTGTCAGGAGATCACATGATGCCTTGAGGGAGCAAGACCTGTTTCCTTTGCTCTCCGGGACCCAGGCTCCTTAACATCATTAAAGTAATTGCCTTTAACACCTAATCAGCATTTTATTGCTGTAAAATTGCAACTCAATGGACAGATACTTGGCAGCCTCCCCGAGCAGTATGGTAGGGAAAGGAAATCAAGGAGAGAAAAAGAAAGCAAAGCAAACCGGAAATATGGAGGCGAAAAAACAACAAGAAGGGCAGTTCTTCTCCCCAGAGCAGCTGTAGCAGCTAACATTAGCAATGTCGAAGGTTTTGGAGCCTCAGGTGAGAAAACTGACAGAGCAGCTTGCTTCATTTGAGACACTTTTGGCTGCAATGGGAAACCGGACGGGAGACCTAGAGCG
This sequence comes from Microcaecilia unicolor, assembly GCF_901765095.1. Classification (NCBI taxonomy): domain Eukaryota; kingdom Metazoa; phylum Chordata; class Amphibia; order Gymnophiona; family Siphonopidae; genus Microcaecilia; species Microcaecilia unicolor. The sequence goes on along the minus strand of NC_044034.1, from coordinate 187,980,479 downwards.
GAGGGTCTCTTCTCTGGAAGATGCAGGGCCTTCAGCTGCGGAAGAAAGAAGCAAGCTGGCCAGCACAGTGAGGATGTTATCAGAAAAGGTGGACGATCTTGAAAATCGCTCCCGGAGGTCGAATTTAAGGCTTATTGGAATACCAGAATCGATCAGAGATACGGTGCTTCCTACTCTGTTGGAAGCTTGGCTGAAGAAAGAGTTTGCCTTATCCGACAGTGCGGGGCCGCTATGTCTGGAAAGGGCACACCGAGTGGGCAAGAAGCAAGATGGCCGCAGAGCACCAAGAGCAGTGCTTATTAACTACATAATTATGTCCATAAAGTGGAAATATTACGTGGCTACAGAGTAAAGAAGGACACCTTACAATATGAAGAACACCAAGTTCGCATTTTCCAAGATTACTCGTTTGCTGTGCAGGAGAAACGGAGGCAGTTTACACCACTATGCCGTCAGCTGTATGAGAAAAACATCAGGTGCATGTTGTTATACCCGGCCACACTAAAAATAATGCAGAATGGACACTGGCAACTTTATGATAGTGCAGAGACTGCAAAGGCTGGCGTGGCAAAAATTTTACAAAGTTTGCCGGATGCTCAGGCAAAGGCTGAATCGGGACATGCACAGTGAGTGTAGAAGGTAACTTGTGAGTGTCGCTACAATGACAAAGTTATTATATGTAAAGATTGGTTTATAGACATGTTGGGTTTGAAGGTATGTTGAATTTAGAATGTTATTTGTAGGGCGCGGGGGTCCCTGGCAAATTGTATGTGATCTCAGTATCTATCTGTTCGGAGATGGATAAATGCAAGGGTTTAGGAGGGGATGGGGAAGAGTGGGGTAGGATGGGAGGGGACGTGAGGGGGGGGATGGGAGAAGGACATAACACTGCAGAGAGTACATGAGTGGAGGGGAAGGAGTAGAGGCAGAAGGAAGAGTGGGGGGACTGGGTGGAGCTGGGCGCCTAGACCCCATTACTGTTAAATTTGAACATGGAAGGAGAGTTACCTTACAACATATGACCCAACCTAACACAACGAGATTCATAACATGGAACGTTGGGGGTTTCTCATCACCAATTAAAAGGAAAAAATTTTAAACGCACTTAAAAGACATAAGGCGGACGTAGCTTGTCTGCAAGAGACACGACTAACAGCGGAAGAGCACCAAAAGTAGCTAGAGACTGGGTGGGAGAGGTGTATGCAGCTTCTTCAGAAGGGAGATATGGGGGAGTAGTATTTTAGTGCGCAAAGGCCTGGCAGCCAAAACGAAACTGCTGGTACAAGATCCTCAGGGCCGTTACGTGTTGGTGCGCATGTGGCTCCAGGGCCTGGATATGTTAGTTGCGGCAGTATATGGCCCCAACACATATAACCAAAATTTTACCATGATTTAATCCAGCACTGTAATCAATATTCGGGACTCCAACGGTTGATACTGGGAGATTTGAATATGGTAGCAGACCCCCAGTTAGACTGCTCACACCACGGAAAGCCCATAGGGGGGGGCCCTAAAGCTAGAGCGCTATCCCGCCTCATGATAGCAACAAATACAGTGGATGTTTGGCGTGTCCTGTATTCCGGTGAAAAAGACTTTACACATGTCTCGAGAGCACATGGCACCCAATCTCGAATAGACTATATTCTAGTCGGGCAAAAAAACTATTTCAAAAAGTTTATGCAGCTGAAATAGGGCCTGAAGAAATAACAGATCATGCCATGGTATGGCTCGATTTAGAGGCGGGAAAGTTTTACCAGGGGCAAGCGGGGTGGAGATTCCCAACTTATTTGGCGACTGATGCAAATTTTAAAGCATATGTGAACAAAAAGTGGGAGGAGTTTGCCAGTCATAATAAGCAACATGAACAAAATCCAGAGTTGTACTGGCCGACTGCAAAAGCGGTGCTGAGAGGAGATATAATAGCATTTGCCTGTGCGCGGAAAAGAAAACTAACTGCAGCTATAGTGAGGTTAGAGGCAAAGGCGAGGAGGGCCAAACGCAAGTACACCCAAACACCAAATAAAGAGCATAGGGAGCAACTGGAAGCAGCACAAGTGGCACTTAATTCCCTGCTGCAAGAAAGGGCACTTAAGGGGGCCATATATTACAAATACAGGCTGCACAGGTTTGGCAATAAAACTGGGACCCTGCTTGCCCGAGTGGTGAAAACATGGGAGAGGAAATAGAGTGCTATCAGCCATAAAGGATGAGAAAGGTAAAATACATACAAAAAGCGAAAAATAGCAAATATATTTCGAGCACATGTCAGCCAAATATATCAAAAATATAAAGACATAGATAAAGAATCCCTCATGAGTTATTTAGAAGCCTCCAAGTTGCCAAAAGTCTCTGCACTAGCATTACAGACACTGAATGGCCCAATCACTGGTAAAGAGCTCCAAGCCACCATAAAGTCATTGCCACATCACTCTGCCCCGGGCCCGATGGATTCACGGGAGAATTTACAATATGATACCCCCAGAAAGCGTTATTGGCACTGCATGGACTATCTAGAGGACGCAGTGGAGACAGGAAGGTTTCCCATTCACAATAATATGGCATTAATATCATTATTACCCAAACCAGGTAAAGAAAGGGACCAAACCGGAGGCCTACCGACCAATTCATTATGAATGTAGATATAAAAATATTAGCAAAATCTTGGCCACCAGGTTGGCTCAATACTTACCAGATATAATTGGGCCTGAACAAGTGGGCTTCGTGAAGGGCAGACATTCTTCTACTAATGTGCGTAAATTGCTGATGGCAATGAGCTACAGCCAAGTAAATCATGTACCTGCAGTCCTCCTCAGTTCTCGACGCCGAAAGGCATTTGATAAAATAGGATGGAATTTTTGTTTGGGTGTTAAAGTATTTGGGCATGCATGGCTGGTACCTTCAGGCCGTACAGACATTATACACTAAGCCGACGGCCTCTGTATTAATTAATGGAGTGCGAACAGACCCTATAGTCATAGAACGGGGTACTCGTCAGGGTGCCCCTCTCACCCTTATTGTTCTTGCTGTCTATTGAGCCACTGCTCTGCACGTTGAAGACGGATGAGCAGATAAAGGGGCTAGAGGTGGGTGGAGAGGTAGTGCAGACTTGGCATTTGCGGATGATTTGTTGGTGGTGATGAGGGACCCCCAGAATTCATTGAGGCTAGCCTCTGGGCACGGATAGAACATACAGTGCTCTTTCAGGGTTTTAAATAAATGCACACAAATCACATTGGCTCACCATCTCTCCGGGGTGGGAGGCACAGGGTAGAGGAACTGGGAGTGGAAAGAAGCTGAAGAGGCAATCAAGTACTTAGGAGTCCAAATCCCCCAGAACCTGGCTCAAGTGTGTTCCCAAATGTGAACAGGCTATTGGAGGCTATGGCGGACAAGTTGAAGCTGTGGCAATCCCTCCCGCTTCTTTGCTTGGCAGAATAGCGCTATACAACATGATGATTGTACCCAGATGGTATATATGTGTTCCAAACGCTCCCACTTTATCTTCCAAGGAAAGTGGAACAGCAAATAAACAAAATATTGCAGAAATTCCTTTGGAAAGGAAAGAAAGCAAAAATTGCTCTGTGGATTCTGCAGATCCCAAGAGAATACGGGGGCCTGGGCCTCCTGAGTTTGCGATATTTAACGGTAGCCTGTGAATCAGGCACCTAAATGACTGGTTTCGAAGCAAGTGAATACTCTGCTACCACTATGGAATAGGCTTGTTTGGCCACAGACAACTTTACAGGATTTCTGCATGGTTAGCAAGCAACATCCCCAGCAGTCCTACAGAAGTCACATATTTTGCTACGATGAAAGCGGTGTGGAAATGGATCTGCCGCATGCATGGCTTTTCGCCTTAAACTACCCCCTACCTGTCGATTTGTGGCAACCCGGGATTTGAGCCTGGGACAAAGTTATACTGTATTCACACAGATGGAAGGAAAAGGGGATAGAATACCTATATCATGTGCTCACAGACGAAGGGGCGTATCAGAACGTTTCTAGAACTGAGAGCTCAGTACAAAATAAATTCAGCGGACTATTTCCATTATTACCAGCTTTGAGGCACTATGTGTCCAGTCTGATTGGACAGACCTCACCGAGACGTGAGGGGAAGAACTGGCTGCTGCTATGTCGTGGGGGCGCAATTGAAAGTGCCCAGGCCTACCATCATCGCCACATCCGAGATACAATGCCAGAATTGGATTACAGGGGCTACGCGGCAAAATGGAGCCAAGATCTGGGAAGCCAGATAAGTGAGACTATGTTTAAGGACCATGTGTGGTCGCTCTGGCAGACCACAAACTGGCAGAGCACTGGGAAATACAATATAAATTTGCACTAAGGATATATGTGGCGCCTAGAAGAGCTTTCCATATGGGAGCATCACCGGATGGAGCATGTGGGAAATGCCATCAAGAAGGGGCTACATTGGCTCACATGTTTTGGACATGCCCAAGAGTGGTTTGGTTTTGGGAAAAGTATATTACAACAAGTGACAGAACTCTGGTCCCGAAGATGGACATATGATCCAAAGTTGCTTTTTGGACACCCAAGGCTAAGCAAGCCAACGCCGAAGGGATTCACAGACTTTGTAAAAGAGCTACAGTAGTAGCGAAAAAAGCAATCTTGCAGGAGTGGCTGGGGAACAAACCACCATCACTGCAATATTGGCGAACTCAAATGCATATACTTTTACGTTACAGAACATCTGGCAATGCGGAACCAGCCACGGATAAGAAGACAACAATTTGAATGCAGATGGGCACCCCTTTTGGGAAACCTTGACCCCAATGGTCCGGAGCCAGATATTGAACCTATAATCCTCGTTGCTGCTGCTCCTGTAACCTCTGCTTGTTATTGGATATATAAGGGAAAAAGGGGGGGGGGAGGCTTTGGGGAGGGAAGGGGGTAGGGAACAGGGAGGGGAGGGGGAGAGTAGTTTAGGGGGGGAAATACTAATATCAATAAAATACAAAATGTGAAGATATGCCAATTGCTGTTATGGAACTTGCTTATGTAATGTGAAATGTTACAGCTGATTATGTTCACTTAATAAAAATGATTGAAACATAATCACTGTTGTCAAGCAGCCCCCGGACCGTTACCTCCCTTACCAGATCATGCAAATGATTAAGTCTAGAATTTTTTCTTCTCTCGTTGGCTCCTGTACCAGGATACATTGCAAAAAGACCATTATTCCAACCCTGACTCACAGGTTGGGTAAATATTCTTTGTAACTTCTGAGGTCTTTTCCTGTTGCCATATATCTTAATTCACTTTAGTGAATCTTAGTTCATCGTAGTATAGTTTTTGGTGAATTCTGTGGACACTCTTGCCATTTGTTGATGACTAGAAATACTTATTTATTCAATATCACAGTTCCTCATGTACAGCACAAAACAACCTTTTAAGGTGGATGGTGTTCACAATGAGGTCCTTTTATTATCGACCAGCTACAAGAGTTTTCAGTTTTGGCACAGTATAAGTCAGCACAAGAACAAAATATAAGAAAACCAGTGGACTGCATTAGGAATAAAATGGGCCCTGCTGCAGATTACTCGAGCTAAGCTTTAGTAAAAGACCCCCTTAATTTGCCCATGCAGTGTATCCTAGAGAACAGTGTAGAAAAATGAGCACAAAATACAGAGTTTATTACTGTTGTTTCTACTGGCTACAATAATTTTTTATGCTGTTTTAGTGATATTAAATTTTATTTCATGATATGTCTAGATATGGGAAACTTTCAAATAAATAAAAAAGCTGTCAGATTTATTTTATCTTCCACCTTTTAAAGCACTGCCTATCCAACTGGAATAGCTGTAGACTTTTTACAGATGGAACACGCATAGCAGTTACTATTTCTAATAATCTTTTGCTATTGTTTTCAATAGTGTTTTGCTATTGTTTTGGGTGAGCTAAAATGGTGGCAAGATCTGCCTACTGCTGGCAAGTGCTGCCTACTGGCTTCAGCCCACATAATGCTCTAAATAGGCTTATACCATCTCCTGCCTAAGTCTAACTTCCTTGAGGTAACTTAACAGTCACTAGTGATGGAAAAACCATATTGACGCACAGTGCCCTCCCACCCCACTGGCAGCAATGTAGTTGGAGGGACTTCCACCCAGCTAAGAGGGAAGAGAGGTTGGAGCCAAAATTCAAATACCCAACCCTCTTTCTACAATTCAAGAAGAAGAAACAGCAGTAACAAAAAGAACCCCTGTGAACCATTTAAAAAATAGAGAGAGAAATGGTAAGTTTTATAAATATTTTTCCACCCCTTGATCATGTCAGTTACAGTTAAATATTATTCTGTAGGGAAGTGCATTTGTCACTGTGCCTTTAAAGGTGTTAATATTTACAAATCAATTTAATGAGCATTAACCTACAAATTAGCATGCATTTTTATTAACACAAATATGTGGTGAACCAAAATAATTGAGAGGAAAAGCTACATTTTCTAAAAATGAAATTAATATTTTTTTGCCTGTGCACATCCCTATTATTCTGTCAATATGAATTGCTGTTGTATTGAAGTTACTGAATTATTCGGCATTGTGGATTGTGAGAGATTTTGAGGGAAATGGCTGGTGAAATTTAATGTGCACAAGTGTAAGTGATGCCAGTAGGGAAGAACAATCCAGTTTATGCTGCAAGGTTCACAGTCACCAACAGGAGAAGGATCTAGGTATCATTGCGGACAGCACGTTGAATCTGGTCAGTGTGGTGGCCAAAAAAGTAAAGAGAATGCTAGGAATTATTAGGAAAGGGATTGAGGATTGTGAGGAAGTGGCTAGGTGAATGCTAGTTCCTCTTAAGAAACATCTTTCCTGGCCACCTTAACAGAGCGAGGACTGGAAGCCTAGTTAAGAAGGCATTGCCCAGATGAGGAAGAATAAACTTCTGAGTTGGGGAAAGTCAGGGAGGCCCTGAGAGGAACTGAGGGTAGTCTCCAAGACCCTGTCAGCCATAGCTGAAGGACCCAAAGTATTCCTTAACCTACAAGGTTATATTTTTCCCTTTCTCCTCTTTAATCTTATTTTCTGTTTCCTATTCCCCCCTTCTATGAAAGATTGTATGTAGCTCAGACATTTGCTTAATGAGCAGGATAGAAAGTTTTCAGACTTGAAGGGAGGACGGACTTCTGTGTTGCATTGCTATCCTGAATAATGTTTTTGTTAGCTCTTGAAGCTGTCTCTAGTGTTTGTTTATTGGCCCCTAGAAAGCTCAAGCACTCATACTATCACAAGAATAAACACAGAATATCATAATGCCTCTAGCCCTCTACTGATTAGACTGCCCCTTGAGTATTGTGTGCAATTCTGGTCACTGCATCTCAATAAAAGATATAGCAGAATTAGAAAAGGTCAGAGATAGGGATCAAATGATAAAGTGATGGAACAACTTTCATGAAGAAAGGCTAAAGAGGTTAGGGTTTTTTCAGATTGAGAAAAAGAGGGTTGAGGAGGATCCTGCATGAAAGGTCTATAAAATCCTGAGTGGGTGAATCAATTGTTTAAGAGTAGGGGGTAGCCATGAAGTTACTAAGTAGTACATTTAAAACAAATAGGAGTGTGTATGTATGTATATATGTTTTTTTTTTTTTATCTGAATGCATAGCTGAGCTTTGGATATTTAAAAAAGGTTTGGGCAAATTCCCAGAAGAAAAGGCCATAAACTGTTATGAGAGTAGACCTGGGGAAAGATTCCTATCTCTACTGCCACCACCCCTTGGGGGGGGGGGGTAAGGAGCATGGAATCTTGCTGTTTTTAGGGGGACTCTGCCAGGTAGCCGTGACCTGTAGAACATAAGCGTAGCTATACTGGGTCAGACAATGATCCGTCCAGCCCAGTATCCTGCTTGACAGACCTATTCTTATGTTCCTAGGAATGTGAAAAATAGTGTTTTGTTTAATAATCTCGAAATCGTATTTGAAAGTATTGGATAGATAAGCTGGCAGGTTTCTACTTTTTCAGAAAACAAGTTTGTGCGTTATTAGCGCAAAATAGCATGGATTGTTACAACATGCACATCTTTTAAGAGCTGTTGAATAAAAGCTGAAAAAAAATCTTTTGAAACAAAACTTCACAGTCTAAGCCAAAGCAGTTTAAAGGATGTTTGTTATAAAAGAGTCTCCGGAGAAACGATAACCCATTTTGGCAGTAGAGACTTCTCTTTAATTGCCCTAACGTGCAGCGACCTGTATTCGCTGCTCCTGGTAAACCGCACGGAGCTGTGGATTGATTCTTCCTCGATGTACGGCTGAAAGAATTTTAAGGTGGAAAGTCTCAAGGTCATGGATCTCCTGGCGATGGAATCTGTCCACGGGCTGAAATCCCGTTTCGCTTGCGATCTCAAGCTTCATTAGGTGACGATAAGGGATTTGCAGCGTTCTGCTGGGAGCTGGCTGGCTGCCAGGTCAGGGCTGGTTTTTTTTTTTACCGTTTGTTTCTTTTAAGACGGCAGGTTTCTCTTGTATACCCTTCCTTTGCAGAGACAGGAATATAGCATTTTGTGCATCGTGAGGAAGGACTTGGTTTTGCTACTCGTTCGCTGAATAAGAAAAAAAACCCAAACGACCATACATTGTGTGGGGTTGACTGTGATGTCAGGAGGGTGTGGGCTTTGGGGCATTACCTTGCTCCTAGTGAGACGAAGTACGGTGAATGTCTGGAGTCCTCCTCACACATCCGGAACATAAACTCCTGCTGTATTTCTAGTCGATGCCTGTGTATGGATGTTTCCCACCTCTCCTTTTCAGTTATTGATGGGGAAGGACTTGACTTGTGGAACATGCATGCAGTTGAACAGTGAATATAAGACCCAAAGACATGTGGATTCATTCCAGGTGCTCGAACTCTGCTGCGCGACTGAATTCTCCGTTCTACCGGGAGTCCTGCAGGTCTGTACCAGAACCGCCGTCTTTTAATATGCGAAAGGGTGCAGAACCTTCTTATACAGTCTGACTGGAACGACTGTTTATAATCATGTTAAGAGCGTTTGATGTGTCAGTAAAATTCTGGCTTAAGCAGGAAACTTTTGTACATTTTTTAATTGGAAGGATAGTGAAGAAACTGTGGTGGCGATCACTGCGGGATTTTTTAGTGTTCTGTATGGGAGATTTGCACACAATTTATTGCAGAGGATCTCTTGCTGTGTCTGCACTAGTATCAGCGTATTGCATCTGTTATATCCAGAGAGAGCTATGTGGGTTATTCCTGGGCTCTGAGTGACTTTGAAATTACTTACTGGGGGGGGGGGGGGGGGGGTCTTTTGCTAAAGGTTAGCTTGAGTTATCTGCAGCAGGTCCCATTTTATTCCTATGGGCCCTGGTGCAGCTAACTCGACCTAATCTTTAGTAAAAGATCCCCTAGAAGAACCAGATCCCCTAGAAGAACCTGCTTACGTTAACGGGACTTGAATGTGTTGTGGTGTGCTAGAAAGTATTCACAATTGTAGGGTGATTTCTCTTATGCACTTTTTTGTGAACCATATTAGAGGTGACTAGCAAACTGCATAGAATAACTGAAAAAAAAGATACGTTAAAATAAAAGGCCCAGAGATGTTTCTGAGAAATTAAAACAATGCGAGAGCCGTCTGTCCTTAGGAATTAATTGGAAATAAAGATAAGCGCTGAGAAATCCCAGCCTCTGACTAGTGAGGGAGTTTTCAAGCAAGTCCTATTGGGAGAAGCTTGCTTTCCTTATTTTTTTTTTTAACTTTCATGAGAATAAAGCTTTGTGAAAGAAGGTGGGTTGTTTCAGCGGTGCATGAACTTCTGATCTTTTTATGTCCGTTTTTAAGCAATCTATTATTATTATTATTATTAGAGGTGTAAAGTTGTGGCTAGGTGTATGGAGGAGAAGTTTTTGTTAGTGTTTTTTTCATCATACCTCCTACTTATGATTCTTTCTCTTTACCAGTAAATGGAAACGGTAACTGGTTTCATTTTGGCCTCTTCATTCCAAAATGCCAGATTTCAAGAGCCCTTTACCCATCTGGGAGTGATCATCAAAGTACTCAGAAAGTTAATGCAGAAATTGCTGATCTCAGTCTCATAGTCCAGATGAAAAAAATGAAAACTGAAACCTGAAGTGTCAGGTTTCTGGCACACCTTGCCTCAGGAATGTAGTCTTTTGTTTATACATATTTCAGATACTGTGCAAGACTGGCATAAGGAAAAGGCTTCAGTTTGATTACTCATCTTTTGTGGTTACTTTGAAGAATGATCTGGGAGAGTAGGTTAATGGTTAACACCAGAGTGAAGACTGAGAGGACCTGCGAATAGCACAGTGTGACTTGTGATCCTAAACACTTTGTTTCCAATTGTTACAGTAATCGTGAATCTTTCTGGCTGAAAATAATTGAAATTCCCACCACCACCAATTTGTGTTTTTCAATTTCATTACTCAGTTTTTGTGTTAGGAAAAGTATGCCTTCTCGCCTATACAGACCATCATTGGCTACTCCTCACACAATCGAACTGTTGGTGTGCTACATAAAATATATTTTTTGAGTGACATTAGATCTGTTTTCCTCCTCCACTCTCCAGCTTGTTGATCCAAAAAATAATTGCAAAGACAGCTTGCACACTACATACAGCCATAGGATACTTAAGTAACAGTTGCATGCAGAAAGACTTTTCTGCACCACATCACCCACTCCAGATGTTAGGGTAGTGCGTGTACCACCTGCTTTGTTCTTGAGGAGGAGGTTCCTTCCTCAGTCTTTCAGTAGTCTCCTGCATTTTTATCCTTTTTCCTCTCTTCAGAGTTCTGGTTGGTTTTACTGCTGAGAGATGTCCTTTAACAGAGCAGTCTCCTGAGGGATACAGCTTTATTTTTCTGTTTCTTGTGGCTCGGTTTTCTGTGAACAACTGGGTCTTGGAGGTGAGCTATCTTCAGAGATGGAACAGCCTGGGAGCTGATAGTTTTGAGTACAGAGAGTGAGCAATGTCCTAGACCAGTGTTTCCTAAACTTTTATCCAACATGAGCCCATTTTAACAGTTTGGGATGTGTTTACTAAGGTGTGTTAGCATTTTTAACGCGCCTATACATTTCTATGGGCACATTAGCGTTTAACGTGCATTAACCATTAACACGTATTAACAACACTAATGCGCCTATAGTACACCTTAGTAAACGTGGAGGAGCATAATCGAAAGTCGCCAGTGAAATAGATCGCCGGTGATCTATTTTGGCAGCAGCACAACAGCTGGCTGGAACCGTATTATCAAAAAAGATGGCCAGTTTTGTTTTTCAGCGATAATGGAAAAAAATGCCGGCCATCTCAAACCCGATAAAATCCAAGGCATTTGGTCATGGAAGGAGCCAGCATTTGTAGTGCACTGGTCCCTCTGACGTGCCAGGACACCAACCGGGCACCCTAGGGGGCACTTCTAAAAATTTTTAAAAAGTACACAAATAGCTCCCAGGTGCATAGCTCCCTTACCTTGGGTGCTGAGCCCCCCAAATCCCCCCCAAACCCACTTCCCACAATTCTACACCATTACCATAGCCCTTATGGGTGAAGGGGGGCACCTACATGTGGGTACAGTGGGTTTTGGAGGGGGTTGGAGGGCTCAACACTTAGCACCACAAGTGTAACAGGTGGGGGGGGGGGGGTGGACCTGGGTCTGCCTGCCTGAAGTTCACTGCACCCATTAAAAACTTCTCCAGGGACTTGCATACTGCTGTCAGGGAGCTGGGTATGACATTTGAGGCCGGCATACAGGCTGGCAAAAAAAGGTTTTTATTTTTATTTTTTTAGTGTGGGAGGGGGTTGGTGACCACTGGGTGACTACAGGGAGGGCATCCCTCCGGTGGCCATGTGGTCAGTTGGGGCATCTTTTTGAGGCTTGGTCGTGAAAAAGGACCAAGTAAACCCGGCGAAATACTGATTAACGCCGCTTTTTTTTTTCATTATCCGCGAAAGCCAGCCATCTGGTAGCCACACCCATGCCTGCCCATGTCCAGCCTTCACTACGCCACCAACACGCCCCCTTGAACTTTCGCTGGCGCGGCGGTGGTGTAAAAAAAGCCGCTTTCGATTATACCAATTTTGCCGCTTTTGAGAGATCGCCGGCCATCTCCCAATTTATGTTGGAAGATCGCCAGCGATCACTTTCGAAAATAAGCCTGATAGGCCTTTAATTCACATGACCCCCAGCTGATAATGGAAACAAAATACCATTCCATTCCTTGCTTTTGTCAGTCACCCAGTCATACCAATCAAAAGAAGCGAGTAACGTTTATCAGGAATATTTACAGTAACCACTTTTAAACCAAATCTGCTGTTAATAAAAAGATATTCAGTACCATATATTCAGTGGTAAAACATTCCATAATTTAAGTGTCTGCATCTTAAATGAGAAATCACAAAAAACTTGAAGCTTAATACTTGTTACACAGCTCAATCCACACCAGGTCTAAGCTGTGCACAATAAAAACAAAGTAACAATAAAATAAGGAACACCATTCATAGACAAGAAAGAGCCAAGCACACACAGCACAGAGAAACAAAACAATGCAGAAATACCTTTAAATCTAATTCCTTTAATGGAAAGAAATTTGATTAAGCAAAAATAGCAGACGTCCGCTCATCTCCCCTCCACTGTTCCCTCTAAGCTGAGCAAGTCCTCCACCTACAATCCTGCGAGTAGGAGCTACTGTTTCACTATCACATTTTCAATAGTGAGGGGACATGCAAGCTCTGCAGGACTGCATGGAACCTGCTTGTCCCTAGCAATTGAAAACAAAATATTGAAGCACTACCCCTCTACTGACAGCAGTGCTGTTGGAGGACTCCCGCTCAGCTTAGTGGGAACAGTACTCCTCTTCTTCCACATGTTCAAAGAATCAGGAACAGTAGTGCTGACAAGTGGCAGCAGGTAGCACATGTTCCTGTGCATTAATGTGCACTGCCAGACCTCACTTCCAGTCTAAAAGGAAAGCCACACGAGGAGGAGACAGGGCCTATGAATTATCACTGATTCTCAGCCCCATGCTGGCTACCATTACTGGGCATAGGTCACAGTGGCTCTTGTTACCCCTCCATTGATCATATGACTTCATTTTGGGTCACAACCCATAGTTTGGGAACCACTATCCTAGGTAACACTGCTTTTGGATTGAGGGGACCGTGTGTTGCTTTTTGAAGGGAATTGGTTGTTTGGCTCTTGTGGAAGGGATTTGGGATTTAGCTCACACCTTTTTCATTTGTAACTCCAGGCAAATCACATTCAGGTAAAGCAGTTATTTTCTTGAAGCAGTAGGAGGGTTAAGTGATTTGCTTCATAGGCAGTGGAATGGGATGGGCCACAGAGGCTATTGCTCAACCAACATTTTTCCCCATCTTGTCTGGCCCCTCCAACTACACAGATGTTCCGCTGTTCCTGATTTGCATATGCATATGCAAATCAGGAAGATCATAAGCCACAGTGGGATTTGAGCTGGGCTTCCCTGGTGCTCAGCCCACTCCTATAACCATTAGGCTACTCCTCCACTCCAAGACTGTAATGCAGTGATTCCCAATCTTTTTGTGACTGTGACCCCATGATTGTGGCCAAATAAAATTATGAGACTCCATCAAGGTCCAGAATAAGTACATAAGTATTGCCACACTGGGACAGACCAAAGGTCCCTCAAGCCCAGCATCCTGTTTCCAACAGTGGCCAATCCAGGTCACAAATACCTGGCAAGATCCCAAAAAAGTTCAGTACATTTTATGCTGCTTATCCCAGAAATAAGCATTGGATTTTACCCAAGTCAATTTAATAATAGTCCATGGACTTTTCTTTCGGAAGCTGCCCAGACCTTTTTTTTTAAACTCCGTTAAGCTAACCGCCTTTACCACATTCTCTGGCAACGAAGTTTAGAGTTTAATTACACGTTGAGTGAATAAAACATTTCTCTGATTCATATTAAATTTACTACTTTGTAGCTTCATTGCATGTCCCCTCGTCTACTCATTATTTTATAGACCTCTATCATATCTCCCCTCAGCCGTCTTTTCTTCAAGCCAAAAAGCCCTAGACACTTCAGCCTTTCCTCATAGGGAACTCTTCCCATCCCCTTTATCACTTTCGTCACCCTTCTCTGTACCTTTTCTAATTTAAAAAGGAGATAGAGCAGCTTTTAAACTAGAAATGGGGGGGAAGGCCTGCAGTCGCTCAAAAGCGCATGGTTCGGGACAAGGTATCTTTCAAAGATATCACCAAAACAGGTAAGATAGGGTATCCTGATAGTGAGGTTGCAAAAGAGACCGTAGTAGATTACTACTACTACTACTACTTAACATGTACAAAATAAACAAAGAAGGACGGTCCCTGCTCAAAGGAGCTTACAATCTAAAGAACGAAATGTCAAGTTGGGCAGTCTAGATTTCCTGGGTAGAGGTGTAGAGGTTAGGTGCCGAAGGCGATGTTGAAGAGGTGGGCTTTAAGCAGAGATTTGAAGATGGGCAGGGAGGGGGCCTGGCGTATGGGCTCGGGGAGTTTGTTCCACGCGTGGGGTGAGGCGAGGCAGAAAGGGCGGAGCCTGGAGTTGGCGGTGGTGGAGAAGGGTACTGAAAGGAGGGATTTGTTTTGAGAGCGGAGGTTATGGGTAGGAACGTAAGGGGAGATGAGGGTTGAGAGGTAAGGAGGGGCTGCAGATCGAGTACATTTGTAGGTTAGTAGCAGAAGCTTGAATTGAATGCGGTATCTGATCGGAAGCCAATGAAGTGACTTGAGGAGAGGGGTGATATGAGTGTATCGGTTCAGGCGGAAGATAAGACGTGCAGCAGAGTTCTGAACGGACTGAAGGGGGGATAGGTGGCTAAGTGGGAGACCAGTGAGGAGTAGGTTGCAGTAGTCAAGGCGAGAGGTAATGAGAGAGTGGATGAGAGTTCGGGTGGTGTGCTCAGAGAGGAAAGGGCGGATTTTGCTAATGTTAAAGAGGAAGAAGCGACAGGTCTTGGCTATCTGCTGGATATGCGCAGAGAAGGAGAGGGAGGAGTCGAAGATGACACCGAGGTTACGGGCAGATGAGACTGGGACAATGAGGGTGTTATCAACGAAATAGAGAGTGGAGGAAGTGGGTTTGGGTGGGAAGACAAGAAGTTCGGTCTTGGCCATGTTCAGTTTCAGGTGGCAGTTGGACATCCAGGCAGCAATGTCGGATAAGCAGGGCGATACTTTGGCCTGGGTTTCTGCAGTGATGTCAGGTGTGGAGAGATAAAGAGATCAGGTGATCCTAAATAAAAATCAGACAAAAGATTGCAAATTAGTACTGTCAAGTACTAAGCATGATGTAAATAGCAGCAACAAACACAGTTTGAAATGTCTATATGCGAATGCCAGGAGCCTAAGAAATAAGATGGGAGAGTTAGAATATATTGCACTAAATGAAAAATTAGATATAATAGGCATCTCTGAGACCTGGTGGAAGGAGGCTAACCAGTGAGACACTGTCATACCGGGGTACAAATTATATTGTAGTGATAGGGTGGATCGAATTGGTGGAGGGGGTAGCATTGTATATTAACGAGAGCCTTGAATCAAATAGATTGAAAATTCTGCAGGAAACAAAACACTTCTTGGAATCACTGTGGATTGAAATTCCATATGTAAAGGGAAAAGGATAATGATAGGAGTGTACTACTGTCCGCCGGGCCAGGATGAACAGACAGATGCAGAAATGTTAAGGGAAATTAGGGATGCAAACAAACTGGGCAACACAATAATAATGGGTGATTTCAATTACCCTGATATTGACTGGGTAAATTTAACATCGGGACATGCTAGGGAGGTAAAATTCCTTGATGAAATCAAGGACAGCTTTATGGAACTACTGGTACAGGAACTGACGAGAGAAGGAAAAATTCTAGACCTAGTCCTTAGTGCAGCACATGATCTGGTGCAGGAGGTAGTGGTGCTGGGGCCGATTGATAACAGTGATCATAATATGATCAGATTTGATATTAGCTTTGAAGTAAGTATACATAGGAAATCAAATACGTTAGCATTTAACTTTAAGAAAGGAGACTATGATAAAATGAGAAGAACAATGAAAAGAGAACTTAGAGGAGCGACTGCGATGCTCAAAAATTTACATCAGGCGTGGATGCTATTGAAAAACACCATCCTGGAAGCCCAGGCCAAATATATTCCGCGTATTAAAAAAGGAGGACGGAAGACAAAACGACAGCCGGCGTGGTTAAATAGTGAGGTGAAGGAAGCTATTAGAGCTAAAAGAGAATCCTTCAGAAAATGGAAGAAGGAGCTGACTGAAAATGATAAGAAACGGCATAAGGAATGTCAAGTCAAATGCAAAGCGCTGATAAGGAAATCTTCGAAAAAAAGATTGCGTTGGAGGCAAAAACACATAGTAAAATTTTTTTTAGGTATATTAAAAGCAGGAAGCCAGCAAAAGAATCAGTTGGACCGCTAGATGACTGAGGAGTAAAAGGGGCGATCAGGGAAGACAAAGCCGTAGCAGAGAGATTAAATGAATTCTTTGCTTTGTTCTTCACCAAGGAAGAATTTGGGTGGGATACCGGTGCCGGAAATGGTATTTGAAGCTAACGAGTCTGACAAACTTAATGAATTCTCTGTAAACCTGGAGGATGTAATGGGGCAGTTCTACAAACTGAAGAGTAGCAAATCTCCTGGACAGGATGGTATTCATCCCAGAGTACTGATAGAACTGAAAAATGAGCTTGCGGAGCTATTGTTAGAAATATGTAATTTATCCTTAAAATCGAGCGAGGACTGGAAGATTGGAGGGTGGCCAATGTAATGCCGATTTAAAAAAAAAAGGTTCCAGAGGAGATCCAGGAAATTATAGACCGGTGAGACTGACGTCAGTGCCAGGCAAAATGGTAGAGCCTATTATTAAGAACAAAATTACAGAGCATATTCAAAAGCATGGATTAATGAGACAAAGTTAACATGGATTTAGTGAAGGGAAATCTTGCCTCACCAATCTACTACATTTCTTTGAAGAGGTGAACAAACATGTGGATAAAGGGGAGCCGGTTGATATTGTGTATCTGGATTTTCAGAAGGCGTTTGACAAAGTACCTCATGAAAGACTCCAGAGGAAATTGGAGAGTCATGGGATAGGAGATAGTGTCTATTGTGGATTAAAAACTGGTTAAAAGATAGAAAACAGAGAGTAGAGTTAAATGGTCAGTATTCTCAATGGATACGGGTAGTTAGTGGGGTTCCCCAGGGCTCTGTGCTGGGACCGCTGCTTTTTAACATATTTATAAATGACCTAGTGAGGTAATTAACTAGTGAGGTAATTAAATTTGCTGATGACACAAAGTTATTTTCACACCTTTTCTATATGTAACATAATTCAGCTCCCCTTGCAGCTCCCCATAATTGCAGCTCACTAGGGCCCTCATGATCTAAAGCCCTGCGCTGTTCCAAACAGCGCTCTAAAAATAGCGCTGGAACAGCGCAGGGCTTTTCTGCATCGATGATCAGAGATAATGCATGCAAATTTAAGCAGCGCAATTATCTCTGATCAAGGGGTAAAAGTGCGGGAGAATTGTACCTGAGCATGCGCTCAGCACAATTCTTCCGCACTTGTTTGACAGGTCTGGGCTGTCAAAAGCCCAAACCTGTCAAGCAGGGGCTGGAGGTCCATGGGAGCACCAAGCCCTGACTACCCCTGCCCCGAGCAAGGCAAAAGGGGGCCGGAGGTCCAGCGGACCTCCGGTCCTCCCGACGATCTCACCCCCCCAAGTTCAGGGAGGGCTGGAGATCCGGTGGGTCTCCAGCCCCCCAAACCCCTAGAAAATATCAAGTGGCCAGCGGCGGCCAAACCCTCTCCCCCCCTCCCAGCGACAGGGGGGGGGGGCTTGAGGTCCACCCTAACTCCCCCCCCCGCATTGTACCAATCCCTGGTGGTCCAGCGTGAGTAAGAGTAGTGACAACTCCCGGCCCCCCTACCCTCTCCCACCCTCCCACCCAGCGAGCGAAGCCACCCCAACTCCCCACCCCCCAGCATTGTCATACGAATCCCTGGTGGTCCAGCGTGAGTCGAAGAAGTGATAACCCCCCCTCCCGGCCCCCCTACCTTTAGTTGGAGGAGGGATGCAGCCTGCCTTCCTCCTCTTCCAGTGGACGACACCGCAAAATTGCGGTACACAGCCCCACCCATTGCATCCTGGGATATGCTGGGCGGGGCTACAAACCATATAAGGGAGGGTGGGAGAGGGTTTGGCCGGCGGCGGCGGCCACTTGACATTTTCTGGGGGTTTGGGGGGGGGCTGGAGACCCACCAGATCTCCAGCCCTCCCTGAACATGGGGGTGGGGGTGGGATTGTCGGGGGGACTGGAGGTCCACTGGACCTCCAGCCCCCTGTTCGCGTTTGCTTTGGGGGTGAACGGGGGCCTGCCAGCATGCAACTGCATGCTGGACAGGGCTCACCATTCCTCCCCAATGATTGGCGCAAACCCTAACGCCAGCTTGGAGCTGGCATAGAGTTTGCCGCAGCCAGCGACCCAGTCTTTGGCGCGCTGGACGCTGACCATTGGGGATGAATGTGTTAAGCGCTGATTAGCATGCATTTGCAAGCTACTTGCGCTAAGAGCTCTCGATCGCGTTGTTTCACGCGCTAGTATGGCGTTAACAGCCTCTAGCGCCGGAGTTTGCTTTTGAACATGAGGGCCTAGGAGCAGGTGAAGTAAAAGCTCTTGATCTAATTTTCGCTTGCTTAGTAAGTATGCATGATTGTACCACTAATAGGGAACAGGGCTGTCTCAACCATCAGGCATGATTATGCAGTCTGCTAGGGTGGCTGTTTATTAGGGGCAGCAAACAGCAGTAGTAGTCAAAATAAAACAATAGAGCCTGACAACCACACAAACTCAAGGAATCATCAGCACATTCTTTTACCTGCAGGGAAGGAGGTCAGTGTTCAAATAGCCCATTTACACACACACACACGACAAATTTTAATTTTTAATAGTACAATTGTGTGTTTACAGGATTCTTGTGGGTGAGGTGGTGTCTGGATGATTATGATTGTTAAATTTAACAATCAAAATTTTGGGGGTAGGGATAGGAGCCTGAAAGTTAATTAAGGGGAGGGCATAAGATTGAGAGTTAGCCAAGGTATCAGTGCCTTTGCATTGGCCATATCAGTAAGTACTGAGTAGACCTCACATTTTGGGTGGGCTTATGTGTATCCTACAACTAAGAGGGAACAAACCCTCTTAAAGCCTTAAAAATCAAAGCTAGCAACCTAAATCTGACCCCAACTGAAATAGATAACCAATGCAGTAACTTTATAAGGAGTGATACTGTTTCTTTGTGACAATCCAAATGTTAACTGAGCTGCAACATTTTGAAACAGTTGTAACTTTTGTTTTTATAGAGAGGCTGGTAAGATCACAAAAATAGCACTGCAGCGCTCCTGCATCTGCCTTGTGTGCCCAAATCTGGACATCCTATATAGAATCTGAGGGTGGGTGTAACTGAGTATTGCAACATTGTTTGCACTTCTTTAGCTGTTTGCTGGCTTGTAGCATATGTGAATAAGTCCAGCAGTGCTGCAAAGAATATTTGTTAGAGTTTGAATTATGTAGCTGAGCCAATTAAGAGGTGTATCTTAAAGTGCTTAGAATTACAAGTTACATGGAGGCGTATTTTCAAAGTAATTAAACTTACAATATTACATAGAGGCGTATTTTCAAAACACTTAATCTGACAAAGTTGCATAGTAATCTATGGAACTTTGTAAGTCTAAGGAACCCTTTTATTAAGTAGCGGTAAGGCTAACATGCAGGTAACATGCACCAAATCGGCACTACTGCTGGGGTAGTGTAGCACGGGCGCCCAGTGGTAATTCTGATTTTGGTACATGCTGTTTCCCGTGGTAGAAAATAATTTTCTATTTTGTACCACAGTGGCGTTCCCGACGGTAATTGGCAGCATGGCCACATTGGCGCTGGCTCCTGATTACCACGTGAGTAGTAATGGGTGGTGGTAAGGGCTCAGGCAGTAAATAGCCACGTGCTACTTTAAATTTTACTGCATGACCATTTACTGCTCCCATTAAAAAAACCAAACATTTTTTTTCTCAGCTGCGGTAAAAAAAATAATGGCCCATCGCGCACCAATTTCATGTGTCCACATTAATGCAGGACACATTGTTACCACAGCTTAGTAAAAGGACCCCTAAGTGCTGTGAAAATGAGCCCCTAAATAAGTTAAGCACGATACACATTGGACACTTGAATATAGGAGGAGTATGCAATAACTGGAATTGGCTCTTAATATCACTTAAGCAGCTAGTCATTAATTGTGACATGAGAATGCTGTCTGCCTGGTAGGTCTGATATGAGCCATATTATTCTGAAGCTTCCTCCTATTTCTTAAATACATTTTAGGGCATTTGATTTCTTTATAATGCACCTTGTCCAGCACACCACACTACAGAGCTCTTATGTGGCCATTAGTATATGATTGGGTCATTGAAGGGCCACTGCAGTACTCCTAGAAATGTCTCCCACAGAACCTTTCATAAGAGTGGAGTAGAATAGTGGTTAGTGCAGTGGACTTTGATCCTCTGAGTTCGATTCCCACTGCAGCTCCTTGTGACTCTGGGCAAGTCACTTAACCCTCCATTGCCCCCTGTACAAAATAAGTACCTGAATATATGTAAACAGCTTTGAATGTAGTTGCAAAAACCTCAGAAATGCGGTATATCAAGTCCCATTTCCCTTTTCCTTCCCTTTAACTAGTCCACCTAGGTACAAATTCAGCATCTCTGAATACAGCCTCCTGGACAGAGGTCTCAAAAATTGATTTCCAGGGGTTTAAAGCATTTTACTCTCATAATAGGCAGTCTGAAATTTGTATCTTAACAAATATGATTACATTTCCTCTTTTTTTCCACAGCATGCATGCTTTTAGCCATGTTGAAAGGAGGCATTTTTCAGGGTTGCTCAGCTTTTAGAAAGAGAAATGCACACAAATAGCATTTTCAGTTTAAGGAATGCTACTTTCCAAGCGAAATTCTACCTTTACCAAAGGTGGATGCAAGTGGCTGTGTGTTCTTTGTACTCATGGTGGTTCTCAAAGAGAAAATATGCACAGCCCTTCTTCCACTTTGAATAGTTTGAAAATTGCACCCTTAATAGCTTGAAAGTCGAGAGGGATTCCTGAAAAGAAGAGTATACTTAGGATTATTTTAGTCCTTTTGAATTCTTCTGTCAATATAGTGTGCTATATCTGGAAAAAATTTGCTCTTTGTTGTCAGGAAGGTTTTCAGCCCTTAACGACTATTTGGCAGATAAGCTTTACTGTACTAATTGCTATATACTTTGATAGCCAACTAGTATCAAACGTTTGTACTTTGATGTGGATCAAAGAACAGCATATTTGAAACAAAACAAAAAAAAAGCTATTGGTCATCAAACTCTGGGTTTTGCAACCATTTCACAAGAGATGTTTCTGAGGCCCAAGCTGAAATATTTCATACCTTGTTTTCTGAGATATGCAAAATGATGATAGGCTCTGGTAGACTAAGATCTGTGACACAAAGCACTCACCCTCCCAACCTTTGCCCCTGTCAAATTCTTTTGCTGTGTTACATCATTATGATGCTGAAAAAAGAAGTACTGTAGTGGAACCAGAGGCAATGAAAGTAGCCCAACCCAAGAAACATCCCCCAAGCAATGACAAATTGGTGAAAAGCAGAAAACTCTTACTGATCGGAGACTCCATTATCAGAGGCATTAACTTAGGAACACAGTTCAAGGGTTCCAACCTAGTGAAATGCATTCCAGGATCTTCAGCTACCAGATGTACCGACCAAATACTGAAAGTAATCTGAGAAGAAAGCAAGGCTTGAAATACTGATGTTGTAATTTACCTGGGGACAAATGACCTGGTCAACAATAGGAAGTTTACAGCACAGAGAGCATTCCAGAAGTTTGGGGAGGGACTGAAATCTTTGGTTTGGACTGTGGCTTTTTCTGAAATAATTCCTACATGGGAGAAGTGAGAGGAAAGACTATGCAAAACAGTGGATTTCAATAAGTGGCTTGAGTGTTGGTGTAAAGAAGAAGGTTTTAGATACATAGGATCATGGGATAATATGTGGAAAAATAATAGGCTGTACTGTAATGATGGGCTACATCTTTTTGTGATGGGGAAAAAGGATCCTTGGGGAGAAATTCAGACAGTATGTTTCTAGACATTTAAACTAGAAGGCAGGGAGGTGACAAAAGGAAACAAGGGAATTCGGAAAGTGACCCCCAGAATAAACATGATAGCAGAGGGAAAGGTTGCCTAAATATAGAAAAGCACCTACACTCACTAAGCACATGGAAAGCAATGAGCACATATGCTCATAGGTAAAAAGGTTCAAGACTTGCAAGCCCTGATGTTTCAAGAAAAATTGGATATTGTTGCTATTACAGAGACGTGGTTCAATGATTCCCGTGAATGGGATGTGACTATACTGGGCTATAATCTTTTTAGGAAGGATACAGAGGGCCAAAGAGGTGGAGGAGTGGTGCTGTATGTGAGAGACAACATCAGAGCGGCTGAAATGTGGGGAACCTGGGGAAAGGAAGAAGCTTTATGGATCATCCTGGAAAGAGAAGATGGAACCTGTATCCACACGGGGGGTTATCTACAGACCTCCAGCACAAATGGAGAAGCTTGACAAGGATCTGATGGAAGATATTCAAACGATTTATATGAAAGGGGAGGTGCTACTGTTGATTTCAACTTGTCCGATGTGGATTGGAACTCTGCAGAATCGGAAAGAAGTAGGGCGTTTGTGGACGCCTGTCAAAGTGCCTTGCTCAGACAAATGGTGATGGAACCCACGAGAGAAGGGTCGATGCTGGATGTAGTTCTCATGAATGGAGGAAGAGGTTCCAATATCCAGGTGGGTGCCCACCTATGTAATAGTGATCATCACATGATATGTTTTGATATAGGGGCGAAGGCGGAGTGCGAACATACTGATTTTGATAAAATGGGGGAATACCTGAAGAAGGTGTGGGTAGGCATAGGAGAAGTGGAAAATCAGTGGTCAAAGTTAAAGGCTGCTATAAATATGGTGACTGATCTTTACACGAGGAAAGTAAACAAAACCAAGAGAAACAGGAAGCCTATATGGTTCTCCAAATAAGTAGCTGAAAAAATAAGAGCAAATGAGGCTTTGTTCAAGAAATACAAAAGAACGCAATGAGAGGATCATGGAAAAGATTATCGGATCAAACTCAAAGAAGTGAAGAGGTAAATATGGCTAGCGAAAGCGTGAGCGGAATTAAACATGGCTAGAGATGTAAAGAGAGGTGACAAGACCTTTTTCAGATATATTGGAGAAAGGAGAAAAAATAGGAATGGAATAGCGAGACTGAAAGATAATGAAATGGCTATGTGGAGAGTGATGAGGATAAAGCGAACATTATAAACAATTACTTCGGTGTTCATGGAGGAAAATCCTGATGAAGGACTGCGATTGGCTGCTGAGACAATATCTGGGAATGGAGTGGGTTCTGCACTGTTTATGGAAGAAAGAGTTTATAAACAGCTTGGGAATCTGAAGGTGGACAAAGCTATGGGGGCCGGATGGGATACATCCCAGGAAACTGAGGGAGCTCAGACAGGTCCTCACGGGACCTCTTAAGGATTTATTTAGTAGATCTTTAGAGACGGGAGAGTTTCTACGAGATTGGAGATGAGAGGATGTGGCCCCTCTTCACAAAAGTGGAGACAGAGAATAAGTGGGAAACTACAGATCGGTAAGTCTCACTTTGGTGGTAGGAAAAATAATGGAGTCGCTGCTGAAAGAAAGGATAGTTAACTTTCTAGAAGCCAACGGTATACAGAACCCGAGGCAGCATGGCTTTACCAAAGGAAAATACTGCCAAACGAATCTTATTGACTTATTTGACTGGGTGACCAAAGAACTAGATGAAGGACGTGCGCTAGATGTAATCTACTTGAACTTCAGCAAAGCCTTTGATATGGTCCCCCACAGAAGACTCATGAATAAGCTGAAAGGGTTGAACTTAGGACCGAAAGTGGTGAACTGGATAGGAAACTGGTTGACTGACAGTTGGCAGAGGGTGGTGGTAAATGGAATCCGCTCGGAGGAAAGGAAGGTGAGCAGTGGAGTTCCTCAGGGGTCGGTGCTGGGGCCTATTCTGCTTAATATATTTGTGAGAGATATTGCTGAAGGGTCTGAAGGAAAGGTGTACCTTTTTGCGAATGACATGAAGATAGCCAATAGAGTGGATACCCTGGAGGGAGTAGAAATAATGAGAAGGGATCTCCAAAAGTTAGAAGAATGGTCATGGGCCTGGCCCACCTGAAGCGATAACTGAGGCTTTTTCACAGGTAGTACTTTGTGATGTTTCAGCGATGGAAAAAAGCAAGATTAACACTCCTTCCAACCTAAGCCGCGAACAACGCAGAGAGCTAGATGAATTATGTCAGGATGAGACCATAATTATTATGAGAGCTGGCAAAGGAGGGGGGGGGGGTGGTTATTCAGGATGTTGTCTCCTATAGGCAGGAGGCTTTGAGACAGCTGACAGATTTGCAGTTCTATTCTAAACTTGACTATGACCCCACGAGGGAAAATCAGGGATCGATATATCGCATGCTACTGGAAACTACAAACAAAGGCACGATTATGATCAAAGAGTTTCAATATTTGTATAATAAACATCTTTGCATACCTCAGATTTACTTTTTACCTAAAATACAATAATCTCTCCAAAATCCCCCTGGTCGTCCGATCGTCGCTAGTAGAGACTCCTTGAATGAACCACTATCTTAATATCTTGATTGCAACCTCTCCTCCATGACATCCCTTCCTTTGTATGTGGCTCAGCACATTTAATCTCTATGCTGCAAACACCTACTATATCAGAAGATCAAGCTACACTATTCTCCATGGACGTTGTTTCTCTGTATACAAAAATGCCACATTGAGAAGCTTCTGAATTAGTGATTACGTATTTGAATCAATAAGAGCTTCCTCATGATAAAATTGAGCTTCTTGCTGAAATGGTAAAGAAAATTTTAGAGAAAAACGCCTTTCAGTTTGAGGGTAGTAATTACATCCAGAGGCATGGCATTGCTATGGGAGCTACAGTAGCCCCCACCATTGCCTGTTTGTATATGGCTAACTTTGAACAACGGTATATATATGGTTCTAGATTTAGCAGATTTATCAAGGTTTGGAAAAGATTCATAGATGACGTCCTTCTGGTATGGATAGGTGACTATTGAGACTCTTCAAGATTTTGTTTCTTACATTAACACATGTGATGCTAACATCAGGTTTGAATCTACTGTCGGGGGTTTTTCCATCAATTATTTAGGCATTAATATTTCATTGACTAACTCTGGATTTGATAAAAAGTTAATAGAAAACCCACTGATACCAACACAATTTTACATTGCAACAGTTTTCACCTATTCTTGGTTAAAAAGGGCATCCCTATGGGGCAATTTCTATGCATCAGAAAGCTGTGTGGCATGACAGACAATTTCAAATTGGAAGCTAGACACATGTATAACAGATTTAGGGCACGCGGCTACCCTACTAAAATATTTAAAAAATCTTGGAAACGAGCGTCAAATACTCATCAACAATGGCTTCTCAACCCACATGAAAGATAGAGGCAGAAGACAAGAAATGTTAACATGCATTTTACCTGTTTCGATAAGAACTGTTTCAGTTTGTGAGATTATTAAACAACATTGGCCCATGTTATCTCTACTAAAGTTTGAGGATTATCCGCTTTTTGCCAACATCAGGTCCAGGAATATGGGTGAACTATTTAGATCGAGGTCCTATTTAGGAGAAAGTCACACAGTAAGAACAGGGGATCACATGCCCTGTACGAGATGTGTCTACTGCCAATATGTTTGGCAAACTGATCAGGTGACCCACCCAAAAACTGGCAAACTGATCAGGTGACCCACCCAAAAACTGGCAAACCTTGTCACTTCACCACAGTAACAAATTGTGAGTCATCTCAAGTGGTGTATGGAATCATCTGTCCATGCAGAAAATGGTATATTGGTTTTACTACTTTTAAGATCAAACAGCGCATAGCGGAACATATTAGTAATTTGCACCATCAGAAGAAAGAGGCTCCTCTAGTAGAGCATTGGACCACTCAACACCATGCTATCTCAGATTTGAAATATCTTATATTAACACAAATTAGTACTCCTCATGGGGGTGATGTTGTCAGAATGCTGAAACGTAGGGAGCAAAGACTCATTTTTTACTGGGACACAGTTGCCCCTAGTGGCCTAAATCGTGAAATTGAATGGCTGTATGGATGACGTGTTCAAGACGTCAGTCTTCACTTGCTATTTAACATGTGCGTGGGCGTTTTTCAGCTAGCCGTGGAAGAGCAGGGCGGCGCACTCCTCAGGTAGGCTGTTAAGTTTGGATAAGATATATGAAAGGTTAAGCGACTATGAACACTCATGAATTCATGTATATCTGCTGAAGGAACATAGCATGCTAATGATATCTATATTCAACTCTTTAGATTGTTGAGAATGATTTCCAATCCTTCTATTAAGTTCTGCTGATGATGCCATATTAGCGAAACACACGTTGTGTTGAGAATGAGAGGATATCAGATTGAACATGAGAGAGCATAAGAGTATGGACCAATGAATGAGGAATAATGAACAAGATTATAAATTGAAATTGGAAAAACGTTTTAGACACCAGCACGAATCACCACAGAGAGAGAGAGAGTGGTGACACTGCTGAAGAGCATCAAATGGTTTCCAATTCCTTATCCTCTAGCCCCAAGCTAAGTAAAAGATTTTTCACATATCATTGAGGTTTCACTGACATGTGTTTGAATGTGTAATGTAAGGCAAATAATAAACTGTAAAGTTATATTGGGAGCTGTGTATAGAAACAAAATAAAGACATTAAACAAGACATGACACTTCTACATACTATAATAAGAGTAACAGGAAGATATGATATAATGGGTAGTGAACATCATCACCCAATATATATATAATAACGGGACCTAGTGAGTAAGTGGTCTACAGATAAGCTCCAGACCTGTAACATGCTATAGGAAAATGAATTAGATTAATATTAATATATATATATTGACCAGACCTAGAACCTGGTACAAGGTTAGCGATTCAAAAGGCAGCTTCAGAGATAACAAGGAGATCTAGAAATGATAAGGTGCTAACAGTTTACAAAAACAAGCAATGATTATCCTGATAGTAAAACATGCAGAGACATAACACATTCATACTCACGCATCTGCTAATGTACTCCAACATAGGGACCCAAAATGAAAATTACTAATTGGCGGAAAGCTCTACGCTTTCACCGCAAGTGCCATTAGGAGAAAGCAAGACAGAAACTGCAAACAGAAATATGCCTAGAGAGACAGTACAAAAGTAAATAAATACGTAGTGTCAGCTATTATATATTTATACTACTCTATCCCAAATTAATAAATACTACTCCCCAGAGTGTGCTTCTAAAGACAGCTACAACTTGCCTGCCAACAACTTTTCCCGGTTATCGGCCATGGGCTACAACACCATGATAGAGCCCCCAAATAGGGACATTGCAAACACCCCCGAAAAGAACTCAAAAAACCTGCGAATAAGGTCCTCTGAGTCGAGGAGCAGCGGTCCAATGGGTTTCCGCTGATTAGCTACAACATAATCACCCCAATGGACCTGCAGTGATCTACAAACCATCTGCAGGGTCAACAAACCCTTAGCGCTACAACGCTGTAAAATGAAAATTTTATAGGTTAGGCTCTCCCGCGTATACAACTAACCATTTCTAAAATTTTGAATGCCCGAGTCAACCTGTACACAATCGCAACAAAAGTCGTTAGACGTCTCTTTATTAACCCCGCGGTCATCTATACAAGTAACTCATAGGTGGGCAATAATGCCGAAACCGCAGGCCATTCCGAAAACGGAATGGAAGTCTGCTCCTGCTAATTGAGATACCGTCATCCATTGAAGGATTACCTTCGATGGATGTGAGTCCCAGACATCGGTATCAAGGTTAATTGCATGACACTAGTATATAAGAAAACAATAAAAGTATAGTATGTCCCAGGGAAGAGCCCCTGAAAATTACTATAGAAGTGGGAGAAAAAGAGAGAGAAAAACGAAATATTCCAAAGCAAAACAAAACAAATGTAAGCTCTTTGGGAAAGGCACAGTCATAAAAAGAGCCTTTAGTTGGAACACATTAGCCAGAACTAAAAAAATGCCAAAGACATCACTTGTCATCCAAACACCGATTTCAACAAAAGGCAAGAAAATGTATATTAACAAAGACATTATAACATGTGTAGTCGGGAGCTATAGCCCTAGAATAAATGAAATAAAGTTAAATACATATTAAATGCTTTTGGGGCGGGTACCGGATAAGTTGGAAGTCGCATCTAAACAGGAAAACATAAGAGAAGCATGTAATTCAATAAATTGTCAAACAGGACGCCAAAATCGTGGTGCAAAGATGACAAGTTAATACCTATAAATATGACAAATGTTAACAGTAGTAAACACTACCAAGTTGGTGGTAGGTAGGGCAGAGGTGCAATGATCCTGATGGTTTATGTTGCTTTTCAGTAGTCCAGCCATAGCAACATGGTTTTTACTGAGCACCCACTAAATTATTAGTTACATGCTACCACCTTTACTCACGCGGTATTCACAGCATTTTCAAAAAGAAAAAAAGAGAGTATAAAGGTACAACAGTTTCAATTGTGTGTGTGTATATTTTATTTTTGTTACATTTGTACCCCGTGCTTTCCCACTCATGGCAGGCTCAATGTGGCTTATATATACAGGTACTTATTTGTACCTGGGGCAATGGAGGGTTAAGTGACTTGCCCAGAGTCACAAGGAGCTGCCCATGCCTGAAGTGGGAATTGAACTCAGTTCCCCAGGACCAGAGTCCACCACCCTAACCACTAGGCCACTCCTCCACTCCTAAATATAATACTGAAACCAGAACGTTGTTGTTACCCCAGAGCTG
The DNA here is from genome assembly GCF_901765095.1 of Microcaecilia unicolor. Classification (NCBI taxonomy): domain Eukaryota; kingdom Metazoa; phylum Chordata; class Amphibia; order Gymnophiona; family Siphonopidae; genus Microcaecilia; species Microcaecilia unicolor. The sequence continues at coordinate 187,951,440 of NC_044034.1, read as the reverse complement.
TTACAGTCAAAATTTAATGCCAAGAAGTGTAGAGTGATGCACTTGGGGTGCAGAAACCCAAAAGAGAAATACCGGATAGGAGGGGAGAAATTAGTAAGCTTGACTCAGGAGAGAGACCTTGGGGTGTTGGTGTCAGAGGATATGAAGGTGAATAAACAATGCGACAAGGCGACGGCCGTTGCCAGAAGGATGCTAGGCTGCATAGAGAAGGGGTATAACCAGCAGAAGAAAGGAGGTGTTGATACCCTTCTAGAAGTCGTTGGTGAGGTCCCATTTGGAGTATTGTGTTCAGTTTTGGAGGCCGTATCTTGCTAAAGATGTAAAAAGACTGGAAGTGGTGCAAAGAAAAGCTACAAAAATGGTATGGGATTTGCTTTGCAGACCGTACAAGGAGAGACTTGCTGACATGAACATGTATACCTTGGAGGAAAGGAGAAATGGGTGACATGATAACAGACGTTCAAATATTTGAAAGGTATTAATCCGCAAACAATCCTTTTCCAGAGACAGGAAGGTGGTAGAACTTGAGGACATGAATTGAGGTTGAAGGGGGGCAGACTCAGGAGTAATGTCAGGAAGTATTTTTTCACAGAAAGGGTGGTAAATACGTGGAATGGTGGAGATGAAAACGGTAATGGAATTCAAACAAGCGTGGGATAAACACAAAGGAATCCTGTTTAGAAGGAATGGATCTATGGAATCTTAACGGACATTGGGGTGGCAACGCTGGTAATTGGGAAGCAGAACCAATTCTGGGCAGACTTCTATGGTCTACGCCCTGATCGTAACTGAATAGATATGAATGGGCTGGAGTGTAAATTTAAGGGGCTTTGACGTTAGCTTCAGAACTTTTAGTACAAGAAGAATGCTGGGCAGACTTCTACGGTCTGTGCCCTGAGAATGGCAAGGACAAATCAAACTCGGGTATGCATATAAAGTATCACATACCATGTAAAATTAGTTTATCTTGTTGGGCAGACTAGATAGACCGTTCAGGTCTTTATGTGCCGTCATTTACTATGTTATATGTTACTATGACAGACATCATTTTATACATCAGAGAACAAATAGTCATGAGCAACTGGAGTGTCCAGAAGAGCACTACATGCAGTAATTAACATGCCTAAATAAAATACTGCTATTCTTTAATTTGCTATAGTATACACAAAGTAGAGGCTGATAATGCTGGTTTCAGTTATTGCACCAAAACAGGCCCAAATCATTTTTTTCTACCTGGTTTCAGTTTCGGCCAAAAGGTTATTTTAATTTTCAGCTATGTTTTTGGTTTGCTTATTGACTTATTTGTCTCCTTCCCTACCTCCCCCCCCCCAAATAGGAGTTGTCCCCTCCTCTCGGACCCCCTTAAGTGCTTCTCCCCCACCCCGCACCTGTAGGCCTGCTTTGTCCTATCTTACAATCCACGGTGGTCTAAAAGTATAGTCTGGCAAGAACAATCCTCAGTTACTCCTTCCCATTCTGGCTCTGCTGTCAAAAATGCTGCTGTGACTGGGGCATCGTTTCTGCTCTAACTACACCATTAGACCACAAGGGGCTGTAGTTCTGGGGTGGGGGGCACTATTGTTTGTCATCTTTTTTTTTTTTTTTTAAACTGCGATTGTAAGTAATGCAGGTATGATCTTGCACAATAGTTTATATGGTAAATAAAGTGCTCCAAATAAATGCTTTTGATCCAAAATTTTAGCAGGAATTTAAGTCTGTAAATTTGGGATGATAGCCTCTCTGTGGAGTTATGACATCTGCTGTCACTCCAAGTGTAGTGCAAGTCATCCACTGTAAAATCACCATGTCTTTTAGTATGTTTTCATTACTTGTGGTCTGTGTGTGTGGAGGCTATTTTACTTGGAGATAAAATACAGTCTTTGTTCAAATTATATTCTGACTTGGATACTGTGGGTCTAGCAGAGGGATGCAGACTGCAAGTTCTGACAATCTCCAGTGGCCCTCACTGGTTAATCACACAACCAAACATGAGTTTTTAGTTTTGGCTTCAAATGAAGCCAGGCGATGAGTTTTGGCTGAAAGCTTTCAGACATTTCTGTGGCAGTTTTGGTTCTGGCCAAAACTGAAAAAAGCAGTTTCAGTTGGTCTGTAACAAAGTGAGAAACTGCAATAGAGGGATTTTTAAAAAATTACATTTTGGCTTGGATACTGTGGGTCTAGCAGAGGGATGCAGACTGCAAGTTCTGACAATCTCCAGTGGCCCTCACTGGTTAATCACACAACCAAACTTGAGTTTTTAGTTTTGGCTTCAGATGAAACCAGGCGATGAGTTTTGGCTGAAAGCTTTCAGATAGTTTGGTGGCAGTTTCGGTTTTGGCCAGAACTAAAAAAAGCAGTTTCAGTTGGCCTCTAACACAAAGTGAGGAACTACAGTAGAGGGTTGTTTTTTTTTTTTTTTTTAAATCTTGCCTTCTAGTTCTTCTGGATTAGTTTCACTAGTCTTATCCCATTCATCCTTGTATTTTCTTTTCTCATATTATGTCATAGTTATGTTTTCCTGTGTTGTTGGGGAATAAAACATTTTGAAAGAGGGAGGAGATGTAGTGGGGGTCTGCAGAGATTCTCTCTTGCTGAAGAACCAGCAAGTGGTGCTGGATTCTATATTCCTGTTCAGTGAAACTAACAGAAAAATTAAAATCCTATATATTTTCTCTCTCTCCTCCTATAACATTGTCTCATCTACAGTAGACCAGAAACGTTTATATCTCTCATATATTTGTATGCCAACATAAATGTTCAATACCACTGAAATTCCACTTCTTTACCCCCACGTGTAGTATTTCATTATCTCTTTACCTTGTAAACAACAGTTTTTACTCCTGGAGGCTAAACATAATGGGTAGATGTGCAATAACAATTAAAAAAATAATAAAGCAATTTCAAAGAATATCTTTCAGTCGCAGCCCTCTGCCATGGCGGTTATCTTTTTTCACATACTCCTCGCCCTGCTGGTCGCGGGGGCGGTGTTGGACTACTTCTCTCTCCCTCCTCCAGATTTCAACCCCTTCTTCCACCTCAATCTCACTGTTTTTCCTCCTTTGAAGTCCACTCTATCCGCCTTTTCTCTCCTCTGCCTCTTCGAATAGCGGTCATTTATCGTCCCCCTGATAAGTCCCTTTCATCCTTTCTCAGTGACTTTGATGCCTGGCTTGCCTTCTTCCATGATCCTTCCTCCCCCTCTCTCATCCTTGGTGACTTTAATATTCCTGCTAATGATCCTTCCAACTCTTATATTTCCAAGTTACTCGCTTTAACATCCTCCTTTAATCTCCAACTATGCTCCACCTCCCCCACTCATCAAAATGGTCACTGTCTTGATCTCATCTTCTCCTCTAACTGTTCACCCTCTAGTTTCCTTGCCTCTGATCTTCCCCTCTCTGATCACCATCTTATAACTTTCACACTTAAATCTTCTCCCTCCCAGTCCCGTCCTATCTTATCTAATTTATCTAGGAATCTTCACGATATTGACCCTTCATCTCTATCCTCCCATGTTTCAAACCTCCTCTCTACTGTGGCACCATCCACGTCTGTCAACGAGGCTGTTTCTTCCTACAACAATACTCTATCCTCTGCCTTAGACACTCTTGCACCTTTGATGACCCGCCCTATAAGGCGTACAAAACCCCAGTCTTGGCTGACTTCTAATATCCGCTACCTACGTTCCTGTACCCGCTCCGCCGAATGCCTCTGGCGGAAATCTCGGGCCCTTGCTGATTTCTTACACTTTAAGTTCATGCTGACCTCCTTCCAATCTGCTCTTTTATGTGCCAAACAGGATTATTATATCCAACTGACCAACTCTCTTGGCTCTAACCCTCGACTTCTCTTCACCACATTGAACTCTCTCCTCAAGGTGCCCCCTCCCCCAACTCCCACTTCATTATCTCCTCAGACCTTTGCTGAATTCTTTCACAACAAGGTTCAAAAGATAAACCTTGCATTCTCTACCTCCTCACCTCTCCCTCCACTAGTCCGTTCCCCTCTCGCTCCTTCCCCTCATTCCCTTTCCTCCTTTCCTGAAGTTACTATTGAGGAAACGACACTTCTCCTTTCTTCCTCAAAATGTACCACCTGTTCCTCTGATCCCATTCCCACCCACCTTCTTAATGCCATCTCTCCTGCTCTTACTCCTTTTATCTGTCACATTCTCAACCTCTCACTTTCCACTGCGACTGTCCCTGCTGCCTTTAAACATGCTGTGGTCACACCTCTCCTTAAGAAGCCTTCACTCAACCCTACTTGTCCCTCTAATTACCGACCCATCTCCCTCCTTCCCTTTCTCTCCAAATTACTTGAGCGTGCTGTGCTGTTCACCACCGCTGCCTTGATTTTCTGTCCTCACATGCTATTCTTGGCCCACTACAATCTGGTTTTCGCCCTCTCCACTCAACCGAAACTGCGCTTACTAAAGTCTCCAATGACCTATTACTGGCTAAATCCAGAGGTCTCTATTCCATCCTCATTCTTCTTGATCTTTCTGCTGCTTTTGACACTGTCGATCACAGCATACTCCTCGATACCCTGTCCTCACTTGGATTCCAGGGCTCTGTCCTTTCCTGGTTCTCTTCCTACCTTTCCCTCCACACCTTCAGTGTTCACTCTGGTGGATCCTCTTCTACTTCTATCCCTCTGCCTGTCGGAGTACCTCAGGGTTCTGTTCTTGGTCCCCTCCTCTTTTCTATCTACACTTCTTCCCTTGGTTCATTAATCTCATCCCATGGCTTTTCCTACAATCTCTATGCTGATGACTCCCAAATCTACCTTTCTACCCCTGATATCTCACCTTGCATCCAAACCAAAGTTTCAGCGTGCTTGTCTGACATTGCTGTCTGGATGTCTCAACGCCACCTGAAATTAAACATGACCAAAACCGAGCTTCTCATTTTCCCCCCAAACCCACCTCCCCACTCCCCCCCGTTTTCTATTTCTGTTGATGGCTCTCTCATTCTCCCTGTCTCCTCAGCTCGAAACCTTGGGGTCATCTTTGACTCTTCTCTCTCCTTCTCTGATCATATCCAGCAGATCGCCAAGAACTGTCGTTTCTTTCTTTACAACATCCGTAAAATCCGCCCCTTTCTTTCTGAGCACTCTACCAAAACCCTCATCCATACCCTTGTCACCTCTCGTTTAGACTACTGCAACCTGCTTCTTGCTGGCCTCCCACTTAGTCACCTCTCCTCTCTCCAGTCGGTTCAAAACTCTGCTGCCCGTCTCGTCTTCCGCCAGGGTCGCTTTACTCATACTATCCCTCTCCTCAAGTCGCTTCACTGGCTCCCTATCCGTTTTCGTATCCTGTTCAAACTTCTTCTACTAACCTATAAATGTACTCACTCTGCTGCTCCCTAGTATCTCTCCACACTCGTCCTTCCCTACACCCCTTCCCGTGCACTCCGCTCCATGGATAAATCCTTCTTATCTGTTCCCTTCTCCACTACTGCCAACTCCAGACTTCGCGCCTTCTGTCTCGCTGCACCCTATGCCTGGAATAAACTTCCTGAGCCCCTGCGTCTTGCCCCATCCTTGTCCACCTTTAAATCTAGACTGAAAGCCCACCTCTTTAACATTGCTTTTGACTCGTAACCACTTGTAACGACTCGCTTCCACCTACCCTCCTCTCCTCCTTCCTGTACACATTAATTGATTTGATTTGCTTACTTTATTTTTTGTCTATTAGATTGTAAGCTGTTTGAGCAGGGACTGTCTTTCTTCTATGTTTGTGCAGCGCTGCGTACGCCTTGTAGCGCTATAGAAATGCTAAATAGTAGTAGTAGTAGTAGTAGTGGTAGGGCAGTCTCCTTTTGTGTCTGCCTCCTCCTCTTTGTGACAATGGAGAATGTGTTCCTAAACCTATTTATAGCTCTTTGTCCAGGTAGATGAATCATCCTCAAATATTCTATCATTGATTCATTTCTATAGAAGTTGTACCAGAAATTGTACTTACCTGTGCAGCCTATATATGATTTCCCTTATGGATTATGACCTCCTTCTGAAAAGACAAAATAAAAAAAGGGCAATACCAGCTGTCCTTGCATTTCTGAAATCTGAAGGACAGGTAAGAGAGTCAGTTAGGATGGTTTAATCACTCTGGCAGTCTTTTACTAAAGATTAGCTTGAGTAATCTGCAGCAGGGCTCATTTTATTCCTATGGGCCCTGCTGCAAATAACTCAAGCTAACCTTTAGTGAAAGGCCCTCTCTGCTTCCTGCTTTTGTCTCAGGTAGGATCCTCCTTGTTTTGGGCTCAATGAGCTTTCACAGAAAAGAGCTTTGTTAGATTGTACTGTTAAGGTTGTTGTTTCTTTATGTTGCTAAAGGATTGATTAGAGAGATTCCCAAACTTGTTCCTTGGGCCTTGCAGAATACCTCAAATGAATATGAATGAGAGAAATGTGCCCGCATGTGGGGGTGAATTCTGTATATGGCGTTGAAAAAAGCACTATTCTATAAGCTGTGCTTAAAATTAGATGCAGTTTATAGAATAGTGCTTATGCCTGGGAATCGTGCCTAACTTTAGGTGCGGCCATTTGCCCAGCTGAAATCTGGTGCAAATGTAGATGCCTACATTAGGCGCGTATCCCCCCTCATTCTATAACACACAATGTTAGGAATGTCCCAGTTCTGCCCATGACCCTCCCATTTCTGTGCCCCCTTTTAGAAGTTGTATATAAAATTTAGGCATAGATCCCGTACCTAAATTTACGCATATATAATCCAATTAAAGCAATGCTAATAATTTGTTGTTGAAAAGCCTACTACTACTACTATTTAGCATTTCTATAGCGCTACAAGGCATACGCAGCGCTGCACAAACATAGAAGAAAGACAGTCCCTGCTCAAAGAGCTTACAATCTAAAAGCCAATTATTGGTGCTAATTAGCTCATTCAATTAAATTCCATGCACAAATTATAATTATTTGTTGATATCCTGAATATTCAACTTTTATTTATATTGTTGATCAGGATCCTCTGTGCATTTAAACATTCTTAAACTGGCAGTGCTCACTTAATTTGGGCACTAATAGTGTACCTAGTATATAGAATAGTAGAGCTTATATGCATGATCTGTGCTAATAACTGGCAGCTGGAGGGTATAAGTGGTGGGTAAAGCTTGTATGATCTATTCTTACTGTACACCGCCTTGAGTGAATTCCTTCAAAAAGGCGGTAAATAAATCCTAATAAATAAATAAATAAATAATAAGTGGTGGATAAAGCTGTCAGGGAGCAAATGCATGGGTGTGTTGCCAATAGAACAATATTAATTGTGTGCATTTTTTTTGTTACATTTGTACCCCGCGCTTTCCCACTCATGGCAGGTTCAATGTGGCTTACATGGGGCAATGGAGGGTTAAGTGACTTGCCCAGAGTCACAAGGAGCTGCCTGTGCCTGAAGTGAGAATCAAACTCAGTTCCTCTGTTCCCCAGGACCAAAGTCCACCACCCTAACCACTAGGCCACTCCTAGCACACTTAGGCACATTCACTTACGCCAACTGTTCACCTGTCATAAGTAGGCACATCTAACTTTTGGTGCGACAATGCAGTTGTGTACTAATATTCTATAATGCAGAGGTCCACAAGGTCCAGAACCAACCTGTTTTTCAGGATTTCCACAATGAATAGGATAAGATCTTTTTGCATGCAATGGAAGCAGTGAATGCAAATAGATCTGATATATATTCATTGTAGAAATCCTGAAAACCAGGTTGGGTTGTGGACCTCGGACTGAATTTGAGGACCCCTGCTACAGGTGTGTCATTAAGTTATTATAAAATTGGTGCTAAATGCCTGGAATGAGGTGTCAATTTATAGTTTTTAGCGTGAAACTGTTAATGTTTTTCTATACCAGTTAAAGGAGTTAGGGTGCAGTGGGTCTGAAGTCACTATCCATATGCACCATTAATTTATCCTCCTTGCTGTAGAGAGGTATGGTAGCCGTGTTAGTCCACTCTTAAAGGTTATCAATAGAAATCAAACAAAATAAAACATGGAAAAGAAAATAAGATGACCCCACAGTCATTCACAAAGGAAAAATATTCAACATAAAGGACTATTTTACATGCTCATCTTCCAATGTGGTATATATCATTCAGTGTAAGAAATGTAACGAAGGATGCTATATTGGAGAAACAGGCCAGATGCTTAAGACAAGATTCAATCTAGACAGACATCACATGAAAATAGCCGGTGCCAGTCAGGCCCCCACCCCTGTGGACCAACACTTCACAAGACCAGAACACTGCACCAGTGATTTCACAGTAAGAATACTGAAAGGTAATTTTAAAACAATACAGGAACGTAAGACCTTTGAAATAAGAATGATTGAATATTTTGACACCCAACAAACAGGACTTAATAAGGATCTGGGTTTTCTAACTCATTATAAAACATAAAGCTGTATTTCTCTGTTTATTTTTCTCTTTATTACCCTCCTCTCACCTACCAACACCCATTCTGTTAGAATATCAATGAAATGCTTTGATGTCCCCATGCATACCCCCACCCTCCCACTCTGTCAGACAGTCAAAGTAATGCTTTGATGTTTCTCTCATATATACTATCTGCTACCTCATTTGCTTATTTCCGATCTGAGGAAGAAGGGCAACCTTCGAAAGCTAATCAAGAAATGTATTAAGTTATGTCCAATAAAAAAGGTATCATCTTATTTCCTCCTTGCTGTAGATTTTGTTCATCTTGTTTCCTCCAGCACTTGACCTCTTCTGAGGTCCCTGGTGCTGGTTGAGGGTGACATGTGGCCTGTGGGGGCCTTTAAGGTAGTGCCCTCCAGTTGTTATAAAATTTAAGTAGGGATCATTCAAGTTTGTAAAGGTTCCCAAGTGGGCAATAAAGCTAAAAGCTTAAAAAATAATTGGCAGCCTCAAGTGTGTGATAAATGTGTGCCAACATGCATCATCTCTTCTGTTTTTCTCTGTCATTGAATATAGTAAGCATACTGTATTCTGCGTGCTTGGCACGTTTTTAATCTGTGATTTTATTTTATAAATATTGACGTATTGTTTCTGGACTTGAAAGACTTTTCAGTTTTGAAAGACCATGTGCTCAGCATCCAGGAATGAAGTGCATCGAAAGAGACAGGTAGTGATTGGCATGGTTCAAAAATCAGTCATCTTTTAATGGATCTGGCAGGAAGATAGTAAGTAACAAAAGACTTGTAAACACTGCAGTAACAGAGCTGTTCAGAAATAATCTAATAACTGAGTCTTCACACCTGAAGGCTTGGGTGAGACTTAACTCATTTAAGGCCCTTCAACTAAAGTAGATTAGACACATAAAGCTAGATTTTATATATGGTGCCTGAAAATTCCACACAGAAAAAAAAAATACACTTAGGCATATTCTCTATAGCATGCCTACAGTTTATGTACAGTTATGTAGAACTATGCTGAGCGCCTCTCCATGTGACCAAATCTAGTGTGGCCATTTATGCCATGTTTTATTTGGTGTAAATCCTGAGGCGCAGAGCGGGTGTATTCTATAATAATATGCATAGAATTTAGAAACACCCATGCCCACACCCCCTTTTCAACTATGCAACTTAGAATTTAAGCACAACACGTTACAGAATACACTTAGCGAGTTGTGTGTATAAATCTAAATGCTAATTAGTGCTAATAATTGCTTGACATCCAATTAACAGTTCTGATTGGGTAGTTAAACAATGAAGTTGCGTGCATTGTTATAGAGCACACTTCGATTTCCGCTCAGAAATTAAGGTGCCATATATAGAATCCTGAGGTTAGCCTGCTTTCATGCATTAACTCCTCATTATTGTGCAACTGTGTTAAGGCGTTTTATAGTGTAGTTCGCCTGTTATTTTATGTATTTTATTTATTTATTTGTTACATATGTATCCCACATTTTCCCACCTATTTGTAGGCTCAATGTGGCTTACATAGTACCAGAGAGGCGTTTGCAGACTCCGGTGTGAACAAATACAAAGTGATGTGGTAAGAGAAAGTTGATGCGGCACAGCCACATTAGGGAATCATAGAACAGAGGAGTTGTGTTATGTCCATTATGTGCTTTAGTTTGGTTGTGTTGCAGAGATCAGGATCGGTAGGGTATGCCTTTTTAAACAGGTTAGTTTTTAGTGATTTCCGGAAATTTAGGTGGTCATACGTCATTTTCATGGCTTTTGGTAATGCGTTCCACAGTTGTGTGCTTATGTAGGAAAAACTGGATGCGTAAGTAGATTTGTATTTAAGTCCTTTGCAGCTTGGGTAGTGCAGATTTAGATAAGTTCGTGTTGATTCGGTTGTGTTTCCAATTGATAAGTCGATCAAGTCTATCATGTATCTCAGTGTCACGTTTGTGGTCGTGACCCCTCACAGCCTCTACCTGATTTCTGGGGGTCAGCTTCTGAGCTGGCTTCTGCCTATCCTTTCTGGAGTAGTCCAGTCTTTGGGAAGATCTGTTCGGTTTCCTATCTCTGGCCGCCGTCATCTGGGTTGGATCAATGGCGGCAGCCATCTTGGATGGCTCAAGAGTCGTAGCCATCTTGGATAGCTCAAGGGGTACAGCCATCTTGGATAGATCATATCATAGGAAGCCATCTTGGAGTAACGAGGACAGGAAGGAAGCCCTTATTTGGTCCTTAGAGATCTCCTGTGGGAACAGCCTCCATTGTTACTCAGTTGCTGCAGGTGCATCTCAGGTGTGGATGGGCTTTATGGATCACCTAGAGACTGCAGTCAGTTGCCTTTGCATTGTGTCTTAGGCCCTAGTATGTGGGTGCTGGTGCACTTCTGCCTGAGAGACTTTGTCTGGACCTGATTCTGCTTTTGTTGGTTTCCTGCCTTTTGAAACTTTGCCTGGACCTGGACTTTGCTTTTTTGCCGCCTGCCTATTGAATCTTTGCCTGGACCTGGACTTTGCTTTGCTTGCCGCCTGCCTTTTGAACCGTTGCCTGGACCTGTCTTCTGCTTGCTGGCTGACTGCCTAGAGACCTTGCCTGGATTTGCCGGTACGTCTGTTCTGCCTTGCTTCTGGTGTGGGGTGGTTTTGCCTGCCACTGCTGCTCCTCGGCAGTGGCCCAAGGGCTCACAAACTCAGTTCCTGTTTAGTGAACGTGACACTCAGGGCTTCACCGTAGATGATTTTGTGAACCAGGGTGCAGATTTTGAAGGCGATACGTTCTTTGATTGGGAGCCAGTATGGTTTTTCGCGGAGGGGTTTTGCGCTTTCAAATCGCGTTTTTCCAAATATAAGCCTAGCTGCCGTGTTTTGAGTGGTCTGAAGTTTCTTTAAGGTTTGTTCTTTACATCCCGCATAAATTCCATTGCAGTAGTCTAAGTGGCTTAGTACCATTGATTGTATCAGGTTGTGAAATGTGTCCCTTGGGAAGAATTGTTTCATGCGTTTGAGTTTCAACATTGAGTGGAACATTTTCTTTGTTGTGGATGCCACTTGGCACTCTAGTGTTAAGTTACGGTCCATTGAAACGCCGAGAATTTTCAGGCTTTCAGAGATAGGAAGGGTGTGATCAGGGGTGATGATACTTGTGGGGTTGTCCACGCTGTGTTGGGATGAGAGGATGAAACAATGTGTTTTTTTCTTTATTGTGTTTTAGTTGGAATGCATTTGCCCATGAGTCCATGATGTTCAAGCTGAGCTTGATTTCGTTGGTGATTTCTGTCAGTTTGGTTTTGTAAGGAATGTATATTGTGATATTGTCTGCATATATGAAAGGGTTAAGGCCTTGGTTGGATAAGGACTTGGCAAGTGGGGTCATCATTAAGTTGAATAGGATCGGTGATAGCGGTGATCCTTGTGATACTCCACAGTCTGCTTTCCACGGTGATGATATGTTTGAATTTGATTTTACTTGATATGTTCTTGTGGTTAGGAAACCCTTGATCCAGCTAAGTATGTTACCACCAATCCCAAACTTGTCAAGTAATCTTATTAATATGTTATGGTTTACCATGTCGAATGCACTAGACATGTCAAATTGGAGGAGAAGGATGTTTTTGCCTGTAGCTATTTTCTGCTTGAATTTGGCTAGAAGAGTGAGTAATACTGTTTCAGTGCTGTGGAGGGGGCGAAAGCCTGACTATGATTCATGTAATAGTGAGAATTTGTTTATGTAATCTGTAAGTTGTTTTGGTTATCATGCTTTCCATCAGTTTGACCACCAACAGAATAGATGCTACTGGATGGTAGTTAGTGATTTCATTTGGTTTTTTTCTTGGTATCTTTTGGTATTGGGGTGAGTAGGATATTTCCATTTTCCTTAGGGAAGAGGCCTTGCTGAAGCATGTAGTTTAGGTGGGATGTGAGGTCTGCTATGAAGCAGTCAGTGGCGGATTTCATTTGGTAGCTGAGACAAGGTATCCAGTTTACAGTGAGTGTTGGAAAACCTGCTAATCGCCTTGGTAACTGTTTCGATGGTAAGGAGGGCGAACTTTAGCCAGGTCCGGTCTGCCGGGTATTCTCCAATGGTTGGGTCCAACTCATTAAGGAAGTTTTCATTGTCAGTGTTGCGTAGGTTTACAATTTTTTCATTGAAATACTTCACAAGTTTATCTGCAGATGGGATGTCTGTATTCGTGGTAGTGACCAAGTTGGTGTTTAGGAGTTTGTTCACGAGGTCGTATAATTTCTTCGTGTCTTTGTAATCTGTCCCTATTTTGGTTTTATAGTATGATCTTTTGGTCTGTCTTATTGCATATTTGTATTTTCTTTGTATTTGTTTCCATGTGTTGAGTGTACGTTCATCTTTTGTTTTACTTCATGCTCATTCGAGTTTCCTAGTTTTTGTTTTTAGCTTTTTCAGTTCATCGTTGAACCATGGTGTCGAGTTATGCTTGTGTGAGGTTCTTGTTCGTAAGGGTGCAATTTCATGTAATATGCTTTCGCATCTTTTATCCCATTCTATGAGGTAGTATATGGAGTCTGGTTGTGCTGGCCATTCGTTATTGTATATCAGTTGCCAGAATGTTTTCTTGTCTACTTGACATCTTGTGCTGTAGGATGTTCGTTCTTGTATTCACTGTAGACCCTTCTTCTGCCAGTGTAGGAATAGGTTTAGTTTGTAGTGGTCGGTCCAGGGTGTTTCTGTCCATTTAGCATCTGTTATTGTTAGGCTCTGGTCTGTTGAAAGTTTGTGTGAGATGAGATAGAGTGTGTGCCCTTTGACGTGGGTTGCTTGCATTTGTGGCCATTTCAGATCCCATAGACGGAGGAATTCCTTACATTCTCGTGCATTGGTAGAGTTCTGGTCTTCTAAGTGAAGGTTGATGTCTCCTAATACTAGTATGTTGAAGTTTTATTTCTGTTTATTATGTTTATAAGTGGACTAACACAGCTACCCCACCAGTTGACTAAATTTCCTTCCAAATTCAAACTGTACTGCAGTGTGGAGGACTTCACTTTCCAGTGCTCCTGTTATAAATATCTATCACAAAAGAAACATTACAAATTCAGTTAAAAATTTTTTACTGGGAATCTGAGAGGAAGACAGTGGAAACAGCTGTCAGCCTGTGCTGGAGCACCTCTGTTGCATTCATTTCATGGTGGTGTATCCATGTATGTCATTCATTGTCTTTAAGAGTTGTGAATAAAAAAGAACGTTCTGAGGCCTAAGTTTCTGTGGTCATAAGGTGGTGATGAGAGACTGCTCAGAAACACACTCCTCAAGAAAAGGTGTAGTCAAGCTTGCCTGTGTGCACAGAATTTTGTCACTCTTGTGTTGCCAGATTCAAACATTAGGAGATGATGCACAAATCTTGGCTGGTAATATAGAATTTATTTGAATATGCATCATTTGCTAATAGAGCTCTGCCTACGCTCTTTATTTCTCCATGGGAAAATAAAACGAGTTGTGTGTGATTTTGAGTCTGTAGTGTGTAGTACAACATGGACCAGCTATGCTAGTAATCTGTCATCTTGCCATGGTCATATTTAGTAGTTTCAAGCAGTGTTTAAGCCTTGAGTATTGCTCTTCTGCAAGTGGGCTGTATGGAAATGTTCTCCTGTAGATTTATAGCACTGTGTGTCCCCTGAAGGAAGAAACTGTATATTTTATTGAAGAGGTTTGCCTCTCTATGAATTTCTACCAGCACTGATGAATCTCAAAGCCCTATAAAACATTCCTGATAAGTCCCAGCAGAGGTGCACAAAGCAGTTACAAAATTTACCCAGAAGAATCCTCACAGAGGAAACCAACTTTCATTTTAAACTTGTTTCTACTTTGAAGAGTTATTACAGAACTATCAGCCCACAGATGTGTTCACCTTACTTGTTTTTTTGAGTCAGCAGCTGCAGCATGAAAATTTGCTTTAACTTGTTACTGAACGTAATTTCTAAGCCTTTTTGTTTTATAGCATAGTGAGGTTAGCCAAGTACCTGCTATGAACAGTAAATGACAATATACCAACAGAAAAAGTGATCAATCTGGTCTGTCCAGTTACTGTCATCCTGCTGAATATACATCCTAGCCAGCTACAGTGTGACCACCTGAAAGTTATCTCTCCATATGCAGGGTGGTCTGTTTTGTTTTCCTAATTTGTATTCAACCTTTTCTGTCAACAAGCAGGATTGAGTCAGGCACAAGTGGGATGACATCCCTGGGTGTTACTGGATTGGAACAGCCCTCCCAGGGCCAGATGCACTAAACTTAATGAGCCATTAACGAGCAAGTAGTAAACCCTGGCATGCACTAAAGACTTCTTCCATATCATCATGCTGATCAATCCATAGACTAGTGGGTTGTGTCCATCTACCAGCAGATGGAGATAGAGAGCAATCCTTTTGCCTCCCTATATGTGGTCATGTGCTGCCGGAAACTCCTCAGTATGTTCTCTATCTCAGCAGGTGGTGGTCACACACAGCAGCAGCTCTGGCTAGGTCTCCAAGCCTAATTTTTAGGTTTTGTTGAGTACCTGGGGTTGAGGGCTCTTCTTGAGCAAGTGCAAACCTGGTGGTGCCAGGTCCCTCCTTTTCTCCCCCCTCCCGCTGGCTCCATTTAAAAAAAAAAAAAAAATGTGGACGTCCTTTAAGGGCGTTTATTTCAACGTTTATTGCAGCTGCTCACTGGGACATCAGTTCGTTACAGCTCGGAGCGAGAAGCAGGTAATTTTACCTTTTTATAGCGGGCAGGGGGTTCCCCGTTCAATCTCCACGTGGCTTATGGCGTCGGAGGGCGAGGGCACGAAGATTCGCTCCCCGGACCGCGTATGTGCGTCTAGCGGGGATGCGGGGGTTTCAAAGCCTGAATCGCCTTTGTTGAGCATCAGTATGGAGTCCGGTCAGTGTCCCGGTTCTTCCTCCGGTGCGGCGGTTTTTCCCGCCATAAGCGCCCATCCCCCGCTGCTCGCCCACTCCATGTTGGCCGGCCACTCTACTCGGACGGCTTCTTCTTGGGCTGCCCTCGAGCTGGGAGACGTTAATACTATGGTCGCCCTTGATTCGAGCGACGGTAAGAAAGAGGCCAAAGTTAAGCGCCGTTCTTCCCGTGTGGCTCCTTCTCGGAGTTTCGCACCGGACGCCATTTTGGATGCGCAGCACGTTTCTCCCCCGCTCTTGCGAGCGACAGTTGAGGGTGCGGCTAGGGCTGTGGCCCAGGCTGCAGAAGTGCACAGTTCGGGTGGATTTCCAGGCCCTAGAGGACTCTGTCTCCTCTGATGTAGATGAGGGCAGCGTATCCAAGTTCTCCCAACGGTCCTTTGGGGATTCCTTGGAGGAGACGGATTCCCGCTCGGATGGATTGATCAGCATGATGATATGGAAGGTAAAATTATGTATCATACCTGATAATTTTCTTTCCATTAATCATAGCTGATCAATCCATAGCCCCTCCCAGATATCTGTACTGTTTTTATTCTGGTTGCATTTAAGGTTCAAGTTTAGTCTTCAGTTCCTGTTCAGGAGGACTTCGTGTTCAAGTTTTTTCAATTGGATTCTTCAGGAGTTGAGACGATTTTGTGTTACAATGAGCTGCTGCATTCCTCTCCCCTCCGTTTTACGGGGCTAGATTGAGATCTAAATTCTGCCGGCACTCCCTCCCGCTTCGTGCGGCAGTAGGGCAGCTTTGTACCCCTCCCGCTTCGGTGGTGTTAGGGTCAGCCAGCTCCTCCTGCAGTTGCGGTTGCAGGATAAGCCAGATCCCCCCGCATCGGCGGGGTGGTGTCCCTCCCCCGCTCCGCGGGGATGAACTGGACGGATTCCCCTCCCCCACTTGTGTGGGGATGAGCTGGGCTAATTCCCCTCCCCCGTTTCGGCGGTAGTGAGCTGGGCAGAGTGTCCCTTTGTGGGTGTAATTCTCTAAGTGCTGAGTCCTGCGGATGGAGCTTTGATATCGACATACTGAGGAGTTTCCGGCAGCACATGACCACATATAGGGAGGCAAAAGGATTGCTCTCTATCTCCACCTGCTGGTAGATGGACACAACCCACTAGTCTATGGATTGATCAGCTATGATTAATGGAAAGAAAATTATCAGGTATGATACATAATTTTACCTTTCTGAGGACAGTAGCAGATGACCAAATTGTGTAGAAACCCTATTGTAATGAGATGCACTAACCTTTTCCGATTGCCTTAACGCTGGAAAATCTAAGGAGAGGTCTGTACCTCTTGTTAAGTATGCGCACAAGCCAGACTGAAAAGCTGCACAGCCACAGCAAGAGAGGGCTCAGCAGTTCCTCTTTCAGAGGCTCCCTCCCTCCATGTGTGATCGGGATCCAAGAAGAAGGCACAGCTCCCTCTTCCAGGAAGTCTCTGAGCTAATGACAACGTGTTCAGCCGAGCTAAACACGCTGTGATTGGCTGAGACTTCCAGGTCTGTCAGCTGAGTGAAGCACTGCCAAAAAAGATGTTTTTATTATTGCAGGGGGGAATGATGGCCATAATAGACAGGTTTTTTTGGATGGGCGTCCATTATGGCCGTCATTCCCCCCCCCCCCCCCCCCCCCCCCCCCCCCCCGCAATAATAAAAATGTCTTTTTGGCAGTGCTTCACTCAGCTGAGACCTGGAAGTCCCTGAGCCAATCACAACGTGTTTAGCAGAGCTAAACGCGCTGTGATTGGCTGAGATAGACCTGGAGGACGGAGCTGTGCCGCCTTCTTGGATCCCGATCACACACTGAGGGAGGGAGCCTGTGAAAGGGGAACTGCTGAGCCCTCTTTTGCTGTGGCTGTGCAGCTTTTCAGATAGACCTGGAGGAGGGGAGATAGACCTGGAGGAGGGAGCTGTGCCTTCTTCTTGGATCCCGGTCACACATGGAGGGAGGGAGCCTGTGACAGGGGAACTGCTGAGCCCTCTCTTGCTGTGGCTGTGCAGCTTTTCAGTCCAAGGTACAGACTTTTAAAGGTTTGTTTTTTAAAGTGAAGCACGTCCGTAAAGGACGTTCTTGGCATGCGCAGAGCAGCCAGCATAACGCTTGGCTGCTCTGTGCATGCTCCACGGGTGACTGTTTACCAATGGAATAGAGAATGCAAGTGAGCTACAATGAGCAGCTCATTTGCATTCCTATTCCTTGATGCATGCCTTCCCCTTACTGATTCATTAAGGGAATTGGTAAGGGAAGGGCTCTAATGATTTTTTAGTGCATCTTCTCCCCAGAGTTCAGGATTAGTGTAAAGTTTGAAGTGTGAATGGCTTCCCCGCATGCAGCGGTCTTGGCAACTCAGTTGCATTCTATTTTTCCCTCTTGAAACAAACAAGCTCTATTGATGGCTTTTGAGAGGTTTTACTGGGACTGGTGCTGTTTAACATATTTATAAATGATCTGGAAATCGGAACAATAAGTGAGGCGATTAAATTTGCAGATGACACAAAACTATTCAAAGTTGTCAAAAAAACACATGCAGATTGTGAAAAATTGCAGGAAGACCTTAGGAAACTGGAAAACTTGGTATCCAAATGGCACATGAAATTTAATGTGGACAAATGCAAAGTGATACACATTGGGAAGAATCATCTGCATCATAGTTTCCTGATGCTAGAGTCCACCATAGGAGTCAGAACCCAAGAAAAAGATATAGGTATCATTGTAGACAATATGCTGAAATATTCTGCCCAGTGCACGGCAGTAGCCAGAAAAAGCAAACAGGATGCTAGGAATTATTAGGAAAATAAGACCATGCAACCTCATGAGTATTGCATTCAATTCTGGTCGTCCTATCTCATAAAAGATATAGCGGAATTAGAGAAGGTTCAAAGAAGAGTGACCAAAATGATAAAGGGAAAGAAACTCTCATTTGAGGAAAGGCTAAAGAGGTTAGGGCTCTTCAGCTTGGAAAAGAAGCGGCTGGGGGAGGGGGGGGGGACAGTGGCGTTCCTGGCCTGGATGGCACCCGGGGCGGAGCGCCTATGCGCCCCCCCCCCGGGTGCAGCACGCCCCCCCCCCCCCGCTAGATGACACCTCCCCTCCGTCCGGCGAAATGACACCCCCCCCCCGGGTGCACGCCGCTGGGAGGGGGGATGCCGCGGCGCGTGCCTGCCCCTCTGAGTTCGCTAAACTTCGTTGTTCGCTGCAGCTCCCTCTGCCCCGGAGCAGGAAGTAACTTGTTCCAGGGCAGAGGGAGCTGCAGCGAACGAACGAAGTTTAGCGAATTCGGAGGAGCAGGCGCGCGCCGCGGCACCCCCCCAGCGGCGTGCACCCGGGGCTGACCGCCCCCACCGTCCCCCTTGGTACGCCACTGGGGGGGTGGGATATGATTGAGATCTACAAAATCGTGAGTGGTTTTGTGCTAAGCCCATCTCCTGTGTAAATGCGCAGGGCAAACCTGAATGTGGAGTACACAATGGCATCTGTTTTCTTCGCCTTTATATATAAGCTTTTAAGTTTTTTAAATTTTTTTACTTGAATGCAGGAAACAGGCACCAATGTGTGCTTTCACTTTCGGGTTTGCTCGTACTCATGTTCATTTGTTTCTTACTACTGGTGCTTAGGGGATTCCACGGGATCCTTCTGCTTTGAAGTGAAAGAAAACCCTGCAGATTTTAAAGAAAAAGTTGTGAGAAATCCTCTCTTTCCTGTTCTGAGCTGGTATTATTTTTTCAGCAGTAATGGCGGCTTTATTTTGTGAACTCTTCTCTGAGCATTGGGAGGGAATAGGAAATGACCTCATTAACATTAACAATTTGACTACATTAGCATGCTAGTTGTGCTAATCTTTGGAGTAGAGACTTGCACAGGAACGGGGTTTGCGGGAATCCCACGGAACCCGCGTGATTCCTGCGGGGATCCCGCGGGGATTCCCGTGGGGACGGAAGCAGTTCCGCAGGGATACCGCGGGGATGGAAGCAGTTCCTGTGGGGTTCCCGTGGAAGTGTATGCTGCACTTGCGCCAGCCTCTCACCTACCGAGTACCAAATTCTTTGAGTGCTGTCTCCTCCTCCTCCTTGCTTTAACAGCACAGATGTGGAAAGCCTCCATTAAGGAGGTGGTAGAGATACAAATAGTGACGAAATTCAAAAAGGCATGGGATGAACACAGAGGATCTCTATTTAGAAATGGAAGTTATAAAAAAAACCTAAACTTAAATGGCTGCATGTGTGTGGATGTGTCTTGTGACACTTGCATGGTGACTCTGGCTGTGATGAACTAGGGCCAATACCGGGAGACCTGTATGGTCTGTGTCTCATATATGGCAATCTGGTTTTGGATGGGCTGGAAAGGGTTTAGACAGCAACTTTAGTGGCTGGAACATGAGGACAGTTCTGGACAGACTTTTACGGTTCGTGTCCCGCAAATGAGAAGATGAATAGGCTGGAGTGGGCTTTGAGGGCAACTCCAGCAGTTGGAATATAAGGATAGGGCCAGGTGGACTTCTATGGTCTATGTCCCAGAAATGCCACAGAAAGACCATAATCATGTATATAATATCACAGTCATTGTTGATTTAATCATGAATTGATAATGATTGTGACTATTGGGCAGACTGGATGGACTGATCTGGTTTTTATTTGCTGTCATTTACTATTACTATTAATCCTCTCTGCTTCTGGGCTGATGCGCAGACCTCAGATCTGACATAAGCACGAGCATCAGATCTCACCTGACCTACTGGCGCATGCATGTGGTGATCTCTTAGCACACAGTGCCAGTGAATCAGAGAAGTCTTATATGTGCGCACCAGAGTGTTCCAACTTCCGTTCCTTCCTTGCCTGCAGCGCTGCGGCTCAAAGCCAGAGACTGAGAGAGCTGACAGGAATTTTTTTTAATGTACCATTAAATTCTTGTGGGTGAGGACAGGTTAAATTCTTGCGGGGACGGGTAAGATTCCCCATGGGGAGAGGCGGGGATGGGTTAGATACCCCATAGGGACGGGTGGGGATGGGTTAGATTCCCTACGGGGATGAATAGGGACGGGTTGGATTCCAGTGGGGACGGGTGGGGACAGGTTGGATTTCTGTCCCCGTGCAACTCTCTACTTTGGAGCTCTCATTGTTTCCCCACACTAGAACCTCTGAGCATTCTGTGCTGACTAATATGGGTGTTAATGGTCTCTAGCGCCTGCATTTGCTTCTGAGCTTTGGGGCCTCAGTGCAGGTCAGCTGCATGTTTGTTCAGTGCAGAAAACCATTCTTTCCTGGCAGTGCAAATCTACAGCCAGTGTGAACCACTAAACTGCCAGACCTCTAACTCTGGTTCCATCATCAAAACTAGTTAATAGGCCATCAAATTGTTTCTACCATATAATGAAAAGGGGTGAACTTTTAAAAATAATAAATAGCCCCATTATGGGGTTTACCTGGGTGCCCACTGCCCTGGTCTTCTTTTGGCCATTTATGTGGTGCAAATACAGTTGTTCATTGTTGGCCAGTTGCTAATTTGCATGGCCAGGGGGGCCTCTGGTGCTGTTGGGCTGGTCCTGGTTGATCTAGGCTTTCCAGGCTAATTCCCACATCATTGGGACCCGTTTCAGGTCCGGTCTGAGTTCTGAGGCTGCAGGATGTAAAATTGCTGCAGGTAGGGTTACCATTTTGTGTCCTCTGAAAAAGAGGACACATGTCACGCCCCCTGCTCCGCCCCATCACGCTCCCTGCCCCCCCCCTTTTGGATCCTCGTTCCGCCCCCTTTTCCCCTCCCCCGTCACATAGTCCCCGTCCACGTCACATACTCCCCCCCCCCCCCTCACTTACTATCTAGCCCTGGTGGTCTACCACCTCATTTTGAACTAAAGGTTCACATTATGACATTATGAGACCTTTTCCCCATATCTATCTTAATCTATTGAGTTGATCTTCAAGAACTTGTCCAAAGCTTTCTTAAAATCAGTTACACTGTTTTTACCATATTCTTCAACAATAAGTTCCAAAGTTTAACAAGATGTTGAGTGCAAATAAATGAAATTATATTAAGTGGACTAACTTTGTAACTTTATTGATGTCCCCTTATTTGTATTTACCTGTTCAGCTCCTCCAGAGATTTTATTACCATGCAACATTCTGTGCCAGAACTCGTCCCCTCCCTCATGGTCTGCCAACTCTTCTTCTCTCTTCCACTTCCCTCCACATCCGCGATCCGGTACAATAACCCTGAATCTCAAACTCCTTCTCCCATCCTACCTTCAAACTCATATATATTTGAGATTGCCCATCACCATCAGTCACCGGCCGCCGCAGCAACTCCTGCCGTTTTTCTTCTCCGAATCTGGCGCTCTGCTCCTTCTCTGACATAGCCTCTCCGAGGAGTTTAGGTTGAGATGAACCTCCTCCTTGGCAACAGGAAGTACGACAGAAAGGGGCGGGACGCGACGCCAGAGAACAAGAAGGAAAGCTGTGGGGATGACGTCAAAACACTGAAGCCGAGTAGGTTTATCTCTCCCTTTTCCTCCCCTCCGCGCAGCCGTCATCCCCAAGGAGGTTGGATAAAACGGGAGACGAAGTGAGCCTATCAAGTCCGTTGTATGAGAATGCCAGTAGGCGGAGCTTGCCGCGATTTTAGTACAACCAAAACAGCAAACGCTATAGTCTAAAGCTCTTTCAGTTGGATAGGAAGTGCCTTAAAAGGTGGAGGAAAAAAATAACATTTTTTGTTTTATTTAGGGGTTACCATTTGTCCCGACGAAACCCGGACAAATCGGGGAAATGCGGAAATCTGCCCGGACTCCCCACGGCACCCTCAAAAAGAGGACATGTCCAGGGAAATCCGAATGAATGGTAACCCTAGCTGCAGGTGTGACCAAGCGCACTGCCACGAGTGATGGGGAGTTCCAGTAGGCTGGTAGGAAAATGCCCAGCTTCAGGCCTGGTCCACTGGAACTCTGGCATATGCACAATAAAGGCATCAGGAACTGTAATAGGCTGCATGTGAAACTAGGGCCTCAATTTCTGAGGCTTCCCAGCAGGCCTTCCTGGGCCATCACACCTGAGCAATAGTGAGGTTGCAATAGAGACCATAGTAGACCAGCCAGCTTATTTTCAAAAGAGATCGCCGGCCATCTTCCGACACAAATCGGGAGATGGCCGGTGATCTCCTGAAGCTGGCCAAATCGGTATAATCGAAAGCTGATCTTGTCCGGCTTCAACTGCTTTCCGTCACGGAGGCGGCCAAAGTTCAAGGGGTCGTGTCGGTAGCGTAGCGAAGGCGGGATGGGGCGGAACGAAGGCGTGCTTTGAGATGGCCGGCTTCGCCCGATAATGGAAAAAAGAAGGGCGTCCCTGGTGAGAATTTGGTCTGCTTTATTTGGTCCCTTTTTTTTCAGGTCCAAGTCCCCAAAAGTGCCTGAACTGACCAGATGACCACCGGAGGGAATTGGGATCACCTCCCCTGACACTCCCCCAGTGGTCACCTAACCCCCTCCCACCCTCAAAAAACAACTTTAAAAACTTTTTTTGCCAGCCTCAAATGCCATACTCAGGTCCATCGCAGCAGTATACAGGTCCCTGGAGCAGTTTTAGTGGGTGCAGTGAACTTCAGGCAGGCGAACCCCAGGCTCCATAAGGGCTATGGTAATGGTGTAGAGTTGTGGGGGAGTGAGTTTGGGGGGGGATTTGGGGAGCTCAGCACCCAAGGTAAGGGAGCTATGCACCTGGGAGCTATTTTTATTTATTTTAATTTTTAGAAGTGCCCCCTAGGGTGCCCGGTTGGTGTCCTGGCATGTCAGGGGGACCAGTGCACTACAAATGCTGGCCCCTCCCATGCCTTGGATTTGGCCGGGTTTCAGATCGCCGGCTTCGGTTTCCATTATGGGCAAAAACCGAGGCCGGCCATATCAAAACCGGCCATCTCTGACATTTGGGCGGTCCCAACCGTATTATCGAAAAAAGAGATGGCCGGCCATCTTTTTCGAAAATACGGATGGCCCCGCCCCTTTGCGGCGCTGTTCTCGGAGATGGCCGCCCTTAGAGATGGGCGTCCCC
Source organism: Microcaecilia unicolor (assembly GCF_901765095.1). Lineage (NCBI taxonomy): Eukaryota > Metazoa > Chordata > Amphibia > Gymnophiona > Siphonopidae > Microcaecilia > Microcaecilia unicolor. The sequence goes on along the minus strand of NC_044034.1, from coordinate 187,928,084 downwards.
GTTCAAAAATGCCTCTCCAGGTGTCTTAAATAAAAAGCAGAAAAAGATTGCAGATTATCACTGTCAACTGCTGAGCAAGATATAAATAGGAACAATAAACATAGTTTGAAATGTCTATATGCGAATGCCAGAAACCTTAAGATGGGAGAGTTAGAATATATTGCACTAAATGAAAAATAAATATAATAGGCATCTCCGAGACCTGGTGGAAGGAGGATAATCAGTGGGACACTGTCGTACCAGAATACAAAGTATATCATAGTGATAGGGTGGATCGAATTGGTGGCATTGTATGTTAAGGAAGGCCTTGAATCAAATAGATTGAAAATTCTGCAGGACATAAAACACATTTTGGAATCCCTATGGATTGAAATTTCATGTGTAAAGGTGAAAAGAATAGTGATAGGAGTGTACTAACAAACTGGGGAACACAATAATAATGGGTAATTTCAATTACCCTAATGTTGACTGGATAAATGTAACATCAGGGCAAGCTAGGGAGGTAAAATTCCTTGACGAAATCAAAGACTGCTTTATGGAGCAGCTCATACAGGGTCCAACAAGAGGAGGAAATATTCTAGACCTAGTCCTTAGTGGAGGGCATGATCTGGTGCAGGATGTAATGGTGCTGGAGCCACTTGATAACAGTGATTATAATATGATCAGATTTGATATAAGCTCTGGAGTAAGTACACACAGGAAATCCAGTACATTAGTATTTAACTTTCAAAAGAGCAGCAGCAGCTGTGAAGGTCAAAAATTTACATCAGGCATGGATGCTGTTCAAAAATACCATCCTGGAAGCCCAGGCCAAATATATTCCATGTATTAAAAAAGGAGTAAGGAAGGCCATGCGACAGCCAGCATGGTTAATAAGTGAGGTGAAAGAAGTTATTAGAGCTAAAAGAAAATCCTTTAGAAAATGGAAGCAGGATTTGACTGAAAATAATAAGAAACAGCATAAGGAACAGCAAGTGAAATGCAAAGCGCTGATAAGGAAGAGAAAGGGGGACTTTGAAAAAAGATTGCGTTTGAGGCAAAAACACATAGCAAAAACCTTTTTAGGTATATTAAAAGCAAGAAGCTGGCAAAAGAATCAGTTGGACCGCTAGATAACCAAGGGGCACTCAGGGAAGACAAAGCCATAGCGGACAGATTAAATTAATTCTTTGCTTCGATCTTCACCGAGGAAGATTTGGGAGAGATACCAGTTCTGTATACATAAATTGAGTAGCAAGTATAAATAATGTAGATTATTAAGGAGGAAAAGATCTCAGGTGTTCAGTTCTTTCTTGTGAATAGTGATTCACATAATTGCTGATGGAACTTTTTCACTGGTCTGAAAAACATCCTGCTGTAATTTTCTTCTGTTCAAATTATCCATTCAAAATATATTGGCATTTGCATTTCATATGAAATTTTCGACCTGAAAGGACGCCACTTGATATGTAGGAGAGAGTGTGTACAAGCACTTATCTGAGTTTAAAGGGTTCTTTCAGCGGTTATCCCAACAGAGCATCTCCGTTTCACAATTAGCTTCTTCGGGAGACAACCGACTATATGTTTATGCCTACTCTCCAATCCTCACGTCCTGTCAACAAAGGCAGTGCCAAGTATAAGTTAGCCTGACTGGGATATGGAAGACATTACTTATGGTTGATAGCTGTATTTACCTAATTACCAATTCGCTGGATTTTTTACTAGCAGGTTAGGTTTAAACATGGCGTCTCCCATTTTTTAAAGGGACGCTAAGCCTAGTCGTCCAATTATCGGTTTTATACTCTTTGTAGGTCACTGCTACGATTTTCTTTTTTCATTTTACCTTTTTTGCTTTCCATTCCACTTTGTTGTTTAGTCCCCTCGGGAATGTGGATTTTAATGAATATATCCAACGTTGTTCTATTTGTAATAGCCTTCATTCTCTGTTACCTCCTCTGATAGAGCTCAGTACTTGATCAATGACTAAACAATGGTAGTCTTGGAATTGATGTTTTTGATTCAAACTATGTGCTACTATAGGAGCTTCCATTTTTTGATGTGTGATACTATGTTTATGCTCACTCAATCTTTGTTTTATTTTATTTTAATTTCTGTTTATTCGTGAGTCAAAGATAATGGAATATACACTCTTGCAAATCAAGTACAAACTATCCATAGTAACAGATTACAACTTAACCTTCTATAAACATGTAAACATTTGTAACTCTCGTTCCACCAAATTCTCACGCAAGTGCAAAAGAAAATTACTCACAGCTTTTCCATCCTTCCCAAATTCCCACCCCCCTCCCACCCCTAATCATTGACCTGCACATTGCCTTTGTAATAAACCATGGTACACACACATTGTTCATGAATTCACAAGGAGTCCTTTTGCCGCTGGAGTCAACGTTTGCCAAAATGGGGTCCATATACGAAAGAATACTGTTTCTATAAAGTTCGAATCAGACTTGGCCATTTGTCTCTCAAACCTCATATATACAATCATTTGGCTACGCCATTGTTGGATTGTGGGACTGTTAGGGGAAATCCACTCACTCAGGATTATTGACTTGGCTATAATGATCGATCTGTGTACAAACCCCTTGAAGCCTGCCGGAGGAGGGATTACCAATGATGGCTGTCCAAATAATAATAGTGGGTCATGTCTCCATTTAGAATGCCACATTTTGAGATGTAGTTTAAAAGGCGAGTCCAGAATAACACTATTTTCGGGCAAGACCAATACATATGGGCCAAGTCCGCGCCCGCTGCCAGGCACTTAGGATACGCTCCGTCCGGAGAGACACCTACATAAAATGCTCGCCGCGGTGGCATATGAAATCGGAGTGCAAACTTACATTCCAATTCCTGGTGTGCCACCATCTTTGAGAAGTTCTTAATGTTGAAGACAAAGCTTTGTAGGGTAGATCTAGATACTGTAACTGCCCTGTCTGTACTCCAAGCTCAGGCCAAGGCAGTGAAGTTAGGTTCTTGTACAGAGTCTCTAATGTGTCTGTGGTGCATCCTCAATGAAACTTTGTTTTGAGCCTGGAGGGCGAATGCTGATGACAGCTCTTCTTGTACATCTTCAGTTAATGACTCCCAAGGTAGGCTATGCACATAGTGTCTCAATTGATGATAGTGAAAATAATCAGAGGGTGGCAATGAGTATTGAGCTTGTAGATCCGCAAATGATTGTATCTGGCCCTCTTCTGTTAAAATTTGTATAAGGTACTGGAGTCCCTTCCGTTTCCATCTGGTGAAAGCTGAGTATATGTTGCCTGGCGGAAATTTAGGGTTGCCACAGATCGCCATAAACGGAGTTATTTTCGCTGAAAATTGATGATGGCGGCAAATCCACTTCCATGTCGCCTTTGCAGTGGTGAAAATATGAGAGTTTGCCAATACTGTTGGAATTGGGCCCCCTCCCACATGGAGGAGGCAACTAAAGTGTATATCCTGAGTGAGTGCTGTCTCTATTGTTGTAGCAGAAAAGTCAGAGACTGAGCGGTACCAATCAGAGATGTGGCGCATTCCACTGGCTATTGAAAGGTGGCGTATACTCAGGTGGCCCAACCCGCCATATTCTCTGGGAGTGCATAAGATCTGTATAGGGAGCTGAGCCCTTTTTCCTCTCCATAGAAATCTTTGTAAATGTTTTTCAGTTTCCTCTCATCCTCCAACCTAAGGTACAGCGGCAATGTCTGAAAAATGTATAGCCACTGTGGCACAATCATGATGTTATATAGCATTATTCTGCCTAACAGTGACAAAGGATAATCTTTCCATAGTTTCAACTTTTGGCATGTCATCTCCATCAGGGAAGTTACATTAACCTGATACAACTGTGTCAGGTCCTACGTTATGTACGTGCCTAAATATTTAATTCTTCCTCCTGCCCAAGTTAAAGGGACATCCAACTCGCCCGGGCCCTCATCTGCGGGGTACACTTGGAGGCCAATTGATTTCTGAACATTTAACGTAAAACCGGAGAATCCTCCAAACACTTGAATTAAGTCGATCAGTTTTAATAGTGAGTCTTGTGGTTGAGTAGTGATTATCATAAGATCGAAAAGAAAAATATATATTTTATTTACAGTTTGTTGTGTCTGGTTTCTGCTTTTCTCATCATCTTTTCACTGTCTTCCTTCCATCGGACATCTGTCTTCGTTCTCTCTCTGCCATTCGGTGCCTGCCCTCTCTGCTGTCCCCTCCATCCAGTGCCTGCACTCTCTCTTCCTTCTATCCAAATCTGCCCTCTATCTCTGCCCTTTCTATCCCTTCCATCCACTGTCTGCCCTTTCTCTTTGCCCCTTCAATCCACCATTTGCCCTCCCTTTCCCATCCATCCAGGGTCTGCCCTCCCTCTTGCTCCCCCTTTTTTTCAGCCCACAGTTCCAGCCCCCTTATCCCACCTGCCCCTAGCTCTAGCCCCAGCCCCCATCTCCCACATGCCCCCCTTTTCATCCCCCAGTTTCATCCCCACTATCCCACCAGTCCCCAGTTTCAACCCCTGCCCTTTTCTCTCACCAGCCCCGAGCTTCAGCCCCAGCCACTTCTCCCTGTTCCCTTTTAAGCCCCCAGTCCCCACAGTTTCAGCTCCTGTCCCAGTATTAGCCCCCTTATCCCACCTACCCTCCTTTTCAGCCCCCTGTTCCAGCCCCCTTCATCCACATGCCTTGCATTAGGGCCCCCCTTTTCAGCCCCAGACCCATTCTCCCACCAGCCCCCCCAGGCATGGCCCCATTTTCCTTCCTGGCCCCTTCTCAGGCCCCAGTTCCCTTCTCCCATCTGAGCCCCCCTCCCGACCTGACCCGACCTGCCTACCAGCTGCGATGACAGCCGAAAGCCCTCTTCCTTCTCCTGCCACCACCCTGGCTTAAAAAAAAAGAAATTGGTGAAGCGGCGTCGCAGGCAGCACCTCGCATCTGCCCTGCTTCTAAAAGAAACAAATCGGCTCGTCGGGCCTTCTCTCACTGTGTCCCGCCCTCGCGGAAATAGGAAGCTACCTGCAACGCTGCTTCACCGATTTCTTTTTTTAAAGCCAGGGTGGTGGCAGGAGAAGGAAGAGGGCTGTCGGCTGTCATCGGAGCTGGTAAGCAGGTGGGGACTGCAGCGCCAGCGGCCTTTTTGGTGGGAGCAGCGGGAGCGAAGCACCCCCTCACCAGCTGACACCTGGGGCAGACCGCCCCGCCCTTGGTACGCCACTGGGCGCTGGGCCCCCCTTGAAGGCCCGGGCCTGGGAAATTTTGTCCCCCCCTTTTGGCGGCCCTGTCAACAGTGACCAAATGTCTTTCCAGTAGGTTTGAAGACACGCACAATCAAATATGAGATGTTTAAGACTGCCTTGCTGAGAGTGACACAACCAACAAAGGTTAGACTTTGAGGGATTAGCGATGTGGAGTCTAATAGGTGTCCACAATGCCCTGTGCAGAAAGAAATACATAGATTGCAGCGTCAACGAGGATGTGAAGTATTTAAACAAGGATCTCCAAGTCCGTTCCCATAAACTATCCGAAATAGGTTCCTGAATATCTTCTTCACAACAGTTACGAAGGCCTGCGCATCGAAAGGAGGAGCTACCTAACAGCAGCTTGTACAGATGCAAGGCAACATGGCCGACTTGCTGAACCCAATGACTAATGGTCACAATTTCGGGTACTTGAGGCATTTGCTGAATTTGAGGTTTACTCTTTTTAAGCATAGAACTAAGCTATAGAACTGGCAGCCTGTTAACAGAAATTTCGCACATATATCAAAAAAGGATTTCCACACTTTTCTGTTAACATCAATACAATCTTTAAGGGCCCATATTCCTATGCGCTGCCATTGGGCCCAGGAAACTTGCTTTTATAAAAAGAATTCTGTCATGTGACATTTCCAGGCAAACGATGTAGAACAGTCATTGGATACATGCAGTTAAATATACTGACCACCAGGTGGCTGATTTAAACAAACATTGGATTGAGCAGCACATATTGGCAATTTGCTGGTAGTACTATAAAAACACTGAGAGATCAGTTTCTTGATTCAACCCAAAAGGTTTAACAGTCTTAAATCTATAAATCAAATGTTGTTCAGCTTGCAGTAGCAATTTGTTCACATCTCCACCTCTCCAATTTTGTAGTTTTTTGTACCCCTGACGCAGCCTGAGGGCGAAACGTGGCCATGTCAGGTAACCTTGGAATAAACCACTTCTGTTACCCTCCTGTTCCATTTTTTGTCTTTTTTATCTGCTTTTTTTCTTTTGGTTTGCTTTTTCTGTGGCAGATCTTTGCCTTTTTTTGTTTGTCAGACATATGAGAAGAGACTTGATGACCTGAACATGTAAACTGTGGAGGAAAGTAGAAACAGGGGTGATATGATATAGATGATATGATATGATATAGCTATAGAAAATGTTCTACTCAACGTGGAGACTCAAACGTGTGAAACAATACTTCCCGAGGGAAACATTCCGCAACCTGATACAATCGATGGTACTGAGCCATGCTGACTACTGCAATGGAATCTACGCAGGATGCAAAGGACAAATCCTAAAGAAACTTCAGACCGCACAAAACACGGCTGCAAGGGCTCATCTTTGGAAAAACACGATTTGAAAGCGCAAAACCCCTTTGCGAAAAAGTACACTGGCTCCCAATCAAAGAACACATTGCCTTCAAAATCTGTGCTATGGTTCATAACATCATATATGGTGATTACATGACAGACCTAATCGACCTACCAGCCAGAAACTCATCCGTATCAACACAAACGTACCTAAATCTACACTACCCAAGCTGCAAAAGACTCAAATACAAATCAACTTACGCATTCAGTTTTTCCTACATCAGCACACAACTATGGAACGCGCTACCAAAAGACCTGAAAACCATATACGACCATCTACACTTCAGAAAGACACTCAAGACCCACCTGTTTAAAAAGGCATACCCTACAGATCCAACGTAAATGCCTGATCTCTGCAACAGAACAACGCAAAAGTTCGTAATGGCCATCACCAAACTCTCCTGTCGAAAGATTCCTCTATGTGGTCCTACCACATGAACCTTACCCTATCACAACTTCACCTTGTATTTGTATACACCAGAGTCTGCAACAGGTCTCTGGCACTATGTAAGCCACATTGAACCTACAAAGAGGTGGGAAAATGTGGGGTACAAATGTAACAAATAAAATAAATAAATAGATGTTCAAATATTTGAAAGATATTAATCTACAAACAAACCTTTTCCAGAGAGGGAAAGGTGGTAGAATTTAGAGGACATGAATTGAGGTTTGAAGCGGGGGCAGACTCAGGAATAATGTCAGGAAGTACTTTTTCACTGAGAAGGTAGTAGATACCCGGAATGCCCTCCTGCAGGAGGTGGTGGAGATGAAAATGGTAACGGAATTAAAAAATGCATGGGATAAGCACAAAGGAGTCCTGTTTAGAAAGAATGGATCCAAAGAAGCTTAGCGATGATTCGGTGGCAACACCAGTAATTGGAAAGCAAAACCAGTGCTGGGCAGACTTGTATGGTCTGTGCCCTGCTCGTGGCTGGACAGATTCAGCTTTAGAAGTTGGAGAACAATGCCAGTATTGGGCAGACTGCTGGAGTGGGACTTTTCAGGGACTTAGATGACAACCTCAGTAGTTTTAGAGCAAGGACAGTGCCGAGCGGACTTCTATGGTCTTATGCTAATATTTAAAGCGGAAGTAGTGCCTATTTGAAACATACGTGTGACTATTACTGTGAAGAAACAGTGTTTTTTAAGCCTGGAAAATGTATTGGATATTTTCCTGCATTATGTCTTGAAGTGTATTTCTCCTATTTGGCCAGCAGGTTACAGCTGTTACAGAGAATGAATGATCTTTTCTTTAGTTTAACACAAGCAGGATGCAGTATATTTTTGAAATGTTGTGTTCTGGGCTGTGATTGGCCAGGTGTTTAAAACTAACTAGCAGTTACTGGTTTTGAGTTCAGTCTTAGCCAGGGAGAAAAGAGATACAGATCTCTTTGCTGAGGCTGGGTGAATTATATATCCTGATCTTCCAGGGAACGTTTTAGAAAGTAAACAAATGTTTAGTTAGTGTTATGATTGATCTATATTTCAGTTACCTGTTATTGTTTGCTGATCGCACATTTTTTGTTCATTGTTCAGTTTTCAAGATGGTAAACAATTTTCAGTTTGGCTCTTTGGACTGTTAAACAATCCTGGTGGTTTGTGTGTTGGGTCTGTGAGTACTTTCTGGTAACTGTGGGACCACTGGGAGTGTGGCCTCCAGTAACCTAGAAATCAGTGGGGATAATTTGAGAGCGGGAGACTTGCCCAGAGGCGGTTGTGACCCAGTCAGTGGGAGGAGGGTGCTAGTGTAGAGCACAAGTGGCAGATACAGGCAGACCTGAGCTGTGCTGGGGATAGACCCTCTAAGTGACTGCAGGGTAACCCCAGGCGGGTAGCTAGGTATTCCGTGACAATTACGACCTCCCTTTTTTCCCCCAGATAATTTTTCATGGAAAATACTGCATGTAGAATAGAAAATGAAAGCTATGCATGTTATTTACCTTCCATAACCTAAGCACAACCCTATGAACAACTCCTATCAGTACAGGTAAAAGTGTACCTGTTGTGGGACAACACAGAGGCATCTTGCTGCATTGATGCCGCTTTTCGTGCTTGTGTGATTCTTGCTGATGAGAATCGCCTCATCTTTTTAAAATTAGAGGTGTTTATATAAACACGGATAAAGCATTTTTCACCTATGCAAATTGTTTGAAAATTGTTTCCTCTAGTGGTAGCAATGTGTGTTTTAAATATAATTTTTGAGCATTAGGTGGCCCGATTCTATTTCCTGCCCTTTGTCGGATGTCACTGCTGTGGCTTGCTGCTATTAAGTTGTGTTAGTGGTTGAAATCTTATCACTTTTGGCATCCTTTCTACTTCTATATTTATATTTATATAGTAAGTAAACCAGATGGATTACTGCAAAGTTATATATGCAGGCTGCAAAGAACATCTACTCAAGAAATTACAGACTGCTCAGAACACTGCGGCAAGACTGATCTTTGGCAAATCTAAATTCGAACCTGCGAAGCCCCTTCGTGAAATACTGCATTGACTTCCCGTTAAGCAACAAGTGGCACCTAGATGTGGGTACAGTGGGTTTCTGGTGGGTTTTGGAGGGCTCACATTTACCACCACAAGTGTAAAAGGTGGGGGGGGGGGGGGTATGGGCCTGGATCCGCCAGCCTGAAGTGCACTGCACCCACTAAAACTGCTGCAGGGACCTGCATACTGCTGTGGTGGACCTGAGTATCACATTTGAGGATGGCACAAAAGATTTTTATAGAATCTTTTTAAGGGTGGGAGGGGGGTTAGTGACCACTTGGGGAGTAAGGGAAGGTGATCCCCGATTCTCTCCGGTGGTCATCTGGTCAGTTTGGGCACCTTTTTGAGGCTTGGTCGTAAGAACAACAGGACCAGGTAAAATCATCCAAATGTTCGTCAGGGACGCCCTTTTTTTTTTCCATTATGGGTCGAGGACGTCCATGTGTTAGGCACGCCCAAGTCCCGCCTTCGCTATGCCTCCGAGACGCCCCCATGAACTTGGTTGTCTCCGCGACGGAAAGCAGTTGGGGACACCCAAAATCGGCTTTCGATTATGCCGATTTGGGTGACTCTGTGAGAAGGATACCCATCTTCCGATTTGTGTTGAAACATGGACATCATTCTCTTTCGAAAATAAGCCTGATAGTAACATAGTAAATGACGACAGATAAAGACCTGTACAGTCCTTTCAGTCTGCCCAACAAGATAAATTCATTTTACATGGTATATGATACTTTATATGTATACCAGAGTTTGATTTGTCCTTGCCATTCTCAGGGCACAGACCGTAGAAGGCTGCCCAGCACTGTTCTTGTACTAAAAGTTCTGAAGCTAACGTCGAAGCCCCTTAAAATTTACACGCTAGCCCAGTGATGGGCAATCTTTTAAGCTTGGTGTGTCAAAATTCGCCAAAAAACCGAGCATAACTCGGGTGGTGTGTCACTTCGAGAAAAAAAACCATAATTTCGCGATATTATAGTTTAAATAACAAAAATGTATAATTGTAATATATAACTGTATTTAATAAACCAAAACCTAATTATTTAACTTACCTGCTTAGTGACTTCTTTGTTCATCTGTCAGTCGGTTTCTTTTGTTGGTCTTGATATTATTTAACTTGTGTGGGGTGCCGTGAACTAAGATAAGTGAGGGGGAGGGGGAATTCTTTAACTAATCTGCCTATTAGTGACTTTTTTGTTGCTGAATTTCATTGGCTAAATCTTCAATTGAAGGTTGGTATTTTGTACACTTCAAGCCCAAGCAAGCGCTACTAACTTCGTCTTTCAATCTGTTTCTTTTGTTGGTTTTGATATTATTTAACGCTGAGAATAAGGTTTCACAAAAGTACGTAGAGGGAAAAATTGTGAGTAAAGCCATTGCTATATTTTTCAGGGTGCTAAAAGTGTCTGGTAATCGGATCCAGGCACTCCAAATTTCCTGGTAACTCAGATATTCTCTTAATAATTGCATCTTTATTCTGCATATTGTGAAATAGAACTGGTGCACATCTTAGGAGAGTTTCTTTAATAAATCCTCCCTCACTGAGTGCTTTTCCATGCTGAGCTATGGAGTGAGCAATTCTCAAACTTGCAGATGTTAAATTTGTAGAACCTTTTACAAATGTAAGGATGGAATTAGATTGGCTCTTATAAAAGTGTAGCTGCCTGGAAATGTATTCCTTCCTTTCATCCTCACTTTTTTTCAAGAGCTGGGAATGATTAGTTTCAAAATGTCTATTTATATTCCACGTTCTGCTTACTACCGTTTCAGTACATAGAACGCAAAATGATCTGCCATTTTTTTCTATAATGCCATACATCTCGGTCCATGTCTCTTGAAAGGGTCGGCTACTGCTACTACCACTTCCTTTACTTAACCTTGTTTTTTTATTTTTTGGGTTCTCCATCAGGGGGGCAGTGACAGAAGATAGAATTATAGATAGCCTGTTAGCCCTGCAGGCAATTAGGGGTTAACTAGCCTAACTGACCACCTTATGTAAATTAAGATGGCTGCCGCTATTTCTAATGGCGGGAAACGGCACCCATAGCACATGCCCTCGCCTCTCCCAGCCTCCCCCTCACCTATCTCAGTAATGATGGTCAATTAGAAATCCACGACACCCCAGAACAGTAGATTGGATGATGGTTGCTGTGGTTATGTGGTTGCTGGTAATGGCGATCACAGGGCCCCCAGAGATGCGTCCCCCACGGCATTCCGCTGCTCTCTGCTCCGCCGGCTGGAAGTGAGGTCAAAGATCCCCTAACGGCCGTGCAGGAGCCGGGGCAGAGGGAGCAGCAGGGAGGGAACAAGCGGAGGACTCGGAGGGAGCCAATATGAGCGCACATGACACCCCCCCAGCGGGTAAACATGCACCGGAGGGGGGGGGGGGGGGGTTGATTTCGCCGGGGGGGGGGAAGGTCGTGCTGCACCTGGGGGGGGCGCATCGGCGATCCGCCCCGGGTGTCAGCAAGGAACGCCGCTGCTTCTCTGTATGCGGCCACATGCGGCCGCGTGTCACCGAAAATGGCTACGCGTATCAGTACTGTGACACGCGTGTCATAGGTTTGCCATCAGGGCGCTAGCCCATCCATATTTATTTAGTCACTATCAGGGCATAAACCGTAGAAGTCTGCCCAGTGTGCCCAGCACTGGTTTTGCTTCCCAATTACTGGTGTTGCCACCCAATCTCCGCTAAGATTCCGTGGATCCATTCCTTCTAAACAGGATTCCTTTGTGTTTATCCCATGCATGTTTGAATTCCCTTACCGTTTTCATCTCCACCACCTCCCGCGATGTACAGGATCCCCCATTCAAATTTTGCTAGGTGGTAGCATGTAGGGGGTGGTGGTGGCATGACATGAGACCATCATCTGATTTCCCCTCCCTTACCTTTGGTCCCATATCCAACATGCTGCCCTGCTGCTGCCACCTCGCTGTTGCACCTGTTCCCGGGCCACTATGAAGGTTCTGTACCTTGCAATTAAGGCCCACGTTAAATCACTGAATGTGGGCCTCTGACAAGAAGTGGATTGCCGGGGGGAAGGGCAGGAAGTAGCAGTTCTTGAGCACAGATGTCTACTTGAAAGTCTTAAGGCTGGCCCGGAGTGCCTTCAAAATAGCCAGGGAAGATATGCAGTGGTGGGGGTGGTGGTAGCACAGGGTACATGACTGACATGGGAACTGGGGTAAAGAAAGGGAGGAGAGATGCTAGGTCTATTGGGAGCCCTTGGACATCTCTGGGGTAGCCCCCATCATCATTCTGTTTTGTTTTTACTTTGCCTCTCTACAGAAAGGGGAACGTGGATGAGGGGAAAGCTCTATTCTTGGAGGACAAGTAATTTCTTAATAGAAGAAAAGAACATACTAGGAAATACCCACCTCCTGAGGGATACCCTCAATGAAACGTTTGAAGATGGTCTGGAAGGGATAGATATTGACTAATGCTGCTCAGAAGTATTGCTGCCCCACATGGGAAGCTAATTGGCAGCTTTCCTTCAGCTTGTTTGGATCCTTAGTGGCCCCCACTTAAAAATTAATAAAGACCAATAGTTAAGGGCATCAGATATCCTTTTGTTGACTCTGATTTGTACCAGTATAATTTTTCAAAACACACAGTTGGAATAAATGGCCATTTCTCTAATAATCAAATATCAAGAAGGCTTCTTGAGTAGTTATAGTAAATCTTTGTAGGCAGAAAAATAGAAACCAGTTGTGTGAACTGTGAGTAATGAAAATTGCCTACAGTTTTTCTGTTCCTTCTTTTGCCTCTCGTGCCATACGCCTGACCACAAGTTCCAAAGCAAATATCTAGCAAATGGCTGAATGATTTAAAGCAGTGTTTCTCAAACTCATTACTTGGGGCGTCCCCCACCTCCAAACCTAGTAGCTCTGCATTTTTTCCCCCAGAGTATCAGCCATGAATATTTGTGTATATCTTCATGCATTTTGTCCATAAACCAGGGAATTGCAGTCACTGTAGAAAAGCAATATATTTGTCTTGAGGTAATCAATAGAAATAAAACATAATAAAACATGGAAAAGAAAATAAGATGATACCTTTTTTTACTGGACATAACTTAATACATTTCTTGATTAGCTTTCGAAGGTTGCCGTTTGTCAGATCGGAAAAATCTTGAGGAATGCTGCGGCTGTAGCATTGACAAAGTCAAGGGGAGTTGGATGAAATAAATAAAATGTTCCTGTTGTGTGACAGTAATGCCTGCTGGCCAAGATCACACTTGTTTGAAACACTTTATACTGCCTTATCAAAGAAGCTGCCCAGTATAGCATACAGCAGGTTGACTACTCTTGCCTGCCAAGTCAGGATGTCTCCATGTGCCATTTTTTGAGTCAGTCTGTCTCAGAGCATGTGAGCTCAGGAGGGAAGTGGATGTCAGATGCAACTCATGTCCCGGGTGCAGCTTTGTCCAGTGTCTGTCCTGCATGTCCTGCATGGCTTTCTCATTCCAGAAGAGCCCATTTCTGATTGAAGTAGAAGCCCATTCATTTAGCCAGTTTACCTTTAAATCTAGGGGACTAGCTTATTTAATATTAAATACATAAAACCACATAATCTTGTTATGTGTGCTTTGGCTATAGTTGTAGTATAATTATGTCCTGGGTGGGGTGACAAGGCATTATACTCCCATATTATACAGTTTCTCATTATCAACCTACAGTCCAGGAAAAGCCTTTTCTCTGCTTATATAACTATTAAATAATAAACGGATTGAATGTTTGCTATCCTTCATTGAACATATGCCCTGCAAAATATCCATGGATAAAATGCCCTTATAGTTAAGGAAGGATAGAGTCTCTTTCTTAAGCTGCAGAACAGTTTTATTTAACATAGTTTAAGCTAGGCATTCATAACAGCACTTGGGAATCTTAAGGAAGGAGAATTTGCATTAAGGTAAATATAGATTAAAATCCCAAATTATTACTCTAGATCAGTGTGAAATCACTGTGATTTCACAAGTGTAATCTGGCTATGGCTCCAGATATCCTTTTTCATCTGTTTTTGTCTGGTCAGTGGTGCTGTATGCCTCTGGAGTACTAGGAGATGGTTCTGCAGTGATGTTCTTTTCCTTGCAGGGGGAGAGGTAAGTTTATAGTAATTCTTGTACTTTAGGTCGCCTTTCTTCTCAGAGCGAATGGGGATAGAGATGAGAGAGCACAGTTTTGTCCTTGTTCAAGGTAAAAAGAGCACCCAAAGAATGATGGGAACAAATTTTTAAAAATTTTCTTTTTGACCTTCGTGGTTTCATAGCTCATGTGATGGAATGGTTTTAATTGCTTTATGCAAAACTGAATCCTTTTTTTCTGTTTGCATTCTTTTGTCTTAGGCCTGGAATACAAAATCCTTTTACATGTAAGGCTGTTTTTACTACTTCTGTAAAGCATTGCCATACTAGAACAGTCTGGTCATGACTTAGTCGTGATTGAAACAGGTCTGGACCAAAATGTTTAACTTTTAACCCAGGACAATTTTGCTTTATTCCACTATGGCAGAAAAACATCCAAGTTTTGAGAAGGTCCAAATCTCATCCCCAGCATGCCACTTTGTGATTTGCACGCACTGAAGAGAAAAACATCTCAAATCTGAATTTTGAAAATAGCGATTTGGACATTTGTTTTTAGAAAAATGTCTAAATGCCATTTTATGCCATTTTGAGACATTTTTCTCTTTTGAAAATGAACTCCTATATCTTTTTTGAGATGATGTGACTAGAATTGCTGTCGTTTTTCATGTTGTGCAGGCTGGCAGCGAGACTAAGATTTTCTTTATCCCCAAGAGCTATCTGATCCTTGTCAAATCTGGTTAAGTCTGTGCTCCCTAGTGCATTACAGTAGGAGAGAGAAGAATTCATTGTTGTAGAAAACATTTTTTTTTCAGTAATAAAAAAAATATTCTGTTGCATTTTTCTCCAGAAGTGATAGTCTTTACCTCTAGTGCAGAGCTCCCCAAACAGTGGGTTGACACCCCAAATGGGTAACAGCCTAGGTGGGTTGACCATAGGTACGTCATTATTCTGCACCCCTGGGGGGGATCACAATTTGGCTGCAATCATGGGGTTACTGGCACAAAAAGATTGGGAAGCAGTGTTCTAGTGGGTTGTTTATTAATACATTGTGTTTAGCCACACTGCAAAGTTGTTTTAAGAACAGAGTCAAAGGTATTTTGGTATGCTGCTTCTACAGGTATTGAAGATAATGAATCACTGGCCAGAAATATAGATTTTAAGGATTAGATACAGACTAAGGAGAATGTAGGGATGATGTATGTATTCAACTGTGGCTATTGGGATGTTTTAATTGAATACAGATTGTGATAGAGTGCCATCCAGGATAGTTGGGTTAAGGCAGTTTCAGTCTGAAATACAAGTCACAGAAGGCATTGCAGGCAAGGAGTCATGGGGTGAGATGAAGAACCCGGACTGGACTCCTAGCTGCAATAGGGGAAGACATGGGTGTAAGCTGGCAGGACGTGTAGATTGGCTGCCACTAGGGGGGAAAGAGAGATAGGAAACCCTGTGTGCAGGAGCTCATCATTAGTCTAATGCTTAACTCAGCTGGTATGGGTGTGGGGGAAGCAAATGGAAGGAGAGTGATTGGTTGTGAGAGCAGAAGCCAGGAATTGATTAGGCAGGTGGGAAGGAGTCCCAAGAGAGAGGGGAGAGAAGAGGGTAGAGTGCAGCAGATGCAGGCTGAAAATCCTTGGGTAAGAGAAGTCCCTAAAGTTGTGCAGGCTTGAAAACCCTTGGGTAAGAGAGGTCCCTATAGTATTGAATCTGCAGGTGAAGCCGATGCAGGGTGGAATCCCTTGGGTATGAGAAGTCCCTAAAGTATGGAACCCATTATGAAGGTAAAGAGAGTAGAAGATAAAAACTTCTGCTTTGTGACTTAATTGTGATGATGAACCGAATGAACTGCTTCTATTTGGAATTGAACTACTGTTTATTGTGCACTGGATAAAGAGCCCAGACTGGAGCTGACTGTGAGCCTGTATTGAATCCTGCTATGTGCTGATAGCCTACTGCTTAAAGGGGACTATTTGCCACACACTTTCAGGCAGTGGCGTAGCCACAGGTGGGCTTGGGTGGGC
Source organism: Microcaecilia unicolor (assembly GCF_901765095.1). Classification (NCBI taxonomy): domain Eukaryota; kingdom Metazoa; phylum Chordata; class Amphibia; order Gymnophiona; family Siphonopidae; genus Microcaecilia; species Microcaecilia unicolor. The sequence goes on along the minus strand of NC_044034.1, from coordinate 187,911,904 downwards.
CAGGGTCCACCCATTTATGGCTCAGGCCCACCCAACAGTAGCACATGTTTAGTGGTAACTGGTGGGAATCCCAAGCTCCGCAAGCTGAAGATTTCCCCCTGATGGTAACAAAAACGCTACTCTCCACGACACCGGCACCTGCGCATGCTCAGTTTTCAGTGCATTCCTGCTGCCAAGGTGGAAAGAAGCGTTTTCCTACCAGCTGAGATTTTTTTTTTGGAGGGGGGAAGAACACTTGGTGCCCACCCAATTCTTGCCTAGGCCCACCCAAAATCTGCTGTCTGGCTACGCCCCTGCTTTCAGGTGGCTTATATGTGCTTAAGATTGAAGGTGAATGCTGCTGTTGGAACTGTGTATCAGGTCTACTAGAAACCTGCATGGAATAAAGTCCTTAAGATTGAAGTTGCTGGTGGACATTTATTTCTTGACTGTACCGGGAGCCTGTGACTGGAGGAGATTGTTCTATCCTTGGCTGCACCGAGAGGTACCTGGTTACAAGATTTCACAGCTTGGTTTTATTCCATGTACAACATGTTACAAATGGATTATGGAAAGAAAATCTATACTGTATCTGTCTTTAGACAGACTTGCATTGCAAGTACATGTGTCAGAATGCAGGACTAGTGAAACTGGGTTAGAGAGGAATATTGTGTCTAATAATTCTCTGCTGTAGAAGTGGCCAACTTTTCACCCATCAAGATCCATGAAACCAGAATTCACAGTATCAGAGAGACTCAGATTTGAGTAATGAAGGGGGTGCCCTCCCTTAAAATTAATGGCCAGTTTGCTCATCCTCCTTTTCTCATCCTCGTCCCCACCCAGATATCTCTCTTAATCCAGCCCCTTGATCTCAAATACCCTTTCAAATACTCTCATTCCACCACCCTACTGCCTGCAGTCTCTCATCCTTTTTTTCTTCCTTTATCAATCCCCCATTCCATCTTCACCAGCAAGAAGGCAGCTGACATCATCATTGTTGCTATCTCCTTCCTTTGGCTTTTGTGTTCATTGACTCAGCTCCTCTTTCCCTCAGTCTCATGGGCCAATCACTCTGCCACTTCCTTCAGCCCACATGGCCACCGACACTGGTCTGTCTTTCTGCCCACATGGCCACCGACAGTGATCTGTTGCCTCCTGCTGTTGGTCTGTCCTGCTGCACAGGTGAAGACTATGCTTCAGCTGCCAATGCTGATGGTATTAAAAGAATTGCATTTCCATATTCAGGGAGCCACATTTGACTTGCAAAGATGTCCATTGCATTTTAAATTGACCTATATCTTTCCAGGGCTGGTGCTAGGGTCTATGATGCCCCCCCTGCAAACTATCAGTTGGTACCCCCTCCATCCAACATCTCCTTTCTCTCTTCTCATAAGTACACAAGTGTTGCCATATCATGTTTCTTTTAGAAAGCAATCCAAACCTTTTTAAAACCTCGCAAAGCTAACTTCTTTTTCCACATTCTCTGGCAACAAATTCTAGTGTTTAATTACACATTGAGTGAAGAAATATTTTCTCTGATTTGTTTTAAATTTACTACTTTTTAGCTTCATTGTGTGCCTCCTAGTCGTAGTATTTTTGGAAAGAGTAAACAAGAGATTTACGTCTACCTGTTCCACTCCACTCAGCATTTTATATACCTCTATCATATCTCCCATCAGCCGTTTTTTTATCCAAGCTGAAGAGCCCAAGCCATTTCAGCCTTTCCTCATAGGGAAGTTGTCCCATCCCCTTTATCGTTTTCGTCACCCTTCTCTGTACTTTTTCTAATTCCGCTATATTTTTCTTGAGATGCGGTGACCAGACTTGCACACAGTATTAAACGTGCGGTGGAACCATGGAGCGATACAAAGGCATTATAACATCCTCATTTTTATTTTTCATTCCTTTCATAATAATACCTAACATTCTATTTGCTTTCTTTGCTGCCACAGCACACTGTCAGAGGGTTTCAACATATTGTCAACAAAGACTCCTAGATCCTTTTCATGGTCGGTGACTCCTAACGTGGAACCTTGCATCACATAGCTATAATTCAGGTTCCACTTTCCCACATGCATCACTTTGCACTTGCTCACATTAACCATCATCTGCCATTTAGATGCCCAGTCTCCCAGTCTCGTCAGGTCATCTTGCAATTTTTCACAATTCTCTTGCGATTTAACAACTTTGAATAACTTTGTGTCGTTGGAAAATGTAATTATGTCACTAGTTATTCCCATCTCTAGATCATTTATAAATATGTTAAAAAAACAGCGGTCCCAACACAAACCCCCGTGGAACCCAACTATCTACCCTTCTCCATTGAGAATACTGACCATTTAACCTTACTCTGTTTTCTATTCTTTAACCAGATTTTAATCAAAAATAGAACACAACCTCCTATCCCATGATTTTCCAATTTCCTCTGGAGTCTTTCATGAAGTACTTTGTCAAATGCCTTTTGAAAATCCAGAAACACAATATCCACCAGCTCACTTTTATCCATATGTTCGTTCACCCCTTCAAAGAAATGTAGTAGATTGGTGAGACAAGATTTCCCTTCACTAAATCCACGTTGGCTTTGTCTCATTAATCCATGCTTTTGAATATGCTCTGTAATTTTGTTCTTTATAATAGTCTCTACCATTTTGCCTGGCACTGAAGTCAGGCCCATCGACATCTTGCTCCCCGGTCTGCAATTTCCCAGATCACCTCTGGAACCCTTTTTAAAAATCAGTGTTACATTGGCCACCCTCCAATCTTCCGGTATCATACTTGATTTTATAGATAAATTACATATTACTAGCAATAGTTCTGCAAGTTCATTTTTCAATTCTATCAATAATCTGGGATGTATACCATCCAGTCCTGGTGATTTGCTACTCTTCAGTTTGTCAAATTGCCCCATTACATCTTCCAGGTTTACAGAGATTTGATTCAGTTTCTCTTACTCGTCAGCATTGAATACCGTTTCTGGCACCGGTATCTCTCCCACATCTTCCTTGGTGAAGACCGAAGCAAAGAATTCATTTAATATCTCCGCTATGGCCTTGTCTTCACTGAGTGCCCCCTTTACCCCTCAGTCATCTAGCAGTCCAACCAATTCTTTTGCCAACTTCTTGCTTTTAATATGCGTAAAAAAGTTTTGCATTTTTGCCTCCAGTGCAGTCGTCTTTTCAAAGTCTCTCTTTGCCTTATCAGCGCTTTGCATTTGATTTGCCATTCTTTATGTAGTTTCCTATTATTTTCAGTTGGATCCTTCTTCCATGTTCTGAAGGATTTTCTTTTAGCTCTAATAGCTTCCTTCACCTCACTTCTTAACCATGCTGGCTGTTGTTTGGTCTTTTCTTCCTCCTTTTTTAATAGATGGAATATATTTGGCCTGGGCTTCCAGGATGTTATTTTTAAACAGCATCTACACCTGATGTAAATTTTTGATCTTCACATCTGCTCCTCTAAGTTTTTTTTTTTCACCGTTCTTCTCATTTTATCATAGTCTCCTTTTTGAAAGTTAAAAAGGTGGTTGGTTCAAATCCCACTGCTGCTCCTTGTGATCTTGGGCAATCACTTAACCCTCCATTGCCTCAGGTACAAACTTAGATTGTGAGCCCTCCTGGGACAGAGAAATATCCAGTGTACCTGAATATAACTCACCTTGAGCTACTATTGAAAAAGGTGTGAGCAAAATCTAAATAAAGAAATAAAATGCTAACGTATTGGATTTCCTGTGTGTACTTACTCCAGTGCTTATATCAAATCTGATCATGTTATGATCACTGTTATTAAGAGGCCCCAGCATCATTACCTCCCTGCACCAGATCATTCGCTCCACTGAGGACTAGGTCTAGAATTGTTCCTCCTCTTGTTGGCTCCTGAACCAGCTGCTCCATAAAGCAGTCCTTGATTCCATCAAGGAATTTCACCTCTCTAGCATGCTGAAGTCTCAGCAGCCATTTTGAAAACCCGGTGGTGCAACCCGCACCACAGAAGAGCAAAGCGGAGACGGAGGAGCGGCAGAGGGTAGGAAAGAGTGGCCACTACACCACCAGGGCAGCCTTCAAGGATCAATGTAGGTCTTCTTGGGAGGGCTGTAGTGTAAAGCAGGGTAAGCATGGCAGTTTCTGGCACCCCTCAAATGTTGTCGCCCCCCCCCCCCCTTGCCATGCATACACTGCTTACCACGTTCTTCCAGCTCTGTATCTTACTGCATTTTACTTTTAGCATCGGTGTTTGATAGTCCTTGTCTTCTGTTAGATAGTCAAGCAGAAATCTTGGGTACCAAAGTCGAAGAACTGAGACTACTTGATTATTTGTTTAATGCCAAGGCTTTTATTTATTAAGTATTTAGCTCACAGTTTTCCAGTGAGCTATATTCATGTACACTAGGTATTTTGTTGTCCTCAGAGGACTTACCTAAGAACATAAGGATAGCTACTCTGGGTCAGACCAGTGGTCCATCTAGCCCACTATCCTGCTTCCAGCAGTGGCTAATCTAGTTCCCAAATACCTGGCAGAAACCCAATTAGTAGCACCATTCCATTCTACCAATGCCAGGGAAGCAGTGGCTTTCCCCATATCCATCTCAATAAAAGACTATGGACATTTCTCCTAGGAACTTGTCCAAACCTTTTTTAAACCCAGATATGTTAACCACCATTACTACATCCTCCAGCAACAGGGTCCAGAGCTTAACTATTCTTTGAGTGAAAAATTATTGCCTCGTATTTCCATGCAATTTCATTGAGTGTCCCCTGGGCTTTGTTCTTTTTGAATGAGTGAAAAATCAGTTCACTTCCACCTGCTCCACACCACACTACACCATTCAGGATTTTGTATACTTCAATCATATCCTCCCTCAGCCATCTCTTTTCCAAGAGCCCTAACCTCTTTAGCCTTTCCTTATATGGGAGCAGTTCCATTCCACCTGCTCCACACCACACTACTCAGAATTTTGTAGATTTCAATCATATCCTCCCTCAGTTGTCTCTTTTCCAAGAGCCGTAACCTCTTTAGCCTTTCCTCATATGGGAGCAGTTCCATCCCCTCTATCATTTTGGTTGCTGTTCTTTGAACCTATATTGTTTGAGATACGGCGACCAGAATTGAACACAATACTCAAGGTGAGGTCGCAGCATGGAGCGATACAGAGGCATTATAATATTTTTGGTCTTATCTTGCATCCCTTTCCTAATAATTCCTAGCATCCTGTTTGCTTAATTGGCTGCCACCACACACTGGACAGAAGGTTTCAACGTATTGTCTACAATGACACCCAGGTATTTTTCTTGAGTTCCGACTCCTGAAGTGGACCCTAGCATCAGATAACTGATTCAGATTATTCTTCCCAATGTGTATCACTTTGCAATTGTCTACATTAAATTTTGTCTGCCATTTGGATGCCCAGTCTTACAGTTTTCTAAGGTCTTCCTGCAATTTTTCACAATCCACATGTGTTTTGACAACTTTGAATAGTTTTGTGTCATCTGCAAATTTAATCACCTCACTTACTGTTCTGATTTCCAGATCATTTATAAATACGTTAAATAGCACTGGCCCAGTACAGATCCCTGCGGCACTCCACTATTCACCCTCCTCCATTGAAAAAATGGCCATTTAACCCTACTCTCTGTTTCTAATAACCAATTCTTAATCAACAGAAGTACATTGCCTCCTATCTCATGACTCCTTCATTTTCTCAGAAGTCTCTCGTGAAGTACTTTCTCAAAAGCTTTCTGAAAATCTAGATATACTAAATAAACTGGCTCACCTTTATCCACATGCTTATTCACGCCTTCAAAGAAATGAAGTAGATTGGTGAGGTGAGACTTCCCTTGGCTGAACCCATGCTGACTGTTCCATTATACCATATTTGTCTATATGTTCCATAATTTTATTCTTTATAATAGTGTCCATTATTTTGCCCGGCACTGAAGTCAGGCACTGATTTCCCGGATCAACCCTGGACCCCTTTTTTAAAAATTGGCTCACATTGGCCACCCTCCAGCCTTCAGGTACTATGGACAATTTTAACAACAGGTTACAGATAACTAGCAGCAGATCAGTAATTTGTTTCTATATGAGGCAATGGGTGGGTTCAGTGACTTGCCCAAGATCACAAGGATTGTCAATGAGATTTGAACCCTAGTCTCTGTGGTTCTCTGCCTGCTGCACTAACCACTGGGCTACTCCTCTGTATAAGAGTTGTTGTATGTAGTCCCATTTGTAGTCTGCGACAGTGCTGCTGAAGCCTCTTCTGGAGGCACACCTAACCAGTTGGGCTTTCAGGATTACCACTATAAATATGCACAAGATACATTTATATATATTAGAGACCTGTTGTATGTAAATCTAACTCATGCATACTCATTGTGGTAATCCTGAAAACCTGACTGGCTAGTGTGTCTCCAGCAGAAGGTTGAGAAGCACTAGGCTAAGGGGTGCTTCAAGACCAGCCTGAGATACATTGGTGTAGACAGTGTTTAAGAGAATTTTTATACCTTGGCTGAGTGTATTATAGTGAAAACCTTGCATTTCTGAATCGCTCACTAAACGCTAGAGATGCCCATATGTTCCTATGGGCATCTCTAGTGTTTAGCATGCACTAAAAACACTACTGTGCCTTTGTAAAAGACCCGCTAAGTGGTTTGCCCAGAGTCACAAGGACCTGCAGTGGGAGGAAAAATAAATAACATACCTTTTAATTGCAATTAAAATTTTAATAAAAGTGCTTTTGTCTGCTGTCTGAGTTCCTTGAACCTGCAGATTTAGTTTTTTTTAAATTGTGTTGCATGTTCCTGAAAAATAAATTACCATAAAGCAACTTTTGTTCAGATTTGGTCTTAGAAAAATTTCAACCTTGGGTCACAAACTAATATCAGTCAAGAGGAAGAAGTCTGGAAAACATGTTATGCCTGTTCAATTTATGATCGTTCTGATTCCTAGATTTGGTGTGCGAGATCTGCTTATAGGCCCATCTATAGGCAGTATCTTAGACAACAATATTACATTCTCAATACATCTATCCAGTTTACAGATTTTAAGGTCATGGGATTGTCCTTGCAAGAGGTGGTCTGAAGATGTCACTGCTGTATAATTAGCTTTGTCAAAATCTCTGGAAATACCAGGCATCCTTTACTGGATGGATTTAGCTGAGGTTGTATAGGGGAATGCAGAGAGATAAGCCCCATCCTTTCCCATGCCACGTTTCTGCTACACACCTGCTTCCAGCCCCCATCCTTCTATCCCTCCCTCCTGATGTCTCTTACCTGGTAGGCCTGTGGCTCCTGCCTCACTTTTTCTCTCAAGACCCATGCTGCATGCTGGAGCTTCAGGCCTGCTGCTTCTAGTGTTCTACTGGTCTGTTCCTGTGGATACAGCTGCATGTACTTCTGGTGTTGCTGATTTCAAAGTAGTGGTACAGTTTTATCGTCCATCTTGTATCTTGCGATTTGAGAGTGTCTGTCTACTTAATGTTAATGTTTTGTGATCTTTCTCCTTTTAAGAAACTTAGTATAGAACCTTCTTGATTGGTGTACCAAGAGTGAAGAGAGTGGAATCAGTTACCAATAACTAAAGCTTTGAAAGATACATTGGCATTTAAGAAAGCTTTAAGAAGCCTTTTGTGTAAGGCAGCCTATGAGACTACACTTGTATAGGATTTAATTTTGGATTATTTGTCCTAATTGGACCGCCTTTTGGAGTTTTTGTTGTATATTAGCATTTAGTTTGTGTATTGTGTTTTGTATTTAATTGTGTGTGTTTTATTGTACCTTCCTAAATGCTCATGACCTTAATGCAAGTCATGTGTATTAGATATAACATTTTGCTAACTGCCTAGAACTGTAGGCAGGCAGTCCATAAATTGTTACACATATATACAAAAAATATATTTATATTTATTTATATATAGCAGTGGCGTTCCTAGGGGGGGGGCGGTGGGTGCGGTCCACCCAGGGTGCACGCTACTGGGGGGGGGGGGGTGCCACGCGCCTGTCGGCGCCGCTCGTTCCGTGCTCCCTCTGCCCCGGAACAGGTTACTTCCTGGGGGGGAGGTGTCGTTTCGCTGGGGGGGGGGGGGGTGCTGCACCCGGTGGGGGGAGCGCATCTGCGATCCGCCCCGGGTGCCAGCCACCCTAGGAACGCCACTGATATACAGGAATGGAGGAGTAGCTTAATGGTTAGTGCAGTGACCTGAGAATCAAGTTCAATTCCACTGCAGCACCTTGTGACTCTGGGCAAGTCACTTAACTCTCCATTGCCCCAGGAACAAAGTAAGCACCTGTATATAATATATAAGCCACTTTATAACCACAGAAATGCTTTTGACACTGTGGATCATGATATGCTAGCACAAATGGTAGAAATAGATATCAGTGGAACAGTCCATACCTGGTTCAGATCCTATCTATCAGACAGGCAACAGTCCATAGTGTTAGCACCTCATCACCACCATGGGTACTGACCTGTGGGGTACCACAAAGATCAATACTGTCACCTATTCTGTTCAAGATTTACCTCAAGCCACTAGCCAAACTGATTTGGTCAATGGATACTCTGTTCTACATCTACGTGGATGACGTGCAGCTACTTATACCCGTTGAACCTGACTTACCCACAGCCCTGAATAAACTGACTTCCTGTCTTACTTCAGTTCAAGAATGGGCTAAAACAACAAACTTTGCCTGATGACACAAACATAGCCAATAGAGTGGATACCCCAGAGGGGGTAGAAACCATGAGAAGAGATTCCCAAAAATCAGAAGAATGGTCAGAGGTCTGGAAGTTAGATTAATGAGAGGAAGTGCAGAGTGGTGCACTTGGGGTGCAAAAATCCAAAGGAGATGTACTAGATAGGAGGAGACTCGTAACCACTCGCCTCCACCTACCCTCCTCTCCTCCTTCCTGTACACATTAATTGATTTGATTTGCTTACTTTATTTCTTGTCTATTAGATTGTAAGCTCTTTGAGCAGGGACTGTCTTTCTTCTATGTTTGTGCAGCGCTGCGTGCACCTTGTAGCGCTATAGAAATGCTAAATAGTAGTAGTAGTAGTAGTAGTAGAACCCAAGTAAAACTGAGCTTTTATTGGTCCCTAACACAAGTGGGGACATACCTGACATCAAAATCTTTAGGGAAATATGAATGACTCTTAAAGAAGGAGGAGCCTTCACATTATCGATATAACTTCTTAGACAATATGATTGAAATTATGATTGAAGTTACTTAAGTGCTTCAAAAAGTATATGTGATCATTTATTATAACAGCTGGATTGTGAAACTCTGGGGATAAAGGGATTTTATAATTTAATATATTTTGTTTTTTAGGTTGTGTGGGAGGAATGTATGATTAAGATTGTGGGAAGGTATTTTTATGTATATTTAAGGCTATGAATATGCATGAGATATATCTGCATATCAGAGGCAGTGAATGCTGATATATCTCCTACATTTTATTGTGGGCATCCTGAAATCCTGACTGGCTGGGTGTGTCCCAAGGACTGGTTTGAGAAACACTGTTGTAGTCCAGTGGTTCTTAACAATGCACACACAGCTGGAGATAGCATGAAATCAACTTGGCAGGGTGGTCCGGAGGACCAGGTTGAAATGCAGTGCTCTAGATCTCACAGCAAGTAAAATTGCTGAAATGTTAGCCTGAATGTCTTTGTTTGACTACAAAGCCACTCTTCATTTGTAATCAAATTACACGGGCTTCCCATCAAAGCGAGAATCACCTTCAAATTATGTACCTTTATCTTTCAAATACTAAATGGCACAGCTCCAAACTATATGGTACTATTAATAAACTTACCTCAAAGAAACACTAAATATGAGGCAAGAAACTATCTCAGACTACACCTCCCAAATTGCAAAAAAGTGATCCACAAAACTGTCCACTCTGCACTTACTTAGGAACCAAATGGTGGACCGCCTTACCACCCTAAATAAGAAATATATTTTCAAAGTAGGGACCAATCATTCATAAACTTATTACTCTTACCTTTAAAGCTTTCCGACTAGGATTCCCAGATTACCTGGCTAATCTTACCATTCTATATTCACCCATTCATCTGTTGCAATCTCTTAACGATTACCATTTAGTTTTGCCAAATCTCAAACACGCTAACTTAGAATCAACCAGACATTGTGCCTTCTATTTTGCAGCCCCTGCCTATTGAAATTCCCTTCCTCACAAAGTCTGTGTTGAATTATCCTTCAAAAAGTTTAAGCCTGCTTTAAAGGCCTGGCTGTTCCATCAGGCATTTGATCTTCCAATTTAGCCGATTGTGGTTGGTTCAAACTCATCTGCTTCCCCTTTCGCTCCTCTACTGCCTCCCTTTGCACTATCCCTGTATGGATATATATTGGTCCTGTTTGCACCATCCCTGTATGGATATATATTGGTCTTTCTATATGGTGTGTATGCTGTTTCCTTTCCTGTCTGAACGTTGTAGTTCCTTTCGCATATCTATCATATTTGTTACTAATTTTTAGAATTGTAAACTGCCTAGGTTTATGTGTTCAGGAGGTATATCAAATTACTGTAAGTAAATATTTACACCATGCTGTTTTTCATTTTTATGTTATTTTAAGAAAAGTCAGCGTGAGGTCCTGGAAGAACTCGTTCTTCCCAATTTTCAGTTTCATTGACACTGCTGATAACAGGATCATGTTGAACGTGATGTAATAGCTTTGATTATACTAAACAGAAATATTAGAAGCTATGTCTGTGTTTCTGATATTCTATCCTATAATAGTAACAGCCTGATTTTGGTTTCACTATCTCCAGATACCTGTCTTTCCTGTGCATGTGGTATTCATTTCCATCTGCCCTGAACTTGTGTTTCATTGGAGAGCTTGTTTGCATCTGCACACAAAATTTTAGTTGTGGGTAGGGAGTAAAGATGACTTGGTCTGGTCTAAAAGTTTCCTCCTGTGTTACTGCATGAGTGTATTATGTAGATTGCATTCATTGCAAATAATACCATCAGTTGAACAAAGCAATCCAAAATTTGCGGGTTTCTTGAAAAGAAAATCATCCTTTAGTTTTTGGATTAAATGACTTCCGTCACTTCCAGTTTTCTAGTGAAAGCAAAAATAAGGTTCCTGTTCTCTCCAGATATGCTTGCATGATATGATTTAGTATGGGTCTTACTCTATAGCAAGGGTTCTCAACCCAGTCTTCAGGACATACCCAACCAGTCAGGTTTTCAGTATACCCACAATGAATATGCATGAGATAGATTGCAGTGGAGGTAGTGCATGCAAATTTATCTCCTGCATATTCATTGTGGGTTTCCTGAAAATCAGACTGCCTGTGTGTGTCCTGAGAACTGGGCTGAAAACTCCTGCCCTAAGGTGCTTAGGGGATTTTTTGATTGTTTTTTTAGACACTGTAATGTATAGAGAAAATGCTTTGCTTCATTCCATTCTTTTGACACTGCTGCTCCATATGAACGATTTGGAACTGCCTTAGGTTGCAAACTTAGGGGGTCTTTTACTAAGGTGCGCTCACGTTTTTAGCATGCACTAAAAATAGGCGTGCACTAAACGTTAGAGGCGCCAATGCATTCCTATGGGCGTCTCTAACATTTAGCATGCGCCCAATTTTAGCGCGCACTAAAATGTTAATATTGTCTCCTTCCATGTTGGGAAACCTAGTTTAGGGAACTACCTTTCCTTGTCGTTTCTTGAGCTCACTGGCACTGTGATTAATGCAGATGTGATGCTTTCTTCTTCCATTATTCTTCATTATTCTGCAACCCACCAAGAAAAGTAAACAGTGACTTGCCTTGGATGATGTATGAGTGTGGGATGAATTCAGAAGGAAAGGCTACAGTGAACCTATGACTAACAGAATGCACCAAAGCCTCAACCCATCCTCAAAGATACAAATTGCTTTCATTCCATCAGCTGGGTTTGCAGGTGCAGCTTCTTGAGGATGTTCTGAGAGAAGGGGAGGAACTCAGAATGGCCTCATGGAGATTATGCAGTCACAAAAGAGAGGGTATTACAGCATACAGTACAAACAAAAAAAGTACCACTGGGCCTTCAAGAAAGAGATAGTAGCCGTCCTTTATTGTGAAGATGACCCGACATGGGCCGTGTTTCGGCGCACAAGCGCCTGCCTCAGGGGTCAAAATATATCTTCACACTGTGTAAGCAGGGATTTTCAAACAATCTTGATAATTTGCCAGCAACCGCTAGACGTTCATTCGAGCAAGCCAGACGCTGTCTGTATTTGAAAACCGCCAAAAAAGCTTTGGTGGTTTTCAAATATAGACAGCGTCTGGCTTGCTCGAATGAACGTCTAGCGGACGCTCATGGAGATTATTCAGCATATATGAAATGACATCGGGGAGAGCAAGGAGTGAAGGAAAGAAAAACAGAAAAGGTTTCTTTTGACATGTTACTAGATTGGAAATTAGAATTCTTTTACCTGCCATGATGGAATGAAAAAACGATTCATGTGGCCTGTTTCACTCACGTGCTTCGTAAAATGAACAACCCTGTCACCCTCCCTTGTCTCATATTGACATATTGCTTTCAGCTGAAGCCACTAGGGAGGAACCTTTTGTTCTTGGCAGACTATAGAAAAACATATCAGCTGCAAGGTAAATCATTAGTGTACTGTCTTCTGCCATTTTCAACTGGAACTTGGTTATGTTGCCCTTTATTAAGCAGCATGGCTCTCCGTACTGATCCTTTATTGAAGATATAAAGTTTACTGTTTGTGTCTCACTGTTTAGTTCAGTTCTTTTCCATATTCTAAACCAGTGCCTCCCAGCCCTCTTCTGGAGGCATCCCAAGTCAGGGGGATTTTCAGGATTACCACCATGAATATGCATAAGACAGGTTTGCACTTCTCTGCTATATACAAATTTTATCTCATTCATATTCATGGTAGTAATCCTGAAAACCTGACTGGCTTGGTGTGCCTCCAGGAGAGGGTTGTTTGAAACAGACATTGGAACAATAGGAGTTTGTTTTTTTTACGGTGGTAACTTTCATCGTTTCTCTTGGTTTTCCTGGGTATTAGGAACTGTCTTCTTTTGTGGGCTGTAGTGCTGTAATACTTAAATCAGAATTACCCATCCCCCCTCCCCATTTTGTATCTCTTTTCAACTTAGCCAAACTGTTTCAATGACAGTTCTCGGTCAGGGACCACAGAGTGTGCGGATCTTTCTGGAACACAGCAACATAGACTTTTGAGTGTAACTACTGCTGTTAAGCAATATCTGGGGACTTGCTTCTTCCAGGTGATTACATACTCCCTCTGTACTATCTTCAGGCCTGGTTCACTCGTCCAAGGGTCAGTATCCTTGCCTGGGAACTGAATCCAGATTCTCTACTTAGCAGTGTACAGTGCTGGCACAGTGAATCATATTTTCAACCTGGAGTCATGCAGCGTGCATTGAAAACCAAGCAGGTGGCAAACTGTACTTGGAATTCTTAATCTTCTGTATGTCAGATAGTTCAAAGATGGTTGACACAAATCCAGAAATGATTGCCCTGTCTGCTTTGATAAAGGGAGGTTTCATAGTTTTGTAGTGAAACTTGGGCAGCAGCTGGAACTTGTGCCCACCAGTTATCAAGAATAAGGATAGGGTTACCAGAGTAAATAAAGCCAAAAAAACAGCTTGCTTCTAGTGCAGTAATTTCAAATAGTAGATGAATTATAACAAAGCCCAGTTCACTAATGACGATCTCTTAATGTGTGCTTTTTGGAAAATCCTTTTAAACCCAATCCAGACATCAATATGGGGGTGCACATGGTATTGTGTGCACATGAAAACGGTACCTGATACAGCGATTAATGGATGGTATCAACTGGAATATGGTCATTCTTGTTTTCTGTTCAATATAACTTTTCCCAGCTTTGATACTTACTGATTTATGGTAAGATGACATAGAGGGGCACAGTCGAACGGCGCCAGCCAAATAGCTGGCTGGCCATCTTCGGGGCCGACGCCGTAAGTGGGCGGAGCCAACTGTATTTTCAAAAAAGATGGCCGGCCATCTTTTTCTTTGCTAATACGGTTGGGCCCAGCCAAATGTCAGAGTTCGCCGGGTTTGAGATGGCCAGCATCGGTTTTCGGCCATAATGGAAAATAATGCCGGCGATCTCAAACCCAGCGAAATCCAAGGCATTTGGTCGTGGGAGGAGCCAGCATTTGTAGTGCACTATTCCCCCTGACATGCCAGGACACCAATCGGGCACCCTAGGGGGCACTTATAAAAATAAAAAATAAAAAAATTGCTCCCAAGTGCATAGCTCCCTTCCCTTGGTTGTTTATCCCCCCACATCCCACTCCCCACAACTCTACACCATTACCATAGACCTAAGGGGTGAAGGGGGGCACCTACATGTGGGTACAGTGGGTTTTGGAGGGCTCACATTTACCACCACAAGTGTAACAGGTAGGGGGGGATGGGCCTGGGTCCACCTGTCTGAAGTGCACTGCACCCACTAAAAACTGCTCCAGGGACTTACATACTGCTATCAGGGAGCTGGGTATGACATTTGAAGCTGGCAAAAAAGTTTTGGGTTTTTTTGGGTGGGAGGGGGTTGGTGACCACCGGGAGAGTAAGGGGAGGTCATCCCCGATTCTCTCCGGTGGTCATTTGGTCAGTTGGGGCTCCTTTTTGAAGGTTGGTCGTGAAAAAAAAGGGACCAAGTAAAGCCGGCGAAATGCTCGTCAAGCCTGGCTTTTTTTTCCATTATCAGGTGAAGCTGGCCATCTCGTGAGCACACCCCCGTCCCGCCTTCACTACCCTACCGACACGCCCCCTTGATGTTTTGCCGGGTCTGTGACGGAAAGCAGTTGAACCCGGCCAAAATCGGCTTTCGATTATACCGATTTGGCCAGGTTCAGGAGATCTCCGACCATCTCCCGATTTGTGTCGGAAGATGGCCGGCGATCACTTTCGAAATTGATCTGGATAGCTATAAAACTCTTGGCACTTCCTCCCATTGAAGTTCCAATTAGTACAATGACCAAATAACTCTTCGTGAAATAATAGGACTGTTACTTTTTGTTTTAAACATAGTAACCTAGTGTCATAAGTACATAAGTATTGCCATACTGGAAAAGACCAAAGGTCCATCAAGCCAGCATCCTGTTTCCAACAGTGGCCAATCCAGGTCACAAATACCTGGCAAGAGCCCAAAAAAGTACAAAACATTCTATACTGCTTATCCCAGAAATAGTGGATTTTCCCCAAGTCCATTTAATAACGGACTTTTTCTTTAGAAAGCCGTCCAAACCTTTTTTAAACTCCGCTAAGCTAACCGCCTTTACCACATTCTCTGGCAACGAATTCCAGATTAATTACACGTTGAGTGAAGAAAATTTTTCTCCAATTCGTTTTAAATTTACTACATTGTAGCTTCATTGCATGCCCCCAAGTCCTAGTATTTTTGGAAAGTGTAAACAGACGCTTCACATCTACCCATTCCACACCACTCATTATTTTATAGACCTCTATCATATCTCCCCTCAGCTGCTTTTTCTCCAAGCTGAAAAGCCCTAGTCGCTTTAGCCTTTCCTCATAGGTAAGTCGTCCCATCCCCTTTATCATTTTCGTCGGCCTTCTTTGCACCTTTTCTAATTCAACTATATCTTTTTTGAGATGCGGCGACCAGAATTGAACACAATATTTGAGGTGCGGTCGCACCATGGAGCGATACAAAGGCATTATAACATCCTCATTTTTGTTTTCCATTCCTTTCCTAATAATACCTAACATTCTATTTACTTTCTTAACCGCAGCAGCACACTGAGCAGAAGGTTTCAACGTATCATCAACAATGACACCGAGATTCCTTTCTTGATCTGTGACTCTTAACGTGGAACCTTGCATGACATAGCTATAATAAGGGTTCCTGTTTTCCACATGCATCACTTTGCACTTGCTCACATTAAATGTCATCTGCCATTTAGACGCCCAGTCTCGTAAGCTTCTCTTGTAATTTTTCACAATCCTCCCACAATTTAACGACTTTGAATAACTTTGTGTCATAAGCAAATTTAATTACCTCACTAGTTACTCCCATCTTTAGGTCATGATAAATATGTTAAAAAGCAGTGGTCCCAGCACAGACACCTGGAGACCCCCACTAACTACCCTTCTCCATTGAGAATACTGACCATCAGGGCCGGTCTTAGGCAGAGGCGACCGAGGCGGCCGCATAGGGCCCCGCGCCTAAGGGGGCCCCGCGCGGCGCGCCTCAGCTCTGCCTCGCCGCCGGACTGCCGCTGCTCGCCCGCCCTCCACCCATGTCAAACGACGGGACTCTCCGCGTTCCCCTGCTTCCCCTCCCTCCAGGCACCTGAGCCCCCCCCCCCTCCCCGCCCCCCCCCCCCCGACCCGCGAAACGACCCTCTTCTGTCACCCGACCCGGCCGGCACCTCACCTGACCCAACATTTCAAAAAAAAATCTTCAAGTGGCGATGCCTGCGTCTGACTAGAAGAAGAAAAACCGCTTCGCGGTTCGTCCATTGGCCGGCCTTCCCTCATGTCCCACCCTTGCGGAAGTTACATAAGAGGGCGGGACATGAGGGAAGGCCGGCCAATGGACGAACCGCGAAGCGGTTTTTCTTCTTCTAGTCAGACGCAGGCATCGCCGCTTGAAGATTTTTTTTGAAATGTTGGGTCAGGTGAGGTGCCGGCCGGGTCGGGTGGTAGAAGAGGGTCGTTTGGCGGGGAGGGGGGGGCTCGGACGGGAGGGGGGCTCAGGTGCCTGGAGGGGGAGCAGGGAAACGAGTCTTGTGCTGGACAAGGGTGGAGGGCATGGGGACGGGGACGGGGGGTTACTGGACATGGGTAGATGGCAGGGGAGGGGGGTTTGGACATAGGTGGATGGCAGTTGGCAGGGGGGACGGGAGGGTCGCTGGACATGGGTGGATGGCAGGGGAGGGGGGTTTGGACATAGGTGGATGGCAGTTGGCAGGGGGGACAGGAGGGTCGCTGGACATGGGTGGATGGCAGGGGAGGGGGGTTTCTGGACATGGGTGGATGGCAGAGGAGGGGGGTTTGGACATAGGTGGATGGCAGTTGGCAGGGGAGGGCAGGAGGGTCGCTGGACATGGGTGGATGGCAGGGGAGGGGGTTTGGACATAGGTGGATGGCAGTTGGCAGGGGAGGGCAGGAGGGTCGCTGGACATGGGTGGATGGCAGGGGAGGGGGGTTTCTGGACATGGGTGGATGGCAGGGGAGGGGGGTTTGGACATAGGTGGATGGCAGTTGGCAGGGGAGGGCAGGAGGGTCGCTGGACATGGGTGGATGGCAGGGGAGGGGGGTTTCTGGACATATGTGGATGGCATGGGGACAGGAGGGTCGCTGGACATGGGTGCATGGAGGGGAGGGGGTTTCTGGACATAGGTGGATGGCAGGGGCGGGCAGGGAGGACAGGAGGGTCACTGGACATGGGTGGATGGCAGGGGAGGGGGTTTGGACATAGGTGGATGGCAGTTGGCAGGGGAGGGCAGGAGGGTCACTGGACATGGGTGGATGGCAGGGGAGGGGGGTTTCTGGACATAGGTGGATGGCAGGGGCGGGCAGGGAGGACAGGAGGGTCACTGGACATGGATGGATGGCAGGGGAGGGGGGTTTGGACATAGGTGGATGGCAGTTGGCAGGGGAGGGCAGGGGGGACAGGAGGGTCGCTGGACATGGGTGGATGGCAGGGGAGGGGAGTTTCTGGACATAGGTGGATGGCAGAGGGGACGGGGGGGTTGCTGGACATAGATGGATGGCAGGGGGGACAGCAGGATCGCTGGACATGGGTGGATGGAGGGGAGGAGGGTTTCTGGACATGGGTGGATGGCAGGGGAGGACAGGGGGGTCACTGGACATGGGTGGAGGGCAGGGGAGGGGGATTTCTGGACATAGGTGGATGGCAGAGAGGACGGGGGGTTGCTGGACATAGATGGATGGCAGGGGGGATAGGAGGGTTGCTGAACATGGGTGCATGGAGGAGAGAGAAGAAATGCTGGACATGGATGGAGGCGAGGGAAGAGTGAGGAAGGCGATGAGGTGAGGGAAAAGGAAGAGAGGAGAAAAAGTGCACATGGATATAGAAAATAGGCAGAAGCTGGATCCACTGGACAGTCAAGTCTGCAGAGGACCCAGCTTTTACTTACGGATGTAGGGCAAGAAATGAAGAAGAAAGGCGGAAAGTAAAGAAATAAATGGAAAGGAAGCCCTGGAAACGGAGTTAAGAGGACAGATAGCAGCACAATCGGATACTGAGCCAGCATGATCAGAAAAACGAAGTTACCAGACAACAAAGGTAGAAAAAAAACTATTTTATTCAGGATTTATTAATTGGAATATGTCAGTTTTTGGAAATGGTGGGGGTTCCCTAGCGTTTACAAGCTGCCGTCATTTAAAGATAATTTTATGCACTGAGATATGTTGGGCATATTTTATTATTAAAAACAGTTTTGCTGGATTACATAAATTATACGACTTGGAAATTAAACAGTGTGATATGAATGATAAGAAGGGGATTCAATGAGGATTTGCACCACACCATTGCGCTTGTGACGCAAAGAACATAACTGTTCAGATGGATGTGAGAGGCAGTTAGATCTGATGAACCCCGAAAATAATTTGGAGTAAATCGTGGATGACTATAAAAATTTGTAAACCCTGCAGTGAATATATATGTTTGGGACGCTAATAGGATATTGGATGGAAGTTTAGTCCCCACATTTGTTCTATCTGGTGGGCTGTAATTTGAATAGTTTTTGGAAATGTGCATCTGTGATATTTTTCAAGTAAGTTTCAATTTTTGTAGTATTGCTGCATGCTGAGTCTGACTTCTTGAGGTAACTTTCCAGTTCAGTATTTTGCCTTCATGTGTTTTTCAGGTGTGATCAAGGAAGGTACAGTATTCTGCTAGCGTATAGTTTGCAGCCCTTTTTGTTTGTTTTTTTTTTCACTAGGTTGTGCACTGGTGTTTTAGAGCCCGGTGTAATTACAGTTGCCTTTCCACGCCACGCATAAGGTTGTAGCTCGTCCTGTCCTTGGAATTAGTGCTGTTTATGGTTTGTTAAGGTTATGAGTGTGTTTTTGCACAAGTTTGTGTACAGTGTTTTGCAGTGGAGAGATAGTGTGTTGGCCTTACTAAGGTGGCACCAAACATCAGAAAGGGTGTAGAGCCTAAATCATGACACACTACCTCTAAAAGGGTGATTTGTGGCTCTACATGAGAATTGTGGTATTATGATCCCTTGCTAGCTTCATATTGTTGACGGTCTGCATTTTCCGTATGGCTGGTATATTGGTGTATAAGGTATTAATTGTGTCTATTTTATTTTTACTTATTTTTTTTCTGTGTGTTGTCAGACAATTATGGATGACAGACAGAGTCGGAGTCTTCTTGAGTCAGAGAGTTGTGGTATATATTTTAAAACAATTTTTAATACCTTGGTGGTCTATATGTTTTTATATTGTACATTATATTTTACACATCACTTAATTTTATTGTATATCTTTTCATTTCATTTTTCTTTTATTGCATATATGGGTTACAGAGTAATAGGGGAATTTGAAAGTACTGAATCTTTTCTTAATATTTTTCCTTTATTCTCCTTTGTTATGAGAATTGGAACTACTAATTGTAGTGGACTTGAACTGAATAATTTCTGGGGAGGGGAGGTTTCATGATAGCATTGTGCTTATTATTTCAATCAGTTTTTTTGTACAAGTTTAGCTTCATTTGTCGTTATTTGAAATTTCATTATAAAATGTTCTAAAAATGGAATAATCGTATCAATGGGGCGGAGCTAGGGTGGGGGCGGGGCTACAGTGGGGCGGGGCTAGGATGGGGCCCCACCAAATTGGT
This sequence comes from Microcaecilia unicolor, assembly GCF_901765095.1. NCBI lineage: Eukaryota > Metazoa > Chordata > Amphibia > Gymnophiona > Siphonopidae > Microcaecilia > Microcaecilia unicolor. Next base: position 187,892,073 of record NC_044034.1, on the reverse strand, counting down.
CTGCATAGGGCCCCGCACTTGCTAAGACCGGCCCTGCTGACCATTTAACCCTACTCTCTGTTTTCTATCTTTTAACCAGTTTCTAATCCACAATAGAACATTACCTCCTATCCCATGACTCTCCAATTTTCTCTGGAGTCTTTCATGAGGTACTTTGTCAAACTGCTTCTGACAATCCAGTACACAATATCAACTGGCTCACCTTTATCCACATGTTTGTTCACCTCTTCAAAGAAATGTAGTAGATTGGTGAGGCAAGATTTTTATTATTTAGATTTTGCTCACACCTTTTTCACTAGTAGCTCAAGGTGAGTTTCATTCAGGTACCCTAGAGATTTCTCTGTCCCAGTAGGGCTCACAATCTAAGTTTGTACCTGAGGCAATGGAGGGTTAAGTGGCTTGCCCAAGGTCACAAGGAGCAGCATTGGGGTTTGAACCAGCCACCTCTGGATTACAAGACCAGTGCTTTAACCACTAGGTCACTCCTCCACTTTGTCAAACGCCTTCTGAAAATCCAGATACAGAATATCGACCGGCTCACCTTTATCCACATATTTGTTCACCCCTTCAAAGAAATGTAGTTGATTGGTGAGGCAAGATTTCCCTTCACTAAATCCATGTTGACTTTGTCTCATTAATCCATGCTTTTGAATATGCTCTGTAATTTTGTTCTTTATAATAGTCTCTACCATTTTGCCCGGCACCGACGTCAGACTAACTGGTCTATAATTTCCCGGATCTCCTCTGGAACCTTTAAAAAAATCGGCGTTACATTGGCCACCCCCCAATCTTCCGGTACCATTCTTGATGTTAAGGATAAATTACATATTACTAACAAAATTAATCCGCAAGTTCATTTTTCAGTTCTATCAGTACTCTGGGATGAATACCAGGAGATTTCCTACTCTTTAGTTTGTAGAACTGCCCCATTACATCCTCCAGGTTTACAGAGAATTCATTAAGTTTCTTCGACTCGTCAGCTTCGAATACCATTTCTGGCACCGGTGTCCCACCCAAATCTTCCTTGGTGAAGACCGAAGCAAAGAATTCATTTAATCTGTCCGCTACGGCTTTGTATTCCCTGATCGCTCCTTTTACCCCTTGGTCATCTAGTGGTCCAACCGATTCTTTTGCCGGCTTCCTGCTTTTAATATACCTAAAATTTTTTACTATGTGTTTTGGCCTCCAATGCAATCTTTTTTTCGAAGTCCCTCTGAGCCTTCCTTATCAGCGCTTTGCATTTGACTTGACATTCTTTATTACTTTCAGTCGGTTCCTTCTTCCATTTTGTGAAGGGTTTTCTTTTAGCTCTAATACCTTCCTTCACTTCACTTTTTAACCATGCCGGCTGTCGCATGGCCTTCCTTACTCCTTTTTTAATACATGGAATATATTTGGCCTGGGCTTCCATGGTGATGTTTTTGAACAGCATCCATGCCTGATGTAAATTTTTGACCCTCGCAGCCGGTCCTCTAAGCTTTTTTTTTTCCCACCATTTTTCTCATTTTATCATAGTCTCCTTTTTAAAGTTAAACGCTAACGTATTTAATTTCCTATGTATACTTCAAAGCTAATATCAAATCCAATCATATTATGATCACTGTTATCAAGTGGCCCCAGCACCATTACCTCCCGCATCAGATCATGCGCTCCACTAAGGACTAGGTCTAGAATTTTTCCTTCTTTTGTCGGCTCCTGTACCAGCTGCTCCACAAAGCAATCCTTGATTTCATCAAGGAATTTTACTTCCCTAGCGTGCCCCGATGTTACATTTACCCAGTCAATATCGGGGTAATTGAAATCACCCATTATTATTGTGTTGCCCGGTTTCTTTGCGTCCCTAATTTCCTTTAAGATTTCTGCACCCGTCTGTTCATCCTGGCCAGGCGACGGTAGTACGCTCCTATCACTATCCCTTTCCCCTTTACACATGGAATTTAAATCCATAGTGATTCCAAGAAGTGTTTTGTTTCCTGCAGAATTTTCAATATATTTGATTCAAGGGTCTTGTTAATATACAGTGCTACTCCTCCACCAATTCGATCCACCCTATCACTATGATATAATTTGTACCCCGGTATGACAGTGTCCCACTGGTTATCCTCCTTCCACCAGGTCTCAGAGATGCCTATTGTATCTAATTTTTCATTTAGTGCAATGTATTCTAACTCACCCATCTTATTTCTTAGGCTCCTGTCATGTGCACATAGACATTTCAAACTGTTTGTTGTTGCTATTTACATCATGCTCAGTACTTGACAGTATTAATTTGCAATCTTTTGTCTTTTTTATTTTTATTTAAGGACACCAGATCTACTACGGTCTCTTTTACAACCTCACTATCAGGATACCCTATCTTCCCTGTTTTTGTGATATCTTTGAAAGATACCTTATCCCGAACCATGCGCTTTTGAGCGACTGTCGGCCTCCCCCACCCACATTTTTAGTTTAAAAGCTGCTCTATTTCCTTTTTAAATGCTGATGCTAGCATCCTGGTCCCACCCTGGTTAAGGTGGAACTCATCCTTTTGGAATAGGCTCCCCCTTCCCCAGAGTGTTGCCTAGTTCCTAACAAATCTAAAACCCTCCTCCCTGCACCATCGTCTCATCCACGCATTGAGACTCCGGAGCTCTGCCTGTCTCTTGGGCCCTGCGCGTAGAATGGGTAGCATTTCAGAAAATGCTCCCTTAGAGGTTCTGGATTTGAGCTTTCTAGCTAAGAGTCTAAATTTGGCTTCCAGAACCTTTCTCCCACATTTTCCTATGTCATTGGTACCCACATGTACCAAGACAGCCGACTCCTCCCCAGCACTATCTAAAATCCTATCTAGGTGACATGTGAGGTCCACTACCTTCGCACCAGGCAAGCAAGTCACCATGCGATCCTCACGTCCACCAGCCACCCAGCTATCTATATGCCAAATGATCGAATCACCAACTACAACTGCTGTCCTAACCCTTCCCTCCCGGGCAGCACTTGGAGACGTATTATCCTCGGTGCGAGAGAATAGTACATCCCCTGGTGGGCAGATCCTGGCTACAGGAGTACTTCCTACTTCACCAGGGTGATGCTCTCCTTCTAGCACAAGGGCTACCAGACTGGAGGTGGGACTTCTCTACAACATCCATGTAGGTCTCCTCTATGTACCTCTCTGAGATAATCATACATGTGACACTCAATGCAAAAGACTGGATAGCACCCCTCTCGCTGCTGGACTGCTGACTCCATCTTAGTGTTTTTGAGTTTTTCAATAATTTAAAACTTGCCACAGTATTAAGGATATTAGCCTAATATAAAAGTGTCTTTTAGTTTATATAGTATATTGTATGATTTATTCCCTTCTTAGATGTTAATGAAATGTATTTAAAACTCTGTAAGAGCACTCCTTGCTTGTTACCCTATTTACAATAACTGACTATAAATGAAGAGTTGTCGTAGGGGTGGGAAGACTAAACTGGATCCTGCAGTGCCTGCTAGAGTCTATCTGTTAATGCTGTGGTACAAAGTTTTTAAAACTAAGGGGAAAAGAGTATGGAGATTAGTTGATAAAATTTTTATTTTGCCTATCACTAACCTACATTTCCTTCTGTAAACTCCAATCTAAGTTCCGAAAGCACAAAGCAAAATAGTGTTCACTTACCAGAGAAATGTCCTCTTCTCTCAGAACTTCTCAGAAAGAATGTTCAATGGGACCTTTCCTCTTTATATAGTTTTGAATCTAAGGGGCCTTTTTTAAAAAGGTTCTTTGAAGCTAACTCAGCAACCTATGCAAATATTCTACTTCCCTATACCTTAGTTAGCACCTAATTGAGGTCACTGGACTTGCTACCTCTCCAGCAGCCAAAGAACAGAAAATAACTGCCTTTTAGAACAAGAGTTTTGGGCTGTTAAGTTTTTACCTCTGGAAAAGGTTTCAGTTTAATACTATGGGAAAATGCCTATTTCTAGAGAAAATTTCAGTTTAAAACTATGGGAAAAGGGTTATACACTATCAGGCTTATTTTCGAATGAGAAGGGCGCCCATCTTTCGACACAAATCTGTAGATGGGTGTCCTTCTCTGAAGGTCGCCCAAATTGGCATAATCGAAAACCGATTTTGGGCGTCCCCAACTGCTTCCCGTTGCGGGGACGACCAAAGTTCCCAGGGGCGTGTTGGAGGTGTAGCAAAGGCAGGACTGGGGCGTGCCTAACAAAAAAAACAGGACCAGGTAAAGTCATCCAAGTGCTCATCAGAGACACCCTTTTTTTCCATTATGGGTCGAGGATGCCCGTTTTTTTTTTTTAACGACCAAAGCACAAAAAGGTGCCCGAACTGATTAGATGACTACCGGAGAGAATCGGGGATGACCTCCCCTTACTACCCAAGTGGTCACTAACTCCCTCCCACCCTCAAAAAAAATCTTTAAAAATATTTTTTTGCCAGCCTCTATACCAGCCTCAAATGTCATATTCAGGTCCATCACAGCAGTATGCAGGTCCTGGGAGCAGTTTTAGTGGGTGCAGTGCATTTCAAGCAGGTGGACCCAGGCCCATCCCCCCCTACCTGTTACACTTGTGGTGGTAAATATGAGCCCTCCAAAACCCACCAGAAACCCACTGTACTCACATCTAGGTGCCCTCCTTCACCCGTAAGGGCTATGGTAGTGGTGTACAGTTTTTTTTTTTGGGGGGGGGGGGTTGGGGGGGGCTCAGCATACAAGGTAAGGGAGCTATGTTCCTGGGAGCATTTTATGAAGTCCACTGCCGTGCCCCCCTAGGGTGCCCGGCTGGTGTCCTGGCACGTCAGGGGGACCAGTGCACTACGAATGCTGGCTCCTCCCATGACCAAAGGGCTTGCATTTGGTTGTTTCTGAAATGAGCGCCCTTGGTTTCCATTATCGCCGAAAATCAGAAACGACCAAGTCTAGGGGTGACCATCTCTAAGGACGACCTAAATGTCAAGATTTGGGCGTCCCTGACCATATTATCGAAACGAAAGATGGACATCCATCTTGTTTCGATAATACGGGTTTCCCCGCCCCTCCATCAGGACGTTTTGCGAGGACGTCCTCAGCAAAACTTGGGCATCCCTTTCGATTATGCCCCTCCACGTTAACCATGTCTTTACATTCACTTTCAAATCACATCATGAATCTTTTATCAAATCATGAATAAGATATGCCTTATTGAGCGATCTTGCATTAAGATATAGACCATGCAAATCTAATTGTTGCCTAGTTTCAAAAATTAGGAAAACAGGAGTATTTACTAAAAAATCAATTCTTCGTATTAAAAGAACAACCCACCCTACTGAAAGCGCTCATTTTCTAACCCATAGCATCCTTTTCCTATAAAGCTGTTAGTTAATGGCCTGGATTCTCAGTAGTATCTTCTTTAAAAGCAGAGCCATCAATGTTCCAAAAACCAATATCATCTCTCTATATAAAAGGCAACACCAATGTTCTATGAAGCCTCCAGACGGAAGTGTGAAGGGGGAGAGATATCCGGTTTCCCCATGAGTGTCTGCCCCGCCCTCTGTAACAAACAGTCAGTGAAGGAAAACAGCAGAGCACGAAATCAAATCGCTGGCTCTGTAACAGTGAAGGACTCAGAGGGGGGAGGGGATAGAGGGCAGAGGGCAGGGACACACACACTCCCACATGCACACAGAAGAAAACATTGCTAGCCCCCCGTTTCATTTGCATCAGAAATGGGGCTTTTTTACTAGTTAATGCATAAAACTGACCATACAGGAATTAATTGTCCCATTACATGAATCTAAACCGGAACCTTAATATAATTCACTTAAGGTCACTCAAAGGTGGACAGTAATGCATATGACCTGTCCATCTAAGAAATCATATGTAATGCTGTATACCTAAACTTTAAGCAGGATTTAAGATCTTTAATTAGTCTTGAATAGCATAAGAAACAGAGTATGTACAAAATGCACTTCTCAGTGAAGAAAGCAGAGTTTTTTTTTTTGATGGGGTACTGGCACCTTTTCCATTGTCTGCTAAAATTGACCCATGGTCCCCAAGTTTTAATGAAAGAGCTCAGGCTCTACACACCAATTCTGCCTTGTCATAGATTCTGTGACTGGTTGCAGGGGGCCTGGTTATTTTGGGGTGGGTCCCTCAGTGATCACCCCACCCCTGAAGGGTGGCCTGGCATTTGAGTACCGGCACCTTTTTTGCTAAAAAAAAAACCACACTGGAAAAAAGACACAAGCTGCCATTTGTTTCATCGGGTAGTGTGGTGTGTATCGTCATATGAGTTGGTTTATAAATGCCTTTGTGTATGTCAGGGGGAGAGTTTTTCTAGAGAATTCAGGATGTAAAGACTTCTGCACTGATAAAACTTGACAGGCTCACCTAAGCAGACAAACTAGAAATTTTGTTCTCCCTTGTAGCATGCTGTAAGTTGCATACTGCAGACAGGAGGGTTTTTATTTTAATGTGAGTTACTACAAGTTCTCTTCATTTTTAATGGAAACATTTTTATCGTGTGCATTTAAGTTTATCAGTTTGATATACTGCCTCTTTTGAAGCATGAATCGAGGCAGTTTATATATTAAAGTACTTGCAATGTTCCTGTTGGGCTCACACTCTTAAGTATATTGTACCTGTGGCAATGGAGGGCTAACTGACTTGCCCAGGGTCACACAGAGCTGCAGAGGGAATTGATCCTTTGATCTGCAGAAAGCTATAAATTGTGACCTTGAATGTGGCTTGTGAAAGTAAACAACAATTTTTTTGGTTTTGCTCTCCATGTTATTCTTGCAGAGAAATTTCCCTGAGCATGAACTAAGTGCATGTAGAAGGGAAATTGGACATGGGATGGATCCAGCCATATTGCAAACAATTGCCAATTTAGTTAGAGCCCAGTAGAGGTTTAAAACTGTGAAAAAATAACTGTATAACACTTTAAATTATACCAGTGTAAGATTAAACCAGTGGTGATATAGTTCATCACTTTTCAGACTTGTGGGGTTGCTCCTTAGGTATCATATTTAAGAAACTCAATAGAGGATAGAATGTCTCTCTTTGGATCAAATATTAACTGGCCAACTTCAGTTTTCTTCAAGGTTGAGACAGCTATATTTCGATTTGGAACAAACATATATATGGCCTGGCTGTTTCAAACAAATTCCAAATGCTGCCTTTATTTAAACACTAGTAAAACAGGCCCGTTTCTGACACAAATGAAACGGGCGCTAGCAAGGTTTTCCTCGGAGTGTGTATGAGAGAGAAAGTGTGTGTGAGAGAGATGGAGTGTGTGTGTGAGTGAGAGAGAGAATGAGTGAGAGAGAGACAGTGTGTGTGTGTGTGTTTGTGTCAGAGAGAGACAGAGTGTGAGTGAGTGTGTGTGAGAGAGAGATAGAGTATGTGAGAGACAGAGTGAGTGTGTGGGGGGGGGGCTCCAAGTTCCATGACCCCCTCCTTCCCTCCCTCCCTCCCTCTCCTCCGAGTTCCAGGCCCTCCTTCCGTCTGAGGTGCAGGCCCCCCTCCCTCTCCTCTCCCGCCCTCTCTCTCCTCCCCTTCGAGTTCTTGGCCCCCCCTTCCCTCCGAGTTCCATGCCCCCTCCCTCTCCTCCACAGCGTGTTCCATGCTTCCCTTTCCTCGGAGTGTGTATGTTTGAGAGAGAGAGTGTGTGGGTGAGAGATGGAGTGTGTGTGTGTGAGAAAGTGACGCCTTCAAGTCTTGAAGCATTCGTGCGCTCTGTAAGGCTCCATCTCCTCAATTGACGACATGTAGTTCCGGAACGTTGCAGGAATGCTTCAAGGCTTCACTTTCTCGGCTTCAGAATGTTGGAGGTGCGTTTTATTATACAGTGGTGGAAATAAGTATTTGATCCCTTGCTGATTTTGTAAGTTTGCCCACTGACAAAGACATGAGCAGCCCATAATTGAAGGGTAGGTTATTGGTAACAGTGAGAGATAGCACATCACAAATTAAATCCGGAAAATCACATTGTGGAAAGTATATGAATTTATTTGCATTCTGCAGAGGGAAATAAGTATTTGATCCCCCACCAACCAGTAAGAGATCTGGCCCCTACAGACCAGGTAGATGCTCCAAATCAACTCGTTACCTGCATGACAGACAGCTGTCGGCAATGGTCACCTGTATGAAAGACACCTGTCCACAGACTCAGTGAATCAGTCAGACTCTAACCTCTACAAAATGGCCAAGAGCAAGGAGCTGTCTAAGGATGTCAGGGACAAGATCATACACCTGCACAAGGCTGGAATGGGCTACAAAACCATCAGTAAGACGCTGGGCGAGAAGGAGACAACTGTTGGTGCCATAGTAAGAAAATGGAAGAAGTACAAAATGACTGTCAATCGACAAAGATCTGGGGCTCCACGCAAAATCTCACCTCGTGGGGTATCCTTGATCATGAGGAAGGTTAGAAATCAGCCTACAACTACAAGGGGGGAACTTGTCAATGATCTCAAGGCAGCTGGGACCACTGTCACCACGAAAACCATTGGTAACACATTACGACATAACGGATTGCAATCCTGCAGTGCCCGCAAGGTCCCCCTGCTCCGGAAGGCACATGTGACGGCCCGTCTGAAGTTTGCCAGTGAACACCTGGATGATGCCGAGAGTGATTGGGAGAAGGTGCTGTGGTCAGATGAGACAAAAATTGAGCTCTTTGGCATGAACTCAACTCGCCGTGTTTGGAGGAAGAGAAATGCTGCCTATGACCCAAAGAACACCGTCCCCACTGTCAAGCATGGAGGTGGAAATGTTATGTTTTGGGGTGTTTCTCTGCTAAGGGCACAGGACTACTTCACCGCATCAATGGAGAATGGATGGGGCCATGTACCGTACAATTCTGAGTGACAACCTCCTTCCCTCCGCCAGGGCCTTAAAAATGGGTCGTGGCTGGGTCTTCCAGCACGACAATGACCCAAAACATACAGCCAAGGCAACAAAGGAGTGGCTCAGGAAGAAGCACATTAGGGTCATGGAGTGGCCTAGCCAGTCACCAGACCTTAATCCCATTGAAAACTTATGGAGGGAGCTGAAGCTGCGAGTTGCCAAGCGACAGCCCAGAACTCTTAATGATTTAGAGATGATCTGCAAAAGAGGAGTGGACCAAAATTCCTCCTGACATGTGTTGAAGAAAAGGATGTCGCCACTTTTGTAGAGAAGGCTAGACGATATTTAATATAAACAGTGTATTTACAATTTTTCTGCATAGCTCAATGGGCTATTGCAGGAAGCATTTCTGTACTCAAAGCATATCTACACACAAGCAATATACAGCAAGCTTAAGGCAAATCAAAATGCTATACACAGACAAAGAGAAATTCAAATGCTTACTTATTTCTTTGTTCCCTCTCTTTTTATACCGGGCCTCTGACTAATTCTCTCATACAACATTCCTGTGCAAGTCTCTGAATACCACAAACTGTTAATCATGTGCAGAACATCTGCTTTCTATTACCCCCCCTAACTTTTAGCCCACAGACTTTTTGGAGCCTGCCTTTGGCTAATGTTTAATGTCCGTCAAATTTCTCATGCCTCAGGAGGGTTAGTGTTAAAACAGCTTGTTGTAATCATGGAGCCTTCCACTCCGCATTTTTCATACTTTTATTCAACAAATCTTTCATACTTTTGTTCAACAAATCCTCCCTTTTGAGGCCTGGTATTCCAGGACTCAAACATCTGTTTAGCTCCAGTCTGTATCCTTACCTCCCTTCTAAATTTCCTCCCCCCTTTGTTTGTGGCATTCAGTTTCTGCACGCTTTTTCAATATTTTTGGCTGACATATTAAAGTTCTATTTATTCTGAATTTCAGTTATCATTGTTATTTTAAAAACATCCTGGCACATCTTTGCAAACATGCTAATACATATTGCATTAAACAGATTCAATTGTACTAGGGTACAAAATTTATATCTCTTGAGGTATATAATTTATAGGACAGTGAGCTTCATTAAAGGGAAGTGCACTGTCATTCATTCTTACTTTTCATTAGCTGATGTGGCATTAAAAATTACACAAATTAAAAGCATAACATTCATTGAATCAGTTGTTACAACATTCTGCGTGTAAGTGCACTTTATCGGGAGAATGTGTTCAGTTGTCATACTATTAATCAGACACCAACATGATGTCTGTGGGTACTTGTCCATAAGCAAGGCTTGCTTATAAATAGTCTCATTTGTCCAATGAAGGTTTTCATCATCTCTTACACAGGTATATTGGGATAACAGACATGATTTTATCATTGTAGTCCCATATATCATAGTTGGCAAGGACAAGGATGATGTCAGTCAGTGGGCACATATGATACAATCAGTCAAATTCAACATCTTGGCCACTGTAACAAGTCTATTATCATATGTGTTCATTGTCCATTAACAAACAACAACAGTCCAATACCATCATGTTTAGGGACATGATGTTTGTTTATTCTTTGTCCATTTCAATGTTATTAATTCGTCGAATATCTGCTAAATGTATCCAAGAAGTATGACCTTCCAGACGGGCAGCGGTCTGAGTAAGGGCCGTGATAGCAAAAGGCCCTACATACACAGGATCCTTCCATGTTTTATGTGTAAAGTTCTTTCGTAGCACTAGGTCACCTACTTTAAAAGCACAAACATCATTAGTAGTTCCTGCCTGTGATATTACATTTGTTCGGATCATATCACTTGTCAGGTTCAACATAGGTTGTAGCTTTTGCCAGTACTGAGCTGTGCTATCAGTACTTGCTGTCTGCATCGGGAAGAAATGACGTCCTGTCTGAATTTGGAATGGGGTCAATTTAGTACGCCCATTAGGTTGGGCCCTTATAACCATCAAAGCTAATGGTAACAAATCAAGCCAGGTATATGGTTTACCTGCTGTTTCCTTGTTTAAAGCCTTCAGTAATACTCTCAATTTAGTTTTTAAAATACCATTGTAGCGTTCCACCAAACCATTGGAGGTGGGGCGATACACTGATACTTTTCTGTGTGTTAAACCCATAATCGTTGCCATTTCTTTCAAAACACTGTTATTAAAATGTGTCCCGTTATCAGAAATTATTCTAGATGGACACCCATGTCTTGGCCTAATATGAGTTACCAGGCATTGTACCACTTCATGTGCTGTCTCCCTTTTACATGGAAATGCTTCTACCCAAACTAACAAATACCTTTTTCCCTGCACTGGAACAATCATATCAGTGAAATCGATATACCATTCTTTTGCTGGGCCTTCTGGTATTGGAAGTGTCCCAGGCGATATTTTAGGACCTCTTTTAGGTATGTTAATATTACATACCATGCAATTCTGCACAACCTGTTGAATCAGGTTATCAATTTTAAAGTCCAAAATCTTTGCTCAAATTGTTGTTTCATTGTTTCCTTATTCCAATGCATGGTTGCATGCCACTCAGTTAATACCTTAATCACCTGACTCATTGGCATACAAGGTAATCCTTCTTCTGCATTAAACCATTCACTTCCCAATTTCATACATCCTCTCTTCAACCATTTTTCACTTTCCTGTCCCTCTGGCTGCCACATTTCAATCTTATCTACATTCGTAAGTGGCCCTTCCTGTGTCTGTCTAGTATTATACAAAATCTTTTCACTTTGCTTAACCACCTCCGTTGCTGCTGCATCAGCCATTGCATTACCTAGTGCTTCAAAGGTTGGCTTTTCAGTGTGGGCCGGGGTCCACACAACTGCAGTTTTTCTACCTTCACGTTCCCTTCTTGCCAAAATTTCAAACAGCAATTTCCAATATGTGTAATGTTGTAAATTTTTACCTGCACTGGTTATCATCCCCCTACGCTGCCATTTTAATATATGATACTGTAGTGAACTTGCAACGTAACCACTATCAGTATATATAGTAACATTTTGAGTCATATCAGTGTGTTGTAAGGCCGTAATAACGGCTAAAAGTTCAGCATGCTGTGCAGTATGGTCAGGAGGGGTTTTATATTGTACTTGCATTATCTTTCTTAGATTCTCATCCACCTGCACGCAGGCAAAGCCTGCAACAGTCCTTTCACAAGCTCCATCTGTAAACCATATTAATCCATCAGATAAGGGTTCAAAAGTAAGACAGTGAAATGTAGGGATTTCTATAGTATCAATCTCAATCTCTTGATCAACAGGAAAAAGCAGATCTATCTTATTTCTCTGTTCTTTAGTTAATGGTATTATTCTTATATCTTGTCCTAAAAGTACTGCTTGATATTTTCCAAATCTAGTGGCTGTCAATGCTGTTTGGCTAGGGCTCAACAGCGTTTTAATCGTGTGGTTAGTATGTATTACAATAGGAACAAAAGGCATTTGTGCTCTCCACTTACCTACTGCAGCCACTATAGCTGTCAGTAACTTTGGTATTTCTTTCATTCCTTTTTCCACATGATTAAAAGAGCCTGACAAAAAAGCTACTGGTGCATTTACTTCATTGTTTTGATTAATCATAGCTGCCCAACTATTTCCCATGTCTTTACCCACAAATGCACAGGTGATTGGATATCTATTACTGCTAACGGTCCTGGAGATAATAAATCCCTCACAATCTTAGCCAATATTATCTTATCCTGCTCTTCCAATACAATTAATGTATTCTTTGGTGTGGCTGCGGGCAGTTTCAAATGTTTATAAAGTCTCATTACTTTTTGTGTATAATTTGGTATCCATTGTCTGCAGTAATTTAACATTCCCAAAACAGCACGTAACTGGGTAACTGTTTGCGGTACCGGGGTTTCATTTAAAATAGATATAATTTCCGGTATAATGACCTTATGTTCTGCTGAAACATTTTGTCCTAAAAAGGTGACAGTAGACTGAGCTATAACACATTTTTCCCTGTTACATTTATATCCTAACTCTCCTAATAACACAAATAATTTTGTAGTCCAATCTAGGCATTCTGCTTCAGTCTCAGCAGACAGTAGAATATCATCTACATAGACAAACAATGACACCGTGTCAGGCAATTGACTCCTGAAATCCTTTAAATCCATCATCAGTTGTTTTGAGAATACCGATGGACTATCAGTAAAGCCTTGAGGCATCCTAGTCCACCTGTATGCCTCACTCTGTACTATAAATGACGTCAAATCCCTAGACTCTGGATGAAGAGGTATTGAAAAGAATGCATTAGACAAGTCAATAACAGTGTTATATGCATATATATTCTGGGTATGCAAAAGTGTAGCAGGATTTGCACAAATTGGGAAATTGATTTTTTGTAACCTCATTTAGCTCTCTTAAATCATGTACTATCCTTACATTGTTTTCCCCTTTTGGGACAGGAAACAATGGGGTATTGTACGGGGATACTGAAGGTTCAATAATACCACATTTCAATAATTTACCAATGTGTTCCAGGGTTTTGGATACTAATTTAGGTCGTATGGGGTAAGGGTCTTGCTTCGGCCCCTTTGCCCCTTCTATTAATTCTATCTTATGGGGTTTTGCATTTATGGCTAGTCCATATGGTGAATCACTTGTACTCCAAATATGTTGTGGTAATTCTTCCATAACCCTTACTTTATTTTCATTATTCAACTGTTGAACCATGGTGAGCAAACTTGGTATTTCTTTATTTCCAAAATCTAAACACAATCCTAATTGAGACAATAAGTCTCTACCACACAAATTTACTGGGCAATCAGGTGCCACTAAGAAGGGTACCACAGCCTCCCTGAACCGTGCGGTGGCATTCCAAGCGCACCAGAGTGGGTTCTGTTAGCCTTTTTCTTGTTCTATCCCCGTAAATCCCACTGTTGTTCTATACTGATTTGAAAGCTTAACTCCCAGTGGTTTTGCACACAACACAGAGGTACTCGCCCCTGTATCTATCAAAAATCTCACAGGAGTTCCATATTTGCCAATTGTCAATGTAATAAAGGGTTCCCTTGTGTCTAATCTGAAAATCATTCCCTCTTCCTGACACGGGTTTGCTTCCAGTCAATAGCATTGGTCTGTCTGCCAAGTTGGAAAAGCATTTACAGTGCCTTGTCTCTGTACTGCAGCCCCTGGTCCCTGTGATTGCATCGCCGGCTGCTGTATTGCAGTCTGCGGGGCACTCACAGGCATCCCTACTACTTGTGGCATCAATCCTTGCTGCGTCTGCATTTGTACTTGGGGCATTCCTGCATTCTGATAACATTCTGAAGCATAGTGACCAAATTGCTGACAAATCATATTGTTCAGATGTTATTAAAGATTTAAATCACCTCTTCTATTAAACCTACACACAGAACTAGCTAGGAACTGTGACTAATTCAAGACAGATGATCTCTTAACACTGCAGGAATCTCACTTAAAAAAGAGTCAAACAAAGTTAAATTGCAAAGACATTCCACATAGAGAACTAGAAACAGAATAACACATATTTTAAAATAAACAGAGATCACCTTATAAGACAAAATCAAACTTATTTAAATCTAATCTCAAACAATCTTTTAAAAGGAACAAAAAAAAATTTCAGTTCTTCCTGAACAGCCAGACACTGAGAAATCAAAAACAGATGGCATTCCTCAACCTTCAGGCTGAACAAAAGGTTGCTTTTCCCGCTCTTGCTGTATTTTTTCAAACGATCCATACTGAGACCAGCTCAAAAAAGAATCTTTTGCATCATACCATTTCTCATGTATTTTTTCAATCTGTTTTTTTTCTAATGGGAATAATTCTATGACATGCTGCAAAGGGGAGCATTTTTTGAACTATCTAAATCTAAATACATAGCATATACAGGAGGCTTTTCTTCTTATCTGCCCCTTTCCCTTTCATTTTATTCTGACTATTACAATTTCTCCTATAAAGCCACAATCTACAAAAATATACTACTGCACCTAAACCAAGAAAATATACAAAACAGAAAACTATAAAACTAAACAAATATACCTAAGTCCACAATGTAAGCTTACTCACGCGTCTTCTTATTTCTCTTTAGCAAGCCCAGGAGTCGTAGCCTATATGTCCAGTTCAGTAGTTTGATCAATCCCACATCAGTGGAGCACAGAAATTAGGCTTAAACAACGCTTGCTCTCTCAAAATCCTGTAAAAAACTTCATTAACAACACACACTTAATTTGTTCTTCGTCTCGCCTTCTCTTTTCCGTTTGCGGCCTACTCCTGGCTGGCTCGCCACTTTGAAGAAAAGGATGTCGCCACTTTTGTAGAGAAGGCTAGACGATATTTAATATAAACAGTGTATTTACAATTTTTCTGCATAGCTCAATGGGCTATTGCAGGAAGCATTTCTGTACTCAAAGCATATCTACACACAAGCAATATACAGCAAGCTTAAGGCAAATCAAAATGCTATACACAGACAAAGAGAAATTCAAAATGCTTACTTATTTCTTTGTTCCCTCTCTTTTTATACCGGGCCTCTGACTAATTCTCTCATACAACATTCCTGTGCAAGTCTCTGAATACCACAAACTGTTAATCATGTGCAGAACATCTGCTTTCTATTACCCCCCCTAACTTTTAGCCCACAGACTTTTTGGAGCCTGCCTTTGGCTAATGTTTAATGTCCGTTCAAATTTCTCATGCCTCAGGAGGGTTAGTGTTAAACAGCTTGTTGTAATCATGGAGCCTTCCACTCCGCATTTTTCATACTTTTATTCAACAAATATTTCATACTTTTGTTCAACAGTGTGCAAACCTCATCATCAACTACAGAAGACGTCTGACCGCTGTGCTTGCCAACAAGGGTTTTGCCACCAAGTATTAGGTCTTGTTTGCCAGAGGGATTAAATACTTATTTCCTCTGCAGAATGCAAATAAATTCATATACTTTCCACAATGTGATTTTCCGGATTTAATTTGTGATGTGCTATCTCTCACTGTTACCAATAACCTACCCTTCAATTATGGGCTGCTCATGTCTTTGTCAGTGGGCAAACTTACAAAATCAGCAAGGGATCAAATACTTATTTCCACCACTGTATAGGATAACACAAAAGACAGTATGGATGGAAGTAACATAGTAGATGATGGCAGAGAAAGACCTGTACGGGCCATCCAGTATGCCCAACAAGATAAACTCATATGTGCTACTTTATGTGTATACCTGACCTTGATTTGCATCTGCCATTTTCAGGGCACAGACCGTAGAAGTCTGCCCAGCACTAGCCCTGCCTCCCAACCACTAGCCCCGCCTCCCACCACCGGCACTACCACCCAATCTCCGCTAAGCTTCTGAGGATCCATTCATTCTGAACAGGATTCCTTTATGTTTATCCCACTCATTTTTGAACTCCGATACCTTTTTCATCTCCACCACCTCTCGCGGGAGGGCATTCCAAATATCCACCACTCTCTCCGTGAAAAAATACTTCCTGACATTTTTATTGAGTCTGCCCCCTTTCAATCTCATTTCATGTCCTCTAGTTCTACCGCCTTCCCATCTACGGAAAAGGTTCATTTGCGGATTAATACCTTTCAAATATTTGAATGTCTGTATCATATTACCCCTGTTTCTCCTTTCCTCCAGGGTATACATGTTCAGGTCAGGAAGTCTCTCCTCTACGTCTTGTAACGCAAATCCCATACCATTTTTGTAGCTTTTCTTTGCACCGCTTCAATTCTTTTTACATTCTTAGCAAGATACGGCCTCCAAAACTGAACACAATACTCCAGGTTGGGGCCTCACCAACGACTTATACAGGGGCATCAACACCTCCTTCCTTCTGCTGGTCACACCTTTCTCTATACAGCCTAGCAACCTTCTAGCTACAGCCACCGCCTTGTCACACTGTTTCGTCGCCATCAGATCCTCAGATACTATCACCCCAAGACCCCCTCCCTCTCTGTACATATTAGACTCTCACCGTCTAACACATATGTCTCCCTGTGGATTTCTACTCCCTAAGTGCATCACTTTGCATTTCTTCGCATTGAATTTTAATTGTCAAACCTTAGACCATTCTTCTAGGCTTCTGGCAGATCCTTTTCATGTTTTCCACTCCCTCCTGGGTGTCCACTCTGTTACAAATCTTAGTATCATCCGCAAAAAGGCAAACTTTACCTGTAACCCCTTCGCAATGTCACTCACAAATATATTGAACAGGAATCGGCCCCAGCATCGATCCCATGAGGCACTCCACTACTCACCTTTCCCTCATCTGAGCGAATTTTATTAACCACCACCCTCTGGCGTCTGTCCGTTAACCAGTTCCTAATCGAGTTCACCACGTTGGGTCCTATCTTCAGCCTGTTTAAGTTTATTTAAGAGCCTCCTGTGGGGAACCATGTCAAGAAGCTTGCTGAAATCTAAGTAGATTACGTCTATAGCGACATCCGTGATTCAATTTCTCCGGTCACCCAGTCAAAGAATTCAATGAGATTTGTTTGGCACAATTTACCTTTGGTAAAACCATGTTGTCTCGGATCTTGCAACGTATTGGCTTCCAAGAAATTCACTATCCTTTCCTTCAGCATCGCTTCCATTACTTTTCCAATAACCGAAGTGAAGCTTACCGGCCTGTAGTTTCCAGCTTCTTCCCTATCACCACTTTTGTGAAGAGGGACCACATCCGCTTTTCTCAAATCCCACGGAACTTCTCCCATCTCCAAGGATTTATTAAAACAAATCTTTAAGAGGACCCGCCAGAACCTCTCTGAGCTCCCTCAATATCCTGGGGTGGATCCCGTACCATCCCACGGCTTTGTCCACTTTTAGATTTTCAAGTTGTTCATACACTCTTCCATGAACGGTGCTATATCCATTCCATTCTCATATGTACTTTTCCCAGTCAATCGTGGTCCTTCTCCAGAATTTTCTTCTGTGAAAACAAAACAAAAGTATCTATTTAGCAAATTTGCTTTTTCTTCATCATTAATCTACATAGCGGTTCGCAGCATCTTTCAGTCTCACAATTCCCTTTTAGTTCTTCCTCCTTCACTAATATGCCTGAAGAAATTTTTGTCACCCCTCCTTACATTTCTAGCCATTTGTGCTTTCGCCAGACGTATCTCTCTCTCTTGGCTTCTTTCAGTTTAATCCAATATTCCTTTCCATGTTCTTCTTCTTGAGTTTTTCTGTATATCAGGAACGTCAACTCGTTAGCCTTTATTTTCTCAGCCACTTGCTTGGAGAACCATATTGGTTTCCTTTTTCTCTTCTTTTATTTACTCTCCTTACATAAAGGTTTGTGGCCGTATTTATAGCTTCTTTCAGCCTGGACCACTGTCCTTCCACTTCTCATTTGTCCTCCTAGCCCATCAGCTCCTTCCTCAGGTATTCCCCCATTTTACTAAAGTCCGCATGCTTGAAATCCAGTACTGAGTTTTGAGTGGCCGCCCTCCTCTTCAGCTGTCATATCAAACCAAACTGTTTGATGGTCACTGCTGCCCAGGTGGGCATTTGACCACTATCCCATTTGTGAGCACCAGATCCAGCGTCACTCCTCCCTTCATGAGTTCCGTCACCATTTGTCTGAGCAGAGCACTTTGAAAGCATCCACAATCTCTCTACTTTCCTATTCCGCAGTTGGAACCTTCCAATCTAAATCTGGCAGATTGAAATCTCCCAGCAACAGCACCTTTCTCTTCTTTCCAACTTTTGAATATCTGCGATCAGATCATATCTAGTTCCTCCAACTGTGTCAGAGTTCTGTAGACAACACCCACATGGACAGAGGTTCTATCATCTCTTTTAAGTGTGATCCATATCGCTTCTCTTCCTTTCCCCAGGACCCTGTCATTTCAGTCGCTCGCATATCATTTCTCACATAACAGAGCTACTCCTACCACCTTACCGACCATCTCTATATTTCCTAAATAGATTATAGCCTGGTATGTGTGCATCCCATTCATGAAACCATTGAGCCATGTCTCCATGATTGCAACAATGTCTAAGTGTGCCTCCAACATCAGGCTTTTGAAGGTCATGAACTTTATTGCTTAGACTGCGAGCATTGTGGTCATCGCTTTACATCTACATTCCGTGGAATTTTTATCTTCTGTTTAGTTTCTTGTTTAGTCTCACTTTCTGCTCTGTTGGTAAGAAGTGATTTGCTAAGATTGTTGTTTTCATTGCTTTCTTTTCTACTGAAGCAACTTGTCTTTAGCTTTAGCTGGGGGTGACCACTTGAAGTGAACTGCCTCTATATGCCACCCCTGCCTTCTAGTTTAAATGCCTAGAAATATATTGTCTGAATTTCTCCCCAAGGATTTTTTTTTAAATTGCTTATCATCGGCGTGTAGAGAGTAAGCTTTAGTTATTCGCTTCATGAGAGATTTGCTTTTGTCAAAGTTCCTGTCAATCCTCCATCAGTGTCATGGGATCTCAACGTCGTTTCTCACCCAGGCTGATGAAAGCTCCTTTTGAGCCACTGAATTCCAGACATCTGAAGTACTTGACCTGGAAGGGTCATTTCTTGGTGGCTGTTACTTCAGCTCGTAGGGTCAGCTGAGCCTCAGGCCTTAGTTGTGGATACACCTTGTACTATGTTTCATCACAACAGAGTAGTCCTCCACATGCACCCTAAGTTCCTACTAAAGGTGGTGTCAGAGTTCCATCTGAACCAGTCAATTGTCTTTCCAACATTTTTCCCCGTCCTCATGCCATCTTGGCAAAAGCAGCTTGCATACATTGACCTTTTATGTGGAATGGATGAAGCCCTTCAGACAGTCTGCCCAGTTGTTTGTTTCTTTCGATCCCAACAGGAGGGAGTCGCCTTCGGAAAACCCAAAATCTCCAGTTGGCTACAGATGTATTTCCTGTCACTTATTCTCAAGCTGGGCTGACTCTGGAGGGCCATGTCACGTCTCATAATGTTAGAGCCATGGCTGCGTCAGTGGCTCACCTAAAGTCAACCTCCATTGAAGAGATTTGCAAGGCTGCAACGTGGTCTTCAGTCCACACATTCACATCTCACTACTGCCTTCAGCAGGATAACCGATGCGACAGTCGGTTTGGACAGTCGGTGCTGCATAATCTGTTTGGGGTTTGGAATCCAACTCCACCCTCCTAGGCCCATTTTATTCTGTTTCAGGCTGCACTCTCAGGTAGCTGTATATAGTTTCAGGTTAACCTATGTTTTGTCCTCGCTGTTGTGAGGCCCAATTGACCAGTGTTCATTGTTTTGAGTGAGCCTGGATGCTAGGGATACCCCACGTGTGAGAAGGTAAAATTATGTCTTACCTGATATTTTTCTTTCCATTAGTCCCTCAGATCAATCCAGAGACTTGTGGGTTATGTCCCTCCTCTAGCAGGTTAGATAGAGAGAACACCGAAGTTCACCACAAGAGGGCATGTGCAGCCAAGCTAACTTCAGTATAACGATACCAAAGCAGTAAGAAACTTCCATTGAACTATAAAACACTCTCCTGCCTCTGCAAAAGCAGCGGAAACTTGGAAGAAAACTTCCGAGCTGCTGTACAAATATAATTAAAGTATATTGAAAAATATAACCCCTATTAACTCCATAACCATTGTAACAACAGAACGTGAACAGAACCGAGTAAATCAAAATGAATTATAATGAATCTGAGCAAACTGTCGAAACCCAGGGGAGGGCCTCTGGATTGATCTGAGGGACTAATGGAAAGAAAATTATCAGGTAAGACATAATTTTACCTTCCATAGCGTCCCCAGATCAATCCAGAGACTTGTGGGATGTACAAAAGCAATCCTCATCAAGGATGGGACCACGAGAATCCCAGCAGATAAGACCGAAGCCCCAGAAAGTTGCGTCACGACGCGCTGCTACATCAAGACGGTAATGCTTCACACAAAGGTATGCAACGAAGACCAGGTCGCCGCCTTACAAATGTCCTCCACCGGAACCCAACCTACACTCCACAAAGGAAGCAGCTTGAGCCCTAGTTGAATGAGTTTGAACGTGAAGAGGGGAAGACTTTCCCATCAACAGGTAAGCAGACGCAATCGCCTCCCTAAGCCAACGAGCGATAGTAGCCTTAGATGCCCTGCTGCCTTTCTTTTGTCCTGCAAAAAGAACAAAACAAATGATCTGACTTCCGAAAGGAATTAGTCGCTTCCAAATAACAGAGCACTGCTCTCTTAACATCAAGACATCGTAAAGCTTGAAAATTGTGAGGATATCTTCTTTTTTAAAAGATGGCAAGATCACTTCCTGGTTAATATGAAAACGGGAGGAGACTACCTTAGGAAGAAATGATGGAACCGGTACTCACCGACACCACCTGCTTCCGAAAAACGGAGAAATGGGTCTCTGCAGGAAAGTGCTTGAAGCTCCAACACCTCTCTGGCTGACGCCATTGCCACCAAGAATATCGTTTTCACAAGTAATGTCCTTTAATGAAGCTTTTTTCAAGGGTTCAAAAGGAAATGACCTCTTCTCTTCTGGAATAGCCTTGCCGCGGGTGGGATTCATCCCCTTCACCTGCGGGCAACTCCCCCTCTTCTAATCAATCTGGGCAGAGATTCCCCAGAGGAGGAAATAGTTATAATCCTTAGAAGAATTAGCTGCCAGCTGGACAGGGGGAGGAAGGGTAGGGACCTGGCACCACCAGGTGTATCCCAAAACTGTGCACCAGCACCTCAACCCCAACGCTCAACACACCCGAGGGAACGGGATAGGAGCCTCAACAACAGAGCTGCACTTTATGCACCCTTCTACCTGCTAGATAGAGAGAATACTGAAGTTAGCTTGGCTGCACATGCCCTCTTGTGGCGAACTTCGGTGTTCTCTCTATCTAACCTGCTAGAGGAGGGATATAACCCACAAGTCTCTGGATTGATCTGGGGACGCTATGGAATAAGCAGCCTGCTTGTCCTCGTAGAAGATGAAGATACTTACCTGTAGCAGGTATTCTCCGAGGTCAGCAGGCTGATTCTCACAATCCCTCCCATCTCCCATTTGGAGTTATTGTATACTTTTTGATTTAACTGAGGTACGTGCTCGCACGGCCGGCAGGAAATCAGTCCGCGCATGCACGGTGCGTGCTGCATGTGCGCCAGAAGACTCTAGCAAAACCTTTTTGTTTTTGCTATGGCAAAATGCTGGTTCCCGGGCCGACACGGACGTCGACCCACGTGTTAGAATAATCAGCCTGCTGGCCTCAGAGAATACCTGCTACAGGCAAGTATCTTCACTTTTTCTAGCACTGGAAGCGGGGAGTAGGCACATTACTGCTCACTGCCCGATTACCGTATGGAGTAGTAGTGAGGTCCTTACCACCTACTAAATAAGTGGCAGTAAGGGCTCAGGTCAGTGACGTACCAAGGTGGGGGCAGTCTGCCCCGGGTGCACGCCGCTGGGGGTGGTGCCGCGCGCCGGTCAGCTTCGTTGGTTTCCATGCTCCCTCTTCCCTGGAACAGGATGTAACCTGTTCCGGGGCAGAGGGAGCATGGAAACCAACGACACTGACCGGCGCGCGGCACCCCCCCAGCGGCGTGCACCTGGGGGTTCTTTCGCCAGGGTGGGGGGTGTCGCGCTGCACCCGGGGGGCGGGCGCATCGGCTATCGGCCCCGGGTGTCAGCGCCCCTCTGAACGCCACTGGCTCAGGTGGTAATTGCCACATGCTAATTTGGAAATTAGTGCATGGCTATTGATGGCAGAAATAGAAATTTGGCCATTTTAGAGGTGCACTAAAAAGTGGCTTGAGCGTGCAGGAAACTCACTTGCTAAAGCTACTGCTGGCTACTTTTTAGCTTGGTTTAGTAAAAGGACCCTCTAAGTCTGGGTGGCTTCATTCTGAACTCAGGAAGCTTAAAAGTTTTGAAATTGGGAAAAGGTGTTATTTGGAAAATTCAGATTGCCATGCTGAGGTTGAACTTCGTGGAATAGTTGATCACTGTCAAATCAAGAGTGCCTTATAGATTGAGGTGATTATATAAATTTGTGCCTAGATGTACACGCCACTTGTGTGTCAAAGGCACCATTAATTGGTAGTTATACACAAATGTGCACTGTACGCTATTCTTTAAGGTAGTGCCCAGGTGAGCTATAGTGCGTAACCAGGGCTGTGGAGTTGATAACATCAAACCTTTGCCTCAGACTCCTCTATTTTTCTACTGTCTGACCTCGACTCCTACTATATGTAGTAAATCTTAGAGAACTTTGATTAATTACAGAAACATAGGCTATTTCTCTATGTATAAAATTAGAACTAGTAGACCACAAATACTGAACCAAAAAAAATATGAATGATAAATGTACCT
Source organism: Microcaecilia unicolor (assembly GCF_901765095.1). Taxonomy (NCBI): domain Eukaryota; kingdom Metazoa; phylum Chordata; class Amphibia; order Gymnophiona; family Siphonopidae; genus Microcaecilia; species Microcaecilia unicolor. Next base: position 187,868,955 of record NC_044034.1, on the reverse strand, counting down.
TATATTATAATGTTATAAGATTCTACTTTGAAGCTGGAGTCAGAGTTGCTACATTTTTTTCTCCACTCGGACTCACTACATGACTCTATAGACTTGCATGGAACCACAGGGGATGTGCACATAAGTGGGCCATGGGTGTGTCATTAAGTAATGCACATAACTTATAAGAATACTGTCAGTTAAACAATTGTCAGTAGTTACATATAGCCACACCCATTTGCACCTACCATTGACATGGCATAAATGGTCATGCCTAAATTTAGGAGCACCCATGCCAACTTACACTAGTATTCTATAATGTCATCTTGGTGCACAGATGGCATTATAGAATTGGCAAAAAGAAGCACCAAGGTTCATTCAAGTATAGGAAAGCCAAGAGTCCTTTATTAGACCCAACACAGGCTGTGTTTCAGTGACAGAGCCAGAGCTTGGCATTATAGAATTGCCTCCTAAAAGACCTGTGAAGTTTTTAAGATGCTATCTTAGTGCAGCTGTACATATTTTGAGCTTTTCAGAACCCTTGAGGTAAATTACAAAAGTTAAGTGAATTTGCCATTCTGCCTGCTAGTGTGGAGCTTTCACGCAAGCACAGTTCTTCTAACTGCAATACATGGGCTTCTGTTGGTGTCTCTAGAGAATCACACAAATGTTAGATTTAACACACTTGTGTGAAAATGAATGAAAACAATGATGCTTTCTGACATGACAGAAAAAAATCTGTTTTGCATTTTTTCTCTTGTGCGTTATGCAGTAAGCAATCTTTCAGGTTTATAGAACCTGGCTTTAAAAAACAACTATAAAATTGTTCAGGATTTTAATTAGTCAATATCTTGCTGTTTTGCAGTCACAACCAGAAAACTACAACATTTAGACATCCTATGACAGGACAGGTTTCACCTGAAAATCTGGAGTTTGATATACAAGAGTAAGTACAGTTGCTTTTCTATTTGCATTTTTCACTGTATAGCCAGATTTTACCATTTCAAAAAGGCTACACACTTTCTTCTGGCAGTAATAATGAAGGATAATTTATTTATTTATTTTATTTGGATTTAGCCCACACCTTTTTTCAAAGTGAGTTATATTCCTGTACATTGAATAATGCTTCAGTGTGGGCCAGCATAAATTTCTATGAAAATGATCCATGCTAGTGCTTTTAAGACACACCCTTCTTTAGAAGCTCATGTACCTCTTAACCAGGTAAGACCAGTAGTGTGCTTCAATAAAAGTTGCCAAAACTTTTGTCCCCAATTCTCTACAACCAGTATATCTCCATGCTTTATTATGAACTTCCTGAGGGGATTGTGGTTGACTATGCAAGCTGATTAATTGCAATCTCAATTATATAATAGACTGTTGTAGACCTTCCTAGACAGAATTGTGAGTGTACTTAGACAAGTTCCTTGACTAGAATGTGATTACTGAAATACTTTATAAGCAGATACATGTGGAATGTTTGATGCAGTCTGATTTTTGGCTACTTAGGAGCAACTGATCATGCTGAAACTGTTACGTTATATTATCTGGTGCTTGTAATCTGCCAACTCTCCTGCTAGGAATTCAAGGCGAGGTAACACAATGTAAAAACTGAACATACATCAGGAATTTACAAAAACAAATAAAAATAAAAAATTACATAACTTAAACATTAAAGAAAACAAATGAGTCTTCAAAGCCTTCTGAAAAGCTTTCTAAAGTTGAAGTGTAGCATCCCGTTAGTAATTGTGCGGTAAGTCAAACCGTTGATGATATCATGGTTAGGTGCCAGTAGAGTCATAAGAACATAAGTGTTGCCATATTGGGACATCAAGCCCAGTATCCTGTTTCCAACAGTGGCCAATCCAGGTTTACAAGTACCTGACAAGATCCCAAAACAGTAAAATAGAATTTATGCTGCTTATCCTAGAAATAAGCAGTAGATTTTCCCTAAGTCCATCTAAATAATGACAAACTGGGGTTGGCTGGAGAAAAACAGAATCCTTGGGCACGAGAACAACTTTAGAGCTGGAATTGCAGAGGTGGGACTGGGTGGAAGCAGGAAGAGTACTTAGCAACAGAAAGCTATCCACCCTCATGCAGAGAACTGAGCTTTTAGCTTCTAGCTGTTTTCCTGGTTGTTCCAAGGAATTGAGAAGATGCTTCTGAGTCCTGCTTTGCTCTTGCTTCTTCTAGCTCCAGTATTTGCTGACTTATCGCATTCTGACTTGCTCCAGCTCTTGGTTGTGGCTCCACTCCAGCCTCACTGGGTTACCCTATACTAGTATTTCCCAAGTCCGGTCCTGGAGTACCCCTTGTCAGTCAGATTTTCAGGATATCCACAATGAATATGCATGAAAGAAATCTACAACAAATAATGGAGGCTGTGTATGCAAATCAAGTTCATCCATATTCATTGTGGATATCCTGAAAACCTGACTGATGAGGAGTACTCCAGGACTGGACTTGGGAAACACAGCCCTTATACCATGGGTAGCTCCTTGCAGTAGGGAACCCAGATGCACATGTTGTGTTTACATTGTTGTAAAGTGTTCAACAGTGTTTGTGACTTATTTGTTATCAATATGGTGTCAAGACTCTTGAGGCTTGTTAACTTAAAGTCTCAATATCTTGGAGTATAACCTTGGCACACCAGTCACACCTGGAGTCTCTATTATTTTTATGTAGTCTCTTTTATTGAATAAATCACAGGTAATTTACTCACAGTCAGATGTTCAGAAGTATGGCTCCAGGGCACAGAGACTCCGTAATCCTTAGAGCTGTTTCAGTGGTTGGAGGTGGAGACCTGAAGAGAGGTAGCTTTATTGCAGGTGAGAAATAGTTGAGCAGATAGAAGTGGTTCAAAGCTGGGTGACTGGAATGTGCTATATCTCATTAGGGAGGAGATATTTTCAAGGTAAAAAACCAAGTTCATTGCAGGGAGTTTCAGCAGGACATAGCTGTCTGAAGCAAGATGGTGAATGCCTCATGTCGAAGGGGACAAAGAGGTCAAGAAGGCTCACACAAGCCCAGGAAGAAGCAGGTAAGGACCAATAGGGACAGAGTCTGCCACCGGGTGGCAAGGGATGTGTTAGAGGACGGCCCTCGATTGGAGGGAAAGGTCGTACCTGGCTGACCTCTCGGGACAGAGATAGTAAGAATGACCAGGAAATGATAGCAGGAAGACATAAGAGCCAAGCTTGGCTGAGAGAGAGAAGAGGTCTGGGCAGCCTCACAACCAGTGGTAACAGTTCTTATACAGCCAAGCAAGTGTGGCTGCATTTACCTGCAAACTACACACAATGCATTGCTCACATATCTTTGCTGTGAGAGCTGCAGCCATGAAAGTTCTTAGATATGAGAATAACAGTAAAGGCATTAAACACATTTTAGGATCCCACTACAAACTAAAGCAAGGCTGTCAGGGGACAGAACAATGGTTATTGCAATTTTAGTGAGTAGCAGGGTAGAAAAATACTTAAAAATTCTTTCATCTAGTTCCCTGTTTTCTCTTTTCATCTCTCTCTCACCAGTTCTGTGTTCTCTTGCTTAGGTGAGTGAAATATGAACATGCCTTTCTGCAAAAATTGTAATCTTTAAAAGTCTGATTCAGGCCTTGAGCTCAGATGTGCATCACCAGTATATAGGAGATTTATGTACTGCAAAAAAAACTGAAACAAGCAAATTGATTTCCTTTGCCTGCATTTAAACTGTTTTGCCTTTTCTGGTGTCTAAATCCCATTTGCACATTTAGAAATAAAACCCCAGTATGTATTTTCTAAAACAGTTTGTATGTAACACACAGTACTGCCTTAAATCCCTCAGCAAAATTCAGCTATCAGACTTTACAGCTGTAAACATCAGCTTTCTCTTTGGAAAAACAGAGACTCTTCAGATGTATGGTGTGAATGGCTCATTTAAGCACTTTCCATGAGGTTTAAACTGCTTTGTTTCAATGTCATGTTGTCATGCTTCATACACCTGAAGCATGGATGAAGATTAACTGCTGTGATATGCCTTTTCAAGTCTGACTGCATTAATTAGATTAAAAATGTTTTTTTTTTAATTCACATCCCACCATGCAGAATTTCAAATGACCCCCAAACTGCATACTTTTATTTTCAGTAGTTAAGGTTGGCAGTCAACTGAGGCATAACCTTCTGTGTAATTTCATGTTTTACACAATTGCCTTATAGTTACCCCTCCCAAAAATGTTCTAGAAGAAAACTGAAAACTTCAGGGGTCAGATAAAAGACAAGAATGTTTTTGGTTTGCTTATCTTTTCGTTATTAGCAGTGGCGTTCCTAGGGGGGGGGGCTGACACCCGGGGCGGATAGCCGATGTGCCCCGCCCCCGGGTGCAGCGCCCCCCCCCCCGGAACAGCACTATGCCCCCCCCCCGGCGAAAGAACCCCCCCGGGTGCACGCTGCTGGGGGGGGGGGGGTGCCGCACGCCTGACGGCTCTTCGTTTTCATGTTCCCTCTGCCCCGGAACAGGAAGGGGCAAAGGGAGCATGAAAATGAAGAACCCCAAGGCGCGCGGCGCCCCCCCCACCCTTGGTACGCCACTGGTTATTAGAATATTTTTGGAATGTATGAATCTTTGGTTGTTTCTATCCTATCTGAAATTGGCTTTCCTTCTACCTTTTGACTGATATTATTTTAGTAGCTAAGACTGCCTAGACCTACGTTGTAATAGATTAGGCGGTATAAAAAGTTTTAATTAAACGTTAAGAATGAGGGTGGGGAAAATTAGTTGTTGGGTTGCCTATGAAAATTTATATCCTCAACTACCCAAAGGGGAACAATTTCAACTTTGCAGACTGTATGGGCCAATTTGATCTTTATCTACCATCATCCGCTATATTTTGAACAGATACATATGGGCTGATGATCAGAAGCAAACATGGGTGCTAGAGGCCAGTAGTGCCATACTACCACCTGTGTTTGCTTCTGCCTGATGATCAGAACCGGTGAGCGTGTGTAATAACGCGCTTGCCAGCTCTGAACGCTAATTGCATGCAAACGCATGCAAACAAGGGTCTCCCGCATTCATCCCTCATGATCAGCAGGCAGCGCACCAAACAAGGGTGTTTCTGTGTGATGTGTGTGTGTGTGGGGGGGGGGGGTGGAAGTGGGAATCTAGCGGTCCCACTGGACCACCAGGGTTTTTTTGTGCTTTGGGAGGAGGGTCCTGGAAGTCCACCGCACCTCCAGGTGTTGTGTTGGTGTGGGGGTGGGGGGGGGGTGGGCTTAGGTTTCTGCTGTTTGAGACATCCAGATTTTTGACAGCCTGGACCTGTCAAACAACTTCTGCGGAAGGATTGTGCCTTGGGCACATGCCCAGGCACAATCCTCCTACAGAAGTAACCCTATAATCAGAGAAGTACCCCTATGATCAGAGCTAATAGCGCACGTAAATTTGCATGCTATTAGCTTTGATCATAGGGGCGTTATAGCCCCGTGCTCTTCCAGCGCTATTTGGAACAGCGCAGGGCTTCTGATAATGCTGTGGAATTCAGTTAAAAAGCAAACAGTGGTGTAACTAGGAACGGTAGAGAGCCTAGACAGGGCCACAGCTTGCTGATAATTTGGAACTAAACATAGGGACCCTTTTACTAAGTTCCACTCAAAAGGGGCCGGTGCTGTATGTAATGAGTGGGTTTGCTGTGCACTGCGGCCACTTGTAGCTTGGTGGTAAAATGGCCATATTTGCATATTTTCCTGTAATGGACACAAGCTAATTTTCCTATTAGCGCGTGGCCATCACTGCAGGAGCCCTTACCGTCGTCTATTTGCTAGGCGGTAAGGGCTCCCGCGCTAATCAGGCAGCATGCGGCAATGTACCCACACTACCCAATTAGCACAGGACATGGCTACTCTCTGCCCATAGACATGCTGCCTCTCGTGCCAAAAAATAGGTCATTCCATGTAGAGCACTCTTTACAGAATACTAGCTTAGTATGGATCATCCTAATGCCTAACTTTGGGCAACCGTTACTGAATTCCCTCCCCAAGAGTGTACAGTATTATTGGTGAATGATATTTCATTGCAAACAGCAGCCCATCCCTAACGGGTTTTGGGTGCCCAAAATGAACCTGCAGCTTTAGCCCCCACTTAATTAAATTTCAGGCCCCTAATCTGTCTTTGTCCCCAGACATCATTACTTTGAAAATATTAAAACTGTGTGTTCTCTGTGTCTTGTATTTCTATTACTGTTATTTTGTATTTTATGCTTAGTATATAGGCAGGTTAGAAGAATTTTAAATAACTGAATAATAAAGTAAAATAAATGAATAAATACAACCCCCCACACACACACAAACACAAATAGGGGCAGTTTAAGTGTCATTTACTTAGGTCAGTGGTTCCCAAACGTGTCCTGAGGGAACTCAGCCAGTCAGGTTTTCAGGATATTTGCAATGAATATTCATAAGTTAGATATGCATGCAATCAGTCAGTAGATTAATTTTAATATATTGGAATTATAATAGATTTTCCATCTCTCTTTTGAACCATAAATATCCAGTTTTACAAATTGTTTTTATTATTATTATTATTATACTAGTAAAAAAGGCTTGTTTCTGATACCAATGAAACTGGCGCTAGCATGGTTTTCATCGGTAGTGTGTATGTTTGAGAGAGAGAGAGTGTGTGTGTGAGAGAGACTGAGTGAATGTGCAAGTATGTGTGACATAGAGTGAGGCTGTCTGTGTGAGAATGTGAGTGTGCATTTGATATATATAGACTTTGTGTGTGAATGAGTGAGTGAGTGATTGAGGGAGAGAGTGTGTGTGTTTGAAAGAGTGTGTGTGTGTTTCTGTGTATGTGTGAGTGTTTTAAGCAGGTGGTGCATTCCCCTCCCCCTACCGTGCCCCTCTTCTTCCCCCTCCTCTCACCGCCCCAGTCACCCTCCAAGTTCCAGGCCACCCTCTCCCCCTCAGAGTGAGTGTATGTGTTTGAAAGAGTGTGTGTGTGTATATGTGTGAGTGTTTTAAGCAGGTGGTCATTCCCCTTCCCCTTCTGTGCTCCTCTTCCTCCCCCTCTGCTCACCGTCAACTTTCCAGTCTGCCCTCCCTTCCTCCTCCCTGCCCCCCTCTTCACCCCATGCCCTCCTCCCTCCCTGTTCTTTGCTCCCAGGCACTGAATACAGCATTCAGGCATTGATTGTGTGCTCTGCTGCTGCTCTTCTCTCCTCTTTCTGTCCCCGTTGGAGCACAGGTACCAGGAAGTTGTTTTGAACTTGCTGTTCCTGCGCTCCAGGGCCAGTGAGAGGAGAGATGAGTGGCTGCAGAGCAGACAGCCAATGGCTGAAGGCTGCCTGCGTTTCGGTTTTTTTTGTTTGTTTTTAAGATAAGCGACGATCTTTGAGGGGGGGAGGGTGGATTTGGGAAGCGGCGACCTCAGGGGGTGGGGTTGAGAGGGGAAGCGGCAAACTCGGGGGGAGGGTGGAGTTTGAACGAGGCGACCTTGGGGGAGGGGGTGCATAGCATAGGGGAAGCAGCGACTTCGCTCGCGGATGGAGAGGGGAAGCGTCGAACTGGGGGGGTGGAGAATGGAAGAGGCAACCTTGGGGGGGGGGGGTGGAGAGGGGAAGCGGCGACCTCGTGGGCGAGTGGAGAGGGCAGGGAAGCTGCGTACTTGGGGGGGGGGTGAAGAGAGGAGGTGACGAACCTCGTGGGGAGTGAAAACAGAGCTGGGGTTCCTTGATTCGTCGAGTGTGTTTGCTCCGCCCTCGACGTCATCACGTTGTGACGTGAGGGCGGGGCAGACACTGAAGGCCAAACCAGATATCCCGGGCGCCTCAAGTTCCGACTTGAGGCTTCATTCGAACGTTGGAGGTGCCTTTTATATATATAGAATACCAATTTCATTCTATTCACCATTATTTTGACAGTGCCACATTTCATTCTTTATTACAGGCACTTTGTTTCTTGTAATTTCATCTATGCAGGGGTCTCACAAATCATTTTAAAGGGACTTCAGTCTCTTCATATTTGGCTATGCATTTTTGAGACAAGCTTGAAAACGGACCATGTCATTTCATTATAATATCATTCAGTATCACTGATTTTCATTTCAGTACAGGATTAAACTTAAAATTATTATCCTGACTTTTAAGGCAGTTTACTGTGGTCTTCCACTTTATTTGGTGGCAGTATACAGCAGCACATTGCCTTGAATGATCATCAGCCCTTCTTTAGCGAAATTTGAATCTGCAAGATATTCTGCATTCCTTTTTCTAGTTACATAAATGCAAGATCAGCAGTTAATAAGTCATCCATAATTAGAGACTGGATTGAAACTGAGCATAACAGAAACGTGGCTGCAAATGCGAGACGGCCCAGTACTGCTTGACTTATGTCCGCCAGGATATAAAATAACACATATCAACAGAACTAAAAAGAAAGGAGACAGGGTTGCCTTAATATACAAATCCTTCTTTACAGTAGAAACCACAGCTGAACACATATCCCCTGTGATTGAAATCATGGCATACAAAATCACAGACTCAACATTAACTGATCAATTATGCGGTATACTTTTGTACTGCCCACCTGGAAGATGGTCCAATGCCCAAGACGACTTCATGGGCTTCATATCAAGCATGTACACAAACTTCTCGAATGTCCTTCCACTAGGTGATATCAATCTACACCTAGTCAAGCAATATGACGCCAACACCAGGCTTCTAACAAACTTTCTGAACCGAAGGAACTTCAAAATGGCACCAGCCACCTCATCTTATGTAAAAGGTCACCAATTAGACATACTAGCTTACAGACTCTTAGACAATAACAATAGAGATTCATAACTGGGCATAAGTGTGATGGTCAGACCATTAAAAAACTCACCTTTTTTTTTTTTTTATTTCATTTGTACCCCGTGCTTTCCCACTCATGGCAGGCTCAATGCGGCTTACATATTATATACAGGTACTTATTTGTACCTGGGGCAATGGAGGGTTAAGTGACTTGCCCAGAGTCACAAGGAGCTGCCTGTGCCTGCAGTGGGAATTGAACCCAGTTCCCCAGGACCAAAGTCCACCACTAGGCCACTCCTCCTTCATGCTTCAGTGGAAAAAGAACAGCAAAAACAGAAAACTGAGGACACTACACACTGCCCTAACCAGAGGAAAAGGACAACCATAGCTTCGGGTCAACAGCAATGAAGAACCAAACAAACACTAACATTCACTTCATGAGAAACTGGGACAAACTAAGTGGAAACACACTGAATGAAATAGCATCACTCGAAATGAAAACTAAGAGGAAATGACAATCGCACCCCTAGTTCAACGAGGAACTATTAGAGATGAAAAAAACTGTGCAGGAAACTGGAAAAAAATAGTCCAAAAACAAATCAGACATGAACAAAACCACATGGAGGAAAGCCCTAAGCAAGTACAAACGCACCATAAAGAGTGTGCCCAGAAGAGATAAAAACGAAAAAAATACATGAACTAATGAAAAATGTACTGAACACACAAGCTCTGCTAACGCCAAATGAAAAGCTACCAACAGCAGACGAGCTCACACAATATTTTGAAGAAACAATAATAAAAATAAGATCAAAGCTAGGTGCAACACACTCATAGATTTCCTACACAAGTGTGAAATCAACGAAGAACCACATCAAGGCAGACAGAGTCTGGTCCTCCATTAAGATACCAACAAACAGCTCAGTTAAAGCACTTCTGTCAAAATATGCACACACCAATTGCCTACTAGACAGCTGCCCAAACTACATGATGGAAAACCCATCAGATTGGTTCATCAAATGCTTAACTGAACACATAGAATACATGTTCTTGAAAGGCCATTTCCCTTCTGACAAGGGCAACATCATACTTACTCCAATCCCTAAAGACGCCACCAGAAAGATCAGTGAACTCACTAATTACAGACCAGTGGCATCAATACCACTGCTGATAAAAACAATGGAGGGACTAGTAGCACAACAATTAATGGAATACCTAATGCTCTACTCAGTCCTTTACAGCTCTCAATCAGTCTTCAGACCATGCTATAGCACTGAAACAGTCTTAATGACCCTGATCACAAAATTCAGAAGAATAATAAGCGAAGGTCAGTCAATACTACTACTACAATTCAATATGTCAAGCGCCTTCAACCTAGTAGATCACACAATATTAATGACCCTGCTCGACAACATAGAAGTAACTGGAGCAGTAGCAGCCTGGTTCAACTGTTTTCTAAGAACTAGATCCTACCTTGTGAAGATGCCCAATGAATTTTCAGCCTCCTGGATCCCTGAATATGGGGTCCCGCAGGGTTCCCCGATATCACCAATATTAGTCAATGTCCTGATGGCTCCACTTGGCAAAAAACTGGAAAAAATGGGTTTAAACCCATTCATATATGGAGACGATGTCACCATCTACATACCTTTCAACAACAGCATCACAGAGATACTGGATAAGGCCAAAAAAGGACTCGACCTCTTGGAAAATTGGGCCACAACTGTCAAAATTAAACTGAACAGAGACAAAATCAAACTCCTAGTTTTATCCAGCCAGCACAATCCCACTACTTATCAGAACCTCATAATAGATCTACAATCTTAAACAATCGAAACACAAATAAAAATACTAGGAATCGTTCTCGACAAATATCTGACCCTGGAAGACCAAGTTGCTGCAATCACCTCCAAAAACTTCAGAACACTATGGAAACTGAGAAGAATCAGAGATTATTTCCCCAGACAGTCATACTACAGATGGTGATGTTGTCCCAACTAGACTACTGTAATGAAGCATATGTAAGCTGCAAAGAAAACCTACTATGATTATTGCAGACCATCCAAAACACAGCAGCAAGATTGATATTCAAAAATTCAAAATATTTATTTATTTAGCGCATTTATATCCCACATTTTCCCACAAGCGCTGGCACAATGTGGCTTACAACAGTGCATGAAACAATACAATAGGAAAGGTAAAACATAGGATGACAGAATAGACAAGAGAAAACATTGAAGGGGTAAAATGTTCAGCAGGAGCTAGTGGATCAGAGTCCCCCCGCCAACCAACAGCTGGAGAGTCAAATGGCCAGGCTCGGTAGGGAGTAGGCTTTTGAAAATAGGAACGTCTTTAGAAACTTTTTGAAGAGTCGATGGTCGGGTATCCCCTTTAATTGCTTCGGCAGGTCATGATAAAGCAACCCTACTACTCATAATGCTACACTGGCTCCTAATCAAGGCCAGGCTATTTTTCAAAACCAGCACAATCATCTTCAAAATACTATTTGGCATTTCACTGGACTACAAGCTAGACATGATCAAACTATCACCAAGAAATGCAAACCCAGCAACCAGAGGTTACCTACTACTTCATCTGCCCAACTGCAAAAACATACTATACAAGTCCACCTACACGGCGGGATTTAGCTACCTGGGCTCAAAATGGTAGAACTCAATTCCCATAGTCATAAGAAGCATCATGAACTACCTCCAGTTCAGAAAAGACCTAAAGACCTCTTCAGGAAATTCTATGAGTAAAATATGCACTAATCTTTCTGGAACAACAATACACAAAACAACCTCTAACTGTAATGCGTCTTTTCATCTGTTGTTTTAAAACTTAAGTTTCTGCCACATCTTAAAGATTAGGGTTTAAAAGAGGAGTTGTAGAATATTGATAAACACAGAATTTTAAAATTAAAAAAAGGCAAGCAAACTTTATTAGCTAGTCTCCATACCCTTTTCCACATAGTTTTAAAACTTGAAGTTTCTGCCACAGCATTAACAGAGGGATAGTCTCTAGAAGGCACAGAAGGGCCCAGTTCAGTCCTCATTCCCACCCACACACCCTAACTCCCACCCACCCCAGCTCAACTCTTCATTTATAGTCAATTATTCTAATTAGGACAACAAGAGAGGAATTTTCAATTTTCATTAGAGTTTGAATTACATTTAATTAATTTCTAAGAAGCAAACCCTATTCATCTATTATCCCTAGTACCTTAAGAAGTTTTAATTAAACAATTCTATAATACTAAGATGCAGACAGTAGTCCAGCAGTGAGAGGGGTGTTTTCCTGTCTTTTGCATTGAATATTACATGTATGAATATCTCCTATTTGGTGAGATGTCATATGTGTGTGCTCGATGCAAAGAGCTCCTAGCTCTTAGACGAGTCCGTTCTCTTGAGTAGCAGACTTGGAGGAGCTGAGGGAGACAGAGAGGTACATAGAGGAGGCCTACAGGAACGTTGTAGAGAAGTCCAACCTCCAATCTGGCAGCCCCTGTGCTGCCTTGAAGGAGGGGGTCCTTCTAAAAGGAGAGCATCACCCTGGTGAGGCTGGAAGTAATCCTGTAGACAGGACCAGCACACCAGGGAATGCAATATCCTCACACACCGAGGATGTGTCTCCAGGAGCAACTGCCCAAGTGGGAAGGGTTAGGATGGCTGTTGTAGTTGGTGATTTGATTATTAGGATGTAGATAGCTGGGTGGCTAGTGGACATGAGGATCGCCTGGTCACTTTCCTGCCTGGTACAAAGGTGGCGGACCTCACGCGTCACCTAGATAGGATTTCAGATAGTGCTGCGGAGTCGACTGTCTTGGTACATGTGCGTACCAATGACTTAGGAAAATTTGGGGGAGAGGTTCTGGAAGCCAAATTTAGACTCTTAGGTAGAAAGCTCAAATCCAGAATCAAGGGTAGTATTTTCTGAAGTGCTACCTGTTGCACGCGCAGGGTCCAAGACACAGGCAGAGCTCCGGAGTCTCAATGCATGGATGAGATGATGGTGCAGGGAGGAGGATTTTAGATTTGTTAGGAACTGGGCAATATTCTTGGGAAGGGGGCAGGGCTGCCGAGAGGGGGAGACAGGGGGGACAAAATTCCCCGGGCCCGGGCCTCCAAGGGGGGCCCGGCACCCAGTGGCGTACCAAGGGCATCAGCTGGTGAGGGGGTGCTCCCGCTGCTCCCACCAAAAAGGCCGCCGGTGCTGCAGTCCCCACCTGCCTATCAGCTCCGATGACAGCCGACAGCTGTCTTCCTTCTCCTGTCACTACCCTGCCTTTAAAAAAAGAAATTGGTGAAGCGGCGTCGCAGGCAGCACCTCGCATCTGCCCTGCTTGTAAAAGAAACAAATCGGCTTGTCGGGCCTTCCCTCACTGTGTCCCGCCCTCCTCTGAGGTAACTTCCTATTTCCGCAAGGGTGGGACGCAGTGAGGGAAGGCCCGACGAGCTGATTTATTTCTTTTACAAGCAGGGCAGACGCGAGGTGCTGCCTGCGACGCCGCTTCACCTATTTCTTTTTTTAAAGGGCAGGCTGGTGGCAGGAGAAGGCAGAGGGCTGTCGGCTGTCATCAGAGCTGGTAGGCGGGTCGGGAGGGGGGCTCAGATGGGAGAAGGGGACTGGGGAGGGGCTCAGATGGGAGAAGGGAACTGAGGCCTGAGAGGGGGCCAGGAGGGAAAATGTGGCCATGCCTGCGGTGGCTGGTGGGAGAATGGGTGTGGGGCTGAAAAGGGGGGCCCTAATGCAAGGCATGTAGATAAAGGGGGCTGGAACTGGGGGCTGAAAAGGAGGGTAGGTGGCATAAGAGGGCTAGTACTGGGACTGGGAGCTGAAAAGGGGACAGGGAGAAGTGGCTGGGGCTGAAGCTTGGGGCTGGTGAGAGAAAGGGCTGGGGTTGAAACTGGGAACTGGTGGGATAGTGTGGATGAAACTAGGGGCTGAAAAGGGGGGGCAGGTGGGAGATGTGGGCTGGGGCTAGAGCTAGGGGCAGGTGGGGATAAGGGGGCTGGAACTGGGGGCTGAAAAAAAGGGGGAGAGAGAGAGAGGGGACAGATCCTGGATGGAAGGGGGAGCAAGAGGGAGGGCAGACCCTGGATGGATGGGAGAGGGAGGGCAAATGGTGGATTGTAGGGGCAGAGAGAAAGGGCAGACAGTGGATGGAAGGGATATAAAGGGCAGACTGGATGGAAGGGGGAGAGAGAGAGGGCAGATGGTGGATGAAAGGGGCAGAGATAATGGGCAGATTTGGATGGAGGGGACAGCAGAGAGGGCAGACACTGGATGGCAGAGAGAGAACGAAAACAGATGTTGGATGGAAGGAAGACAGTGAAAAGAAGATGAGGAAAGCAGAAACCAGAGACAACAAACTGTAAATAAAATATATATTTTTCTTTTTTTGCTTTAGGATAAATTAGTATTGTAGCTGTGTTAATAAATGTTTATAATAGAACATGTAAATAAGGTAATCTGTTTATTGGACTAATTTTAATACATTTTGACTAACTTTCGGAGAACAAAACCCCCTTCCTCAAGTCAGGATAGGATACTGTAACAGCACCATACTGTATTGACCTGAGGAAGAAGGGTTTGGCTTCTGAAAGCTAAATGTATTAGTCCAATAAAATGGTATTATTTTATTTTCTATATTTGTTTTATTTCTATTTGTTAATTTGTAAAGTGGTGATTGGTATTTGTTAGTTTTTTCAAATTTACATCTGCTGTCTTTATATTTTGCACAGTACTAGGGGACATTTTCTGTTTCTGTGGCGTTGCATTGTATGCAGAGTCTGGCATCCTGGGGTTCAGTTTAATTTTTGTCTAAATAGAAAGTTTATGATTACTTATTCTATAGTGGATTAGGTGTATCTGTGTTTGTGAAAAAGACATGGCTTTCAGTAGGCATTGACTGTGCAGGATCGACGATCTGTACTATTCTGTCTGGTTTCGTTTCACAATAGGTGAATTAATGTTCTAGTGCTCACTGTAGAGTTTAAGATGCTTTCCTTTCTTCGTGTGACTCGTAGAAATGACTGCTTATGATATAGTAGAATTGCTCTATAGGTCCTGAGTGTTTTCTATTCTCGGTATGCCTAGTACTGGATTTTGGAGGGGGGTGTTAAAAAATGACCAGCCCCGGGTGTCAACTACCTTAGTTACGCCACTGCCGGCGCCGCAGTCCCCCCCCCTCCACCCGCCCCCCTCCATCCACCCCCAGGCCGGACCCCCTTGAATTCAAATTATAGCGCCTCACCTCGACCTCGCTCTGTGTGAAAGAAGTGAAGCAGCAGCAGTCTGCAGATCACCTCCCTTCGGGCCTTCCCTCCCTGTGTTCCGCCCTCACGCAAGTTACGTCAGATGAGGGCGGGACACAGGGAGGGAAGGCCTGAAGGGAGGCGATCTGCAGACTGCTGCTGCTGCGCTTCTTTCATACGGAGTGAGGTCGAGGTGAGGCGCTATGGTTTGAATTCAGGGGGGCCCGGCCTGATGGTGGAGAGGGGGGCGGCGATGATGACAACCTCGCGGGGGGGGGGGGGGGGGGGGGGAAGGGGGCGGCCTTGTCCCGGGCCTGGCCCAGTCTTTCGGCGGCCCTGGAAGGGGGAGCTTATTCCGGAAGGATGGGCTTCACTTTAACCAGGGTGGGACCAGGCTGCTGGCATCGGCATTTAGAAAGGAGGTAGAGCAGCTTTTAAACTGGAAACTGGGGGAAGGCTGACAGTCGCTCAAAAGCGCATGGTTCGGAATAAGGTATCTTTCAAAGATATCACCAAAACAGGAAGATAGGGTATCCCGATAGTGAAGTTGCAAAACAGACCATAGTAGATCAGGTGTCCTTAAATAAAAATAAAAATCAGACAAAAGATTGCAAATTAATACTGCCAAGTACTGAGCATGATGTAAATAGGAACAACAAACATAGTTTGAAATGTCTATATGCGAATGCCAGGAGCCTAAGAAATAAGATGGGAGAGTTAGAATATATTGCACTAAATGAAAAATTAGATATGATAGGCATCTCTGAGACCTGGTGGAAGGAGGATAGCCAGTGGGACACTGTCATACCGGGGTACAAATTATATTGTAGTGATAGGGTGGATCGAATTGGTGGAGGGGTAGCATTGCAGGAAACAAAACACATCTTGGAATCCCTATGAATTGAAATTCCACTTGTAAAAGGGGAAAGGATAGTGAGTGTACTACCGTCCACCTGGCCAGGATGAACAGACGGATGTAGAAATGTTATCGGAAATTAATGAGGCTAACAAACTGAGCAACACAATAATAATGGGTGATTTCAATTACCTTGATATTGACTGGGTAAATGTAATATCAGGGTATGCTAGGGAGGTAAAATTCCTTGATGTAATCAAGGACTGCTTTATAGAACAGCCGGTTACAGGAGCCAACAAAAGAAGGAAAAATTCTAGACCTAGTCCTTAGTGGAGCACAAGATCTGGTGCGAGAGGTAATGGTGATGGGGGCCGCTTGATATCAGTGATCATAATATGATCATATTTGAAATTAGCTTTGGAATAAGTATAATCAGGAAATCCAATATGCTAGCGTTTAACTTTCAAAAGGAGACTATGATAAAATAAGAAGAATGGTGAAAAAAAAACTTAAGAGGAGCAGCAGCGAGGGCGAAAAATTTACATCAGGTGTGAATGCTGTTCAAAAATACCATCCTGGAAGCCCAGGCCTGTGTATTAAAAAAGGAGGGAGGAAGAGCAAAAGATAGTTGGCATGGTTAAAGATTGAGGTGAAAGAAGCTATTAGAGCTAAAAGAAAATCCTTCAGAAAATGGAAGAAGGAACTGACTGAAAATAATACATAGAAACACAGTAGATAATGGCAGAGAAAGACCTGTACGGTTCATCCAGTCTCCCCAACAAGATAAACTCATATGTGCTACTTTATGTGTATACCTGACCTTGATTTGTATCTGCCATTTTCAGGGCACAGACCGTAGAAGTCTGCCCAGCACTAGCTCTGCCTCCCAACCACTAGCCCCGCCTCTCACCACCGGCTCTGCTATCCAATCTCCGCTAAGCTTCTGAGGATCCTGTCACGTCTGTGGTTGTGACCCCTCTCAGGTTTACCTTATTTCTGGCAGTCAGCCTCTAAGCTGGTGTCTTGTCTGGGAAGAAGGTGAGCCCTTAGGTCCCGCAAGGCCCCGAAGGACCTCAGAGGACAGCCGTGCAACCCCAAGTCTTCACCCGCGGCGACCGCTGTTCACCGGGGGTTGAGCCCCCAGCTGCAGGCGGCCAACGGGACTTCCGGAACCGCGGGGTTGACGGACTGACCCAGCACTGGAATCGGGAGCGGGGAGAGCAGGTGGAAAATCAGAGAAGTCCAGGAACAGGCAGCAGGTCAAGGTAGGCGGCTATCAGAGTCGTCCAAAAACAGGCAACAAGTCAGGGCAGGCAGCTATCAGGGTTGTCCAGTAACAGTCCAAAGGTCAAACCAGGAAAACAAGGGAACGCACAGAGAACAGGAGCACACGAAGACTGGCCTCGGGAAACAGAACCTGAAGCAACGTCTTGTTCCAGCCCTGCTCCTAAAATACTGTCAGCAATCAACCGCCCAGCCCCAGCCGACATGGGTGGCCAATCGGAACTCGGTTACTGAAGGAATCCCTCTGGTGGGTTCCGTCCGGCTTCCCAGGTGGGGCAACAGTACCGGCATCCCACTCTGGTTCCTCTGAGGCGGAGCTTCGGGTTCCCGCGCCCGAATGTGGAGAAGACGCCGGCCATCGCGTCTCAGCGCCATCTTCCCTGCTGGTGCAAGCGCGGACTTCATAACCGGCGACTGAGAGCCTTGAAGCCGCGATCGCCGGCCTACGGGCCCGGCCGCGGACAGGGCGGCTATCGCTGTGACGGGTCCTGGCTCTTGGCTGCGGTTCTAGAAAGGCCGGCCATCGCCGCAAGGGATACCGGCTCGGCCCCGACTGTACTCGAGATAGGCGGCCATCCGGGGAACCGTCGAGTAAGTCCTCTCTGGCTGCGGGTCCTTCCTCCCGGCCCTTGCTTCCCGCAGAGGAGCAGCCTGAGGGAGCAAAGGATGTGACAGTTGGCTGCCGTCTAGTCTTTCTAAGTTAGCTCTGTCTCTGTGTGCTGGCTGCTTCCAGCATGGCTCTGATTGCTTCTCTGTGCTGCACCTGTGTATGCTCTGTCTCTGTGTGCTGGCTGCTTCCAGCATGACTCTGATTGCTCCTCTGTGCTGCACCTGTGTATGCTGAGTCTCTCTATGCTTCAGTATACTTTCTGCCTGCTTCTTGGTTTGTGCTTCCCTCACCCTCTGGTGACCAGAACCGGTGGCTGCCATAGACTGTCTTGCTGTTCCTACCCATTCTAGGCCCAGTCCTATCTGGATTTTCCAGGCTGCCAGACTTGTCTTTCTTGTTTGTGCCTGAACATCACCCGTAGTTGCCTTGAGATTGCTACAGCTGAGCCTCAGGTGCAGATGGGCTTTATTAATCACCTAGAAACTTCTGTGTTTGCTTTTGCATCGTCTAAGGTCCCTGGTGCCTGTGGGCACTTCTGAATCCTGATTCCTGGTGTTCCTGCCTGCTAGTACCAGTACCAGTTTTCCTCCAAGTCCTGCCGGCTGCCTGCTCAAGGGGCTCAACCCCCGGGGAACGGTGGCTATGTGTAGATGAAGCCTAGGTCCAGTCCCGTGTGTTCCTGTCCAGTGTGTTCCAGTTCAGTGCGTACCAGTCCCGTGTGTTCCTGTCCAGTGCATTCCAGTTCAGTGCATACCAGTCTGGTGCATACCAGTCCAGTGTGTTCCAGTTCAGTACTCCAGTCCGGGGTTCCAGTCCTGTTTTGCCTTGTCTCTGGGTTGGAGGTGATTTTGCCTGCCACTGCCGCTCCACGGCAGTGGTCCAAGGGCTCACAACCCAGTGCTTCCGGGAGAAGCGTGGGAATACAGTAAACAAGAACAACCAAACAAACAAACAAAGCAAACACTGGGCCTTCAGGATTGAGAAAAATGTAGTTCTCCATTATAAATAAAGAACTACATTTTTCTCAATCCTGAAGGCCCAGTGTTTGCTTTGTTTGTTTGTCCGGGAGAAGCGTGACAGATCCATTCCTTCTGAACAGGATTCCTTTATGTTTATCCCAAGTATTTTTGAATTCTGTTACCGTTTTCATCTCCACCACCTCCCACGGGAGGGCATTCCAAGTGTCCACCACTCTCTCCATGAAAAAATACTTCCTGACATTTTTCTTGAGTCTGCCCCCCTTCAATCTCATTTCATGTCCTCTAGTTCTACCGCCTTCTCATCTACGGAAAAGGTTTGTTTGCGGATTAATACCTTTCAAATATTTGAACGTCTGTATCATATCTCCTTTCCTCCGGGATATACATGTTCAGGTCAGCAAGTCTCTCATACGTTTTGTAATACAAATCCCATACCATTTTTGTTGCTTTTCTTTGCACTGCTTCAATTCTTTTTTCATCCTTAGCAAGATACGGCCTCCAAAACTGAACACAATACTCCAGGTGGGGCCTCACCAACGACTTATACAGGGGCATCAACACCTCCTTTCTTCTGCTGGTCACACCTCTCTCTCTATACAGCCTTCTAGCTACGGTCACCACCTTGTCACACTGTTTCGTCGCTGTCAGATCCTCAGATACTATCACCCCAAGATCCCTCTCCCCGTCTGTACATATCAGACTCTCACCGCCTAACACATACATCTCCCTTGGATTTCTACTCCCTAAGTGCATCACTTTGCATTTCTTCACATTGAATTTTAATTGCCAAACCTTAGACCATTCTTCTAGCTTCTGCAGATCCTTTTTCATGTTTTCCACTCCCTCCTGGGTGTCCTCTCTGTTACAAATCTTAGTATCATCCGCAAAATTTACCTTCTAACCCTTCGGCAATGCCACTCACAAAGATATTGAACAGAATCGGCCCCAGCACCAATCCCTGAGGTACTCCACTACTCACCTTTCCCTCATCTAAGCGAATTCCATTAACCACCACCCTCTGGCATCTGTCCATCAACCCTCCTTACATTTCTAGCCATTTGTTCTTCTGCTTGTGCTTTCACCAGATGTATTTCTCTGTTGGCTTTTTTCAGTTTCATCCAATATTCCTCTCCTTATTCCTCTTGAGTTTTTCTGTATTTCAGGAACGCCAACTCTTTAGACTTTATTTTCTCAGCCACTTGCTTGAAGAACCATATCAGTTTCCTTTTTTTCTTGCTTTTATTTACTCTCCTTACATAAAGGTTTGTGGCCATATTTATAGCTTCCTTCAGCATAAGGAATGGCAAGTCAAATGCAAAGCGCTGATAAGGAAGGCGAAGAGGGACTTTGAGAAAAAGATTGCGTTGGAGGCAAAAACCCAGAGCAAACATTTTTTTTAGGCATATTAAAAGCAAGAAGCTGGCAAAAGAATTGGTTGGACCGCTAGATGACCGAGCTGTAAACCCCCTGTCCAGTGTAGGGAAGACAAAGCCATAGAAGAGAGTTTAAATTTAATTCTTTACTTCGGTCTTCACCGAGGAAGATTTGAGAGAGATACCGGTGCCAAAAATGGTATTCAAAGCTGACGAGTCAGAGAAACTGAATAAAATCTCTATAAACCTGCAGGATGTAATGGGGCAATTTGACAAATTGAAGAGTAGCAAATTTCCTGGACCGGATGGTATTCATCCCCGAGTATTGATAGAATTTAAAAATGAACTTGTGGAACTATTGTTAGTAATATGTAATTTGTGTTTAAAATCAAGCATGGTACCGTAAGATTGGAGGGTGGCCAATCTAACGTCGATTTTTAAAAAAGGTTCCAGAGGATCTGGGAAATTTTAGACCGGTGAGCCTGACATCGGTTCTGGGCAAAATGGTAGAGACTGTTATAACGAACAAAATTACAGAGCATATTCAAAAGCATGGATTAATGGGATAAAGCCAACATGGATTTCGTGAAGGGATATCTTACCTCACCAATCTGTTACATTTCTTTGAAGGGGTGAGCAAACAAGCGGATAAAGGTGAGCCGGTTGCTATTGTGTATCTGGATTTTCAAAAGGCGTTTGACAAAGTACCTCATGAATGACTCCCAAGGAAGTTGGGAAGTCATGGGATAGGAGGTAGTGTCCTATTGTGGATTAAAAACTGGTTAAAAGATAGAAAACAGACAGCAGGGTTAAATGGTCAGTGTTCTCAATGGAGAAGGGTAGTTATTGGGGTTCCCCAGGGGCAGTGGTGTGCTGGTAAATTCTTAACAACAGGCTCTCTCCCCGGTCCACCTCGGCACCCCCCCCCCCCCCCCCCCCGTCCACCACTGCGCCCCCCCCCCCATCCACCTCTCTGCCCCCCCAAAATTGCAGAGCTGGCTATAGCTGGGGGGACAATGCATTACTCTCTCGAGGAAAAAAAAATTAAATGATCCCAGGTTCCAATCTAATTCATGTTTAATATGGGATAAAATGCCATAAATAAGTAAATAAATATAAACTTTTAACGTTCAGCACCTGATTATCAAAGTGGACATATTCCAAACACTATAATGAAAATAAAGTTATTTTTTTCTACCTTTATTGTCTGGTGACTTTGTTTCTCTGATCATGCTGGCCCAGTATCTGATTCTGCTGCTCTCTATCTGTTCCCTTGACTCCGTTTCCAGGGCTTCCTTTCCATTTATTTCTTTTCTTTCCTCCTTTCTTCTTCATTTCTGGTCCTCCGCAGACTTGACTGTACAGTGGATCCAGCTTCTGCCTATTTTCTCCATCCATGTGCAGTTTCTCTCCTCACTTCCTTTTTTCTCATCTAATCTCCTTCCTTTATCTTCCCTCCATGTCCAGCATTTCTTCTCTCTCCCTTCCCTCCCCTCCATCCATGTCCTGAAACTCTCCTCTCTCCCCTGTCCTCCTCTATCCATCCAAACCCAGCAATTCTCTTCTCTCCCCTGCCCCCTACCCATCCATGCCCAGCGATTTTCCTACCTCCCCTGCCCTTCCCTCCCGCTCCCATCCATGTCCAGCGATTCTCCTCCCTCCTCTGCCCTCCCCTCCCGCTCCCATCCATGTCCAGCGATTCTCCTCCCTCCCCTCCCGCTCCCATCCCACTCCCATCCGTATCCAACGATTTTCCTCCCTCCCCTGCCCTCCCCTCCGGCTCCCATCCATGCCCAGCGATTCTCCTCCCTCCCCTGCCCTTCCCTCCTGCTCCCATCCATGTCCAGCGATTGCGTTTCACCCCCACCATCCCCTCTTGCTCCCATCCATCTTTTTTAAATACCTCCTCGCCGTTGAAGCGCCACGTTAAAGCCCTGCTGCCCAAGCTTTTCCTCCCTGTTTGCTGCAGTTCGCGTGAACTTCGTGCCCTTAGTCCTGCCTTCTGTCGTATGACGTCATAAGTCCATATACCATTATTAAAATGGGGAAAATCCACTGCTTATTTCTGGGATAAGCAGCATAAAATGTATTGAATTTTTGGGGGGATCTTGCCAGGTACTTGTGACCTGGATTGGCCACTGTTGGAAATGGGATGCTAGGCTTGATGGACCTTTGGTCTGTCCCAGTGTGGTAATACTTATGTACTTATCTAAGAAATGAACTAAAACATATCTTCTCAAGAAACCCAATAACCATTCCGTACGCACTAATAGTTATTTTGCCAACCACTGTAAAGCACAGCATCATACATCTTTGTAAATGAGCCACATTGAACTGAAACATGTTTTTGGATAATTGTGGCATACAACTATGAATAAATAAAATAAATATAAACTATATTGACCTTCCACGAGTGCTGTGAGCTGAAGTCTGTTATAAAAAATATGTAGGATAGCCTTAAGTACCCATTTTGTTTTTCAGTTGGCATCTAGATAGTGGCCCTTTCGAGTGGAACCTGGGATACATGACCATCAGGAATTCAGATGGACTTTAAAGACCTATTTGTTTTGTAAGGCCTACCCTTCTGATTCTGCTTAGCTGCTTCAACCTTGCACTGATTTAAAAGAGTATGTTATTTCTTATTTCTTTGTCTTCTATTGTTCCCATCTACCTCTGCCTTCTCTTACCCAATTTCTAATTGTACCTGTTTTACACCGACCCAATTCAGTGTCCTGCAAGCCACATTGAGCCTGCTAGTATGTGGGAAAATGGGGGATACAAAAGCTGCAAATAAATAAACCATCAACAGTGTCAAAAGCAGCAGGTAGGCCAAATAAAATGAGAATTGCATAAAAGTTCTTGACCTTGGTCATGATGAGTTTACTAGAGACTTTGTCAAAACTAGTGTTATATTGCGTTGAATATGAAATGGACAGAATTCCTATATAACTCCCAGGTGACCCTTTCATAAGCAATGAAAAGGCATAGAAAGATTGGTCTGGGGGGGCTCAGTTTCTGAAACGTCCCCAAAGCATGAGTTCAGTTAATGTCTAGCTTTTAATTCTCTATAAGTGAGAGAACAAGCTATGAATTTATCTTGAGATAGGTTTGAATGCAGAACTTTTTCTATGGTTTTCTGTCCTGCCCCAAGGAGCTGTTAGTAGAGGTGAAAAAATCACCTGAAATCAGAGGTAAGTGCAAGAAGGTCAATCTGTGAGGATACCTTAAACAAAAGAATACATAGAAACATGGTTACGTGCTCTAGCATGGGGTGTTGGTTAGCATGAAATGTTGTTAAAAGCAACAAGTTGCCTGGCTTAGCGGAGGTGCTCTGCACTGCTGTGAAGAGGGGCATGGGTTCGATTTCCAGCTCAGGTTTTCATGCCCCAGGTTGGTTGGGGCTGGGAATGCTAACTAGATAATAGGAGAGGAGGGATGGGAGCCATGGCAACATCCGGAGGCCAGGTTTAGAACCTATGATTGCAGGATTTTGGAAGGAACCCTAATGTATGATAGCCTCTGCCTGAGGACTGTTGTTGTAATCACTGGAATAAAGTAAGTTGGGGGAGGGGGACAGGGATATAACATTGTACAAAGACTAGGGGACACTCTAGGAAGTTACATGGAAATACTTTTAAAACAAATAGTAGTTTCTCCCTTATATGGTGTGAATCCCCGCCCAGCGCATCCCAGGATACACTGGGCAGGGCTGGGTGCCGCCATTTTGCGGCGTCGAAGGAAGAGGAGGGAGGCAGCCGGTGCTAGTATGGCGCTAACAGCCTCTAGTGCCAGCGTTTGCTTCTGATCATCCCCCTGTGAGTGCCTTATACTGGTTACCTTTAAAGTCTTGTATTTATTCTTATTTAATTAGAAAATTTGCCACCTGCAGAATTTGTTATTCTAGGCAGGTAACAAAAAAGCATGCACAATTAAATTACACAGCTTAATGTACAACAAAAAAAACGGGAGAAGCAAGTTTATCAACAGTTACCACCAAACTCTATTCAGCTCCAAAGGATGATCAGCACAGTAGTAGTCAACCAATTATCTGCCTTTCTACAGATAGTAGTCTGATTTTATGATATTGGTGTTACTTTTCAGGGCTCATCATTTTACATGCGGCCTGTGCTGCATGTGTATTGTGTCCCTAGAATTGCAGACGCTGTAGGAGAGACAATGAACAGGAAGCAGTTTCTACACCCCCACCTTCCTTGCCGCTATGCAGCCCTTGGGATGACCATGTATTCTCCAATTTGCATTCTGCATTCTTTTCAACAAGCTCATCTTTCTGTTCCTTTACTGGAGAGATCCTTTTACCAAGCTGCGGGAAAAAGAGCCCTGTGGTAGTGGCAGGGGCCATTTTTCCCGGGCACCAGGGCCCTTTTTACTGCAGCAGGTGAAGAGTCCCCTAAAAAAATGGCCACGTGGTAAAATAACTCTTACTGCGTGACCATGCGGTGGGGAGCACTTACTACCACCCGTTGAGGTGGCGGTAAGGGCTCCCACAGTAACCGGGCAGCACATGGTGATGCCTGATTACCGCCGGGTTACCGCCAGGCTAACCATTTCTAGGGTTTTAATTTTTTCTACGGAAATAGTGTGTGCTCGACTTGGAACTACCACCAGCGTCCGTGTTGAGCTGGCAGTAGTCCCGGAATAGCGTGCAGTAAGCCTGCGTTGGGCTTACCGCTGTTTCGTAAAAGGCCGCTGATATGTGATGTTTTGACAGTTTATGCACTTTTCAGGTTACTGCTCCCCAGCTGAGATTTGGGCCTGAATTCCAGTTTCACTCTGCCTCAAATCTGATTTAATAAAATTCAGGAAAAGTGTTGAAGCATTTGTTGCTTGAATAGTTTATTAGTAGTGATGATGAAAAATGTTACTTGTGTCCGATGTTTGTGATGTTTGCTGTTTAAAATTTATGATAGGCTATAAGTAATTCCAAATAAATCAGTTCATAAAGTGGAGGAAAAAATCCTAAAATAATTGCAAATGAAGGTTCATTATAAAATCTTTAAAAGGGGTTAGTCTGATGTAACAAAATTGACAGAAGCAGGAGTCACATTATAGACTAACCAATTTATTTTCGGCATGAGCTTTAGAGGACCTCCCCTTTGTCAAATGCATGATGTGAAGTTCACGACATGAGTACGTGTATAGGAAAATGCAAGGGAGAGGGAGAGGGATATAAAATAATTGTAAATTTCATCAGGGGCGTAGCCACGGGCGGCCTGGACGGACCCAGGCCCAGCCCCTTTCCCTCGAGGCCCACCCACCCATCATCCCTTGCTGTCGCTGTCTTTTCTCCTGCGGCTCCGGGTACGGCCGTCCGGGAGCGTTCAGCATTGCCTGCCTGCCTGCCTGCCCTGAAATTCTTCTCCCCGCCGCTGCCTCAGTTCCTGCAGCATTCTTTTTTTCGCCTGTCACCGGCAGCGCTGCCATTCACACAGGCAGCTCCGCATCCCCCTACTGCATCCATCTGGCCCTACGTAAACAGGAAGTGCATCAGAGAGGGCCAGATGGATACGGCAAATGGGAGCGGAGCTGTCTGGGTGAATGGCAGTGCTGCCGGCGATGGGCGAAAGAATGTTGCAGGAACCGAGGCAGTGGCGGGAAGGAGAAGAATTTCAGAGGACGCAGGCAACGCTGAACGCTCCTGGACGGCCGTACCTGGAGCTGCGGGAGAAAAGGCAGTGACAGCGAGGGATGTTGGGTTGGGGCAGGAAGGCAGACCTAAGGGCTAGACTTGAAGGGGGAAGAACGGGGGGGGGGGGGGGGTGGAGAGAAGGGATAGTGCTGCTGGACTTGTGGGATGAAGGGGATTGGAGGGAAGGGAGAGAGCTACTGGATGTGGGAGGAAGGGAGGGCAGTGTGGGTGGGCAGGCAGGGAATCAAGCAACCAAACCAGATGCTGGAAAGGGGAGGGAGTGGGAGGGAGAGAAGCTAGATGGGGTAGGGTCAGAGAGGGTAGAGATATATTGGCACTGGGGATGAAGAGAAGGGAGAAGCTGGACAGAGAAATATAGGGACACAGAGAAAGGGAGATACTAACTATGGAGGAAGCTAGAGGTATAGAGATGGAAGAAGATGGATAGTGGACATGGAGAGAGAGTATACCAAATGGACATGAGACCTGGTGAGTGAGTTAAGAGAAAGCAGAAGGATGTAGAAACCAGAGCCTGGGACCAACATGACTTGAAAAATAAAATGAACACACAACAAAAGGGGGAAAAAAGAATTTTATTTTTCTACATAAGTACAGAAGTATTGCCATACTGGAAAAGACCAAAGGTCCATCAAGCCCAGCGTCTTGTTTCCAACAGTGGCCAATCCAGGTCACAGATACCTGGCAATATCCCAAAAAAGTACAAAACATTTTATACTGCTTATCCCAGAAATAGTGGATTTTCCCCAATTCCATTTAATAATGGTCTATGTACTTTTCCTTTAGGAAGCCGTCCAAACCTTTTTAAAACTCCGCTAAGCTAACCGCTTTTACCACATTCTCTGGCAGTGAATTCCAATTGCTTAAGTACATAAGTAATGCCACACTGGGAAGAGACCAATGGTCCATCGAGCCCAGCATCCTGTCCACGACAGCGGCCAATCCAGGCCAAGGGCACCTGGCGAGCTTCCCAGACGTACAATCATTCTATACATGTTATTCCTGGAATTGTGGATTTTCCCCAAGGCCATTTAGTAGTGGTTTACGGACTTGTTCTTTAGGAAACCGTCTAACCCCTTTTTAAACTCTGCTAAGCTAACCGCCTTCACCACATTCTCCGGCAATGAATTTCGGAGTTTAATTATGCGTTGGGTAAAGAAAATTTTTTTCCGATTTGTTTTAAATTTACTACACTGTAGTTTCATCGCATGCCCCCTAGTCCTAGTATTTTTGGAAAGCGTGAACAGACGCTTCACATCCATCGTTCAACTGCACTCATTATTTTATAGACCTCTATCATTATCTCCCCTCAGCTGCCTTTTCTCCAAGCTGAAGAGCCCTAGCCGCTTTAGCCTTTCCTCATAGGAAAGTCGTCCCATCCCCTTTATCATTTTCGTCGCCCTTCTCTGCACCTTTTCTAATTCCACTATATCTTTTTTCAGATGCGGCGACCAGAATTGAACACAATATTTGAGGTGAGGTCGCACCATGGAGTGATACAAAGGCATTATAACATGCTCATTTTTGTTTTCCATTCCTTCCTAATAATACCTAACATTCTATTTACTTGCTTAGCCGCAGCAGCACACTGAGCAACGACGACACCTAGATCCCTTTCTTGGTCAGTGACTCCTAATGTGGAACCTTGCATGACGTAGCTATAATTTGGGTTCCTCTTTCCCACATGCATCACTTTGCACTTGTTCACATTAAACGTCATCTGCCATTTAGATGCCCAGTCTCCCAGTCCCATGTTTTGACTAGAATATGTCAGATTTGAAATGTACATCCTGCTAGATATGGCTGTGGTCCAAGGCAGAAATTTGAGAGGGGACACAAAGCTTACTAACAGGCTGCACCTTCTTCAGCTTACATGTTACTATGTTACTATGTTCCAGCCGGCAAGGGGGCCAAATGCAGTTGCCCTAGTTGTACCTCCCCTAGCACTGTCTCTTGTATGTGCTATCATATTTCGCACAGTCTAGGAAAAAATGCATCTCTTTGTATTTCTCTGTGCTGTGCTAAATGCAAGGTCTGGCCTATTGGGATTTTGATTTAATTTGTTTATGGTTTGTGGTCACTTATTCTGTATTTGGCATTTGTGTTCTGTGTGTGTGACCAAAGTATTCTGTTAGCATCAATTTTCTATGTAGTATTCTATAGTACTTTGACTTGTTCAATTTTCTTGATGTATTGATATTTTAGGGCCCCACCGTAATATTTAGGGCATATTTGGGGGAAGCATATGTGTGTTGGTGGACCGTGGCTCAGTGGAGGATGAAGAGTGCACTCTCTTATATTTCTCCTAGCTCTCAATGTGGCCTGCAGCCACTGAAGCCAGCACTACTACTCTCATTGAAATTATTGGGGGTGGGGTAGGTGTGCGGTAGGAGTAGGGGCGTGGGCAAGGCATATCAGATTGACTCTACACTTGTCTTTTAGATTGTGCACTTGTCTTTAGATTGTACACTTGTCTTTTTGATTGTAAGCTCCTTGAGCAGGGACTGTCCTTCCATGTTAAATTGTACAGCGCTGCGTAACCCTAGTAGCGCTTTAGAAATGTTAAGTAGTAGTAGTATATCAGGTGGCAAGTGTTTCTCTAGTGCCCATCCATCCAACCTGTTGGCCCACCCAGAAATTGCCTCTTGGCTACGCCACTGAATTTCTTGCTAGCGTGTGGAAAGGAAGATATAATAGCTGCATAGTTCAGTTGACAGCTGTAGTGGCTGAGAGAGAACAAAGACAGGATGATCTCAGAGTAGTAGAATCCATTCGCACCTATAGTGTGCCATGAATCCATTGTCTCTTTTCATGGCTGGGGTGATGGTGTCCAGGTTTATGATGAGTTCCAATTTAGCAGTTTCATACTGGAGTGTCCCTTGGAAGTTCTTTTCTAGGAGTGTGGCAACCTTCAGGGCCGCTGAGAGACTGAGCCGGCCCGGGGCAAGGCCACCCCCAGGCCCGCCCCACCCAATCACTACTGCTGTTGCCTCCTCCTGCTCCCAGGCCGCCGGCACCGCACTCTTCAGTCTCCACCTGCCTACCCTCAGCTCCCACGACAGCCCCCTTCTGTCTGCCACCAGGCCCTCTGCATTAAACAAAAAAAATCTCTAAATCGGCAGCGCCAGCGAGCAGCGCCTCGGGCCTTCCCTCACTGTGCCCCTCCCTTGTGAAAATAGGAAATTACATCAGACGAGGGTGGGGAAACAGTGGGGAAGGGCCGAGGTGATCTGCCACTTTCACACAGATGTGAGGTGCTGCTCGCTGATGCTGCGCTGCCGATTTAGAGATTTAAAAAAAAATGCAGGGGGCCCGGTGACAGAAGGGGAGACTGGGGACTGCGACGCTGGTGGCCTGGGAGAGGGAGAGAGACCTCGGTGCTGGGCCCCCTGGGGAATTTTGCCTTCCCCTGCCCCCTCCTCTGCCCTGGCATCCTTAAGTTGAGTTAAAGAGTGTCCTGGAAGATTGAAATGCTCCCCTACTGGTTTTTAAATGTTGCCATTTCTAAATCATGGTGTTAGTTCTCACCCTGGTTCTGATTGAGCTGGAAGCCCAAAGAAGCCAGTAGAAACTGCAGAGTAAAATATAAAAATAGTTTTATTCTGTGCCATGCCCAAATAAGAAAGTAAGCCAAAATGTCTAAAGACAAAAAGTATTGAACTTGGTTGTTCCTCAGAAATGTTTAATATGTTAGACAACATAAACCATATATGTACAGTCCAAAATGAGTATTTCATGATGTAAATCCATGCAGAAGAACCCACAGGTGAATGCATATTGATGCAGGACCAAAAAGCATGCCACCATCTGAGAGAGGAATCGGTGACTGGCAGATGACACTAGTGACACGGGGGGGGGGGGGGGGGGGGGAGGGGGGGGGAAGAGGCAAACAAGAAGAGTGACTTTTTTTTCTTTAAACTCAAATTAGGTTATAAATAACAAAGAAGTACTCAAACACACATTATTGTATGAGCCCAAACTTTTGTTTTTAGGTAATTTTTCAGAACATGCTTGGCTTCATATTTTTGTCTTGATTTTGATGTTTTGTCAAGGATGAAAAATGAAGAAACCTCTTCAGCTGAATGGAGTCTTCGTAATATCTCCTATGTCAGGTTAGCTGAGACGACCTTCTCCAGCACATGGGTTTAAGATGGGTCAGATTGTTTGAGCTGGGATCCATAGTTTCTTATTTTTCCTGTTTGCCTTTTCCTCTCCATAGATTTTTTGACATACCGCCCTTCTGTGATAAAACCAAAGTGGTTTTTGTTATATGCAGGTACTTTCTTTTTCCCTATGGGCTGAGAAACTAAGTTTTTGTACTTGGGTCAATGGAGGGTTAGGTGACTTGCTCAGAATCACAAGTTGCTGCAGTAGGAGTAGATTCTAGTTCTCCAAATTTTCAATTCACTGCACTAATCATTTGGCTGGCTACTCACTAGCTTCAGGAGGGCCACATTGGAGCTCACTTCTCCCATTTAAGTTCAGTGTTTATTGTGCTCATTGCTTCCTCACCACTGGACAAGCATATAATGAATACCAATAAATGGGCTTAAAATGATGCTTCCCTACTAAATAGACCCATAGGTTCTGTTTGTTGGTTTGCCAAAAGGAAAGTCTCTCTCCGTGTCTGTCTCTTCTTGGAGTCCTTGTTTGCCTCTGTGTGGTGCTTTTCGTGATTGTTGGTAAGCATGGCTGATAAAACCAATGCATCACCCCTAGAGAGAATGAGCCTTCTTGTTTCTTACATCGCATTGTTACTATGGCAGCAAAAGATGAAACAACTAAACACCTGGGATATAGAAACTTGGGCTGTTGTGTTGTCTACACAGAGAAGAGCAAGGGATTTGATAGTGCAATAAAAGGTAGGTGGATTAATTGAATCAGCCTTGTTTCATGGATTGTTTGATTTTTAATTTTATATTTAGGGTTCTGAAATGAAGTGTGTAGGGTGAGAAAAATGCTCAGTAGCCAAATAGCTCTTTATTCTGGTTGGAAAAAATTCAGCTGTGAGGTTTTGTAAGAAGTTATATCTAAAAAAATATGCTTTACCTTGCTGATCCTTATACTGACATTTTGGCAGATGAGAATGTTAAAAACTGGCCCAATTAAATGGCTTGATTTAGTTAACAAGCATTCTATAGAATGTGTTATTTTTAAAGGTGTTCCGTATGCATCTCACCTTTATATGTCTGGACTATGTTCATGTTCTTACTGGTTTTTTTCCCACTAGATAGGAGAGAGCATGTGTGTGGTAGGGTGGTTTATTAAAAAAAAAAAAAAAAAAACCAACAAACTAGTGGTCTTATACTATTAACATTGTGCACTTAACCTTGAAGGGCTTTGTTTAAAGGGAGCTGCATGTGATTGTTCTTTTCTCATTCTTGGATGCTGATTTGAGCTTGAAGCCAGATTTCCGTTTCATTGTCTACTGTGGAATAGAGAGAAAGCTATTGATATTTTCTCTTTGCTTAGCATTAAAGAATTATTAATTTCAGCTTTATAAGCAGGATTGCTTGGGATGCATTTTACTTTATTACCTTTATAAGCATAGCCCCCATAAGAGGTCGCTAATTCAGTAAAAATTATGTGGTACATTTGCTTAAATTTTGAAAAATTTTGCGTATTAAGAATGTAACTTTATTTTGCATTAGAACTGAGTAATTTTCCATCCTTGCATTGTGTCTGAAAAATGTTTTAGCCCTTAATGGGAGTTTTATGGTTAAGGAATTTCAGATATTCATGTTGAAGAGGTGATCTCAGATAGGCAGGAGGAAGATTGGATATGGGGGAGCAAGAAGAAAGATCAGGGATGGGCAGGCAAGAAAAGCGGAAATATGGTGATGGGGAATGGAGGAGAGAGAAGTTATGGGATTTGGGAAAGGGGGATATCAGAAAAAGGAGAAGGTATCCACACACACACAAAATATATTTTTTCATATCCCTGCCCCTCTTTCACGACTCCTTTTTTTTTCACAATCCATGACTCCTCTTTTTTCACACCTCGAGGCCGTACCATCCTGGTTTCATACAGTCCCCATGCATGAGCTTTTTAAGATAGCACCCCCCCCCCCCCCAACTTCCCAACCACCAGACCTATTCTGATAGAGCTCAGCACAGATTTTACTACTACTACTACTTATCATTTCTATAGTGCTACAAGGCATACGCAACGCTGTACACCATACACAAAACGACAGTCCCTGCTCAAAGAGCTTACAATCTAGAAAAGACAGGTAAACAGACAGAACAATAAGGGTAAAGGAATAAAGAGGTGAGGATAAAAGTACAGGGCAAGTGAGTAGTGGTTAGGAGTCAAAAGCAGTGGTAAAGAGGTGGGCTTTAAGTTTGGACTTGAAAACGGCCAAAGATGGGGCTAGACGTAGTCTCGGGTAGTCTATTCCATGTGAGGGGTGCAGCAAAATAAAAGGAACGGAGTCTGGAATTAGCAGTAGAGGAGAAGGGGACAGATAAGAGAGATTTATCTACAGAACGGAGTACCCGAGAGGGGGCGTAGGGAGAGACAAGAGTAGAGAGGTACTGGGGAGCGGCAGAGTGAATGCACTTATAGGTGAATAAGAGAAGTTTGAATTAAATGTGGAAATGGATAGGGAGCCAGTGAAGTGATTTAAGGAGAGGGCTAATATGAGCATAGCGACTTTGGCGGAAAATAAGTTGCGCAGCAGAGTTTTGGACTGATTAAAGAGGAGAGAGATGGCTAAGAGGGAGGCCGGTGAGAAGCAGGTTACAATAATCAAGACGAGAGGTGATAAGAGTGTGGATAAGGGGTCTGGTAGAGTGCTCAGAGATGAAGGGATGGATTTTGCTGATGTTATACAGAAAGAAACGACAGGTTTTGGCAATCTGTTGAATGTGAGCAGAGAAGGACAGAGAGGAGTCAAAGATGACCCCAAGGTTATGAGCTGATGAGACAGGGAGAATGGTAGTGCCATCCACAGAAATAGGGAAAGGGGGGAGAGGAGAGGTAGGTTTAGGGGGAAAGATGAGAAGCTCGGTTTTGGCCATGTTAAGTTTCAGATAACGTTGAGACATCCAGGCAGCGATATCAGATAGGCAGGCTGAAACACTGGTCTGGATGCTGGTTGAGATTTAGGGGGTAGAGAGGTAGATTTGGGAGTCATCAGCATAGAGATGGTATTGAAAGCCATGGGATGATATCAAAGAGCCAAGGGAAGAAGTGTAGATGGAGAACAGGAGAGGACCGAGAACAGAACCCTGAGGCACACCGATTGGTAGAGGGATAGAAGTGGAAGAGGATCCACCAGAGTGTACACTAAAGGTGCGAAGCGAGAGGTAGGAGGAGAACCAGGAAAGAACAGAGCCCTGGAATCCAAATGAAGACAGCGTATCAAAGAGTAGGCTGTGATCAACAGTGTCAAAAGCGGCGGATAGATCGAGAAGGATGAGGATAGAATAGAGACCTTTGGATTTGGCCAGGAACAGGTTGTTGGAAACTTTAGTAAGTGCAGTTTCAGTTGAATGAAGAGGGCGAAAGCCTGATTGGAATGGGTCAAGAACAGCTTCAGATGAGAGAAAGTCAAGGCAGCGGCGGTGAACGGCACGTTCAAGTAATTTGGAAAGGAAGGGGAGGAGGGAGATGGGTCGATAGTTGGAAGGACAGGTAGGATCAAGTGAAGGCTTCTTCAGAGCGGTGTGACCACAGCATGTTTGAAGGCATCAGGAACTGTCGTAGTGGAA
This sequence comes from Microcaecilia unicolor, assembly GCF_901765095.1. Lineage (NCBI taxonomy): Eukaryota > Metazoa > Chordata > Amphibia > Gymnophiona > Siphonopidae > Microcaecilia > Microcaecilia unicolor. The sequence continues at coordinate 187,835,477 of NC_044034.1, read as the reverse complement.
AGAGAGAGATTGAGGATATGACAGATAAAAGGGGTGAGAGTAGGAGAGATGATGTTAAGAAGGTGGGTAGGAATGGGATCAGAGGAACAGGTAGTTCGTTTTGAGGAGGAGAGAAAATGTGATGTTTCTTCATCAGTGACTTCAGGAAAGGAGGAAAAGGATGGAGGCGTTGAGGAAATAGGCGAACGGACAAGGGGAGGGAGAGGTGGGGGTGGGTTGGTAGAGAATTCGAGGTTTATCTTCTGAACCTTTTACAGAATTTTTCTCTTCCTGCCTGTGTGAGAGGGAAAGTGGCAACATATTGAACATATTGGTTTTCATCCCTCTCCTAGTTCTGTTACCTGGGATCATCTGTTGCTCTGAGTGGTGTAGTTCAAAGAAACAGTTGGGCCCCGAGTGACAGAGAAGGAAGCAGTAGCTTGGGTTGCACTCTTCCTCCCCTTCCTGCAGCACAAACAGTATACGAAGCAAGGAATTGTCGAGGGAGGGGTGTGTGTGGAGGAGGAGCAAAATCTGCTCCACTTCCCTTTGGTGAGGGTACATTTTTGTGCACTTTGGTGTGGAATCACAGGAGACCAGGGGTCTCGACCTTTGAATATCTGTTTAAATAATGATCTTTAAAGAGGATATATTTGTTCATTTAAATGTTTTATTAGATCATGATGGTCATGCAACTTTATATTTATTCTCCTGTTCTCTTAGCTGATGATAACTTAAAAACTGAACTAAGAGTCTTTTAGGGTTGTGTTTTGTACTTGTCGAGTCTGAAAGCTTATTGAGATGATGAAATGACAACCTATTCCTTCCTTAAAACCTTATTTTTATATTTCAATCTTTTTTATTCAAATTGGCAAATCATTCAAAATTTAACAACATCTCCGATTTTACAACTCGTGTCTGGGAATACAACCATAGTATGTACATTTCCTTTTTTCCAAAGCCGTTTTTTCCCTTTTTAACATTATTAACAATATTGCCATTTTCTTCCCCCCCCCCCCTTTCCCCCCCCCCCCCCTCCCTTTTCCTTTTTCTTTTCAATGACTTCCTCATTAAACCTTCACATCAACAACATTCTGATCTGGTCTATTCTACTTCTCCTTTAACAGATATGTCCTCTTAATTGTCTTTAACTGTTCAAATGTTCAAAAGATGACTTCGGGCTGCTGGGGTTAGTGTCGACCAAAAGGGAGTCCAACATTTTTGGAATTTCTTTCCTGTTTCTGAGTCTAGGTCATGGATTCCCTGCCGTTCTACTCTCAGCAAGTACAATAGCTTGCTTCTCCATTGTTGTCGTGTGGGTGTTTTAGTTGAGATCCATTCTGACAAAATGACTTGTTTAGCTACAATGGTCGACTTGAATACAAATTCCTTGAGTCCCCCTGGGCTAGGTGTGCTCAACCTCGGTTGTCCAAACAGCAAGGTCACCTCACACCTCCAAGTCGTGTTCCATAACTGTGAGACATACGTTGTAATATTCCTCCAGAATGTCAGAACGCTCCGGCAGGCCCAGAACATGTGACCTAGTGTCGCTCCTTCTTTTCCACATTTCGGGCATGAGCCCCAAGGAGACACACCCATATGGAATGCTCTTCAAGGAGCTATATATAGTCTCAATGCAAATTTATACTGTAATTCCCAATGGTTTGCTACTTTAGTTTGTTGTCTGATGAATAGGATGTGTGTTTGTAACTGTGAAGCTTGTATCATGATCGATAGATCTTTACTCCATTGCTCTGCCAATCCTTTATAATCCAGTTCCTCTGCAGTATCACGGATATGTCGATGATGAAAAGTGAGTGGGACTTTTTGCTGTGCTTCCATCGAAAAGGCAGATGCCAGTTCCTCCTGGGCGTCTTCTGCTAACCACTCCCATGGCAAGGTATTCACATAATGTTTGAGCTGTTTATAGTGAAATTCATCTGTTACTGCAAGACCAAATTCTTTCTGCAGTTCCGCAAATGGCTTTATCTTGCCCTCCCGATTGAGCACCTGCATTAGGTATATCATTCCTTTACTTTTCCACCTGTGGAACACCGCGTACATGTTACCGGGTGCAAAACCTCTATTTCCACAGATGGATCTAAATGGAGTCACTCTTGCTGAGAACTTGTGTAACCGGCATATCCAGTGCCATGTAGCTTTGGCTGACGGCATTATCCATGAGTACTTTAATATTTCAGGTATTGGACCACCTCCCACGTGAAGATGATTTGTGAAATGGTGCTCTGGTGCCACTCGTAACTCCAAACTTGTATTGGAAAAATCCTCTGTGCCTCGGAACCAGTCGTTAATGTGACGCATTCCACAAGCCACTGTCATGTGTCGTATACTCAGTAGCCCCAGTCCTCCATATTCCACTGGGGTTATTAATGTAGATATAGGCAAACGTGCCCTTCTCCCCTGCCAGAGGAATTTCTGCAATGCCTTGTCCAATGTCTTTTCGTCTTTTTTCTTTAGGTAGAGTGGGATAGTTTGGAATACATACAGCCATTTAGGTACTATAGTCATGTTGTACAGGGCAATCCGTCCTAAGAGTGTTATAGGCAGTGATCTCCACATAGCCAACCTCTCCTCAGTCTCTTTTAGTAACCTCCTAACGTTCTCTTTATAGAGCTGTCCCAGATCTGCAGGTAATTTGATTCCTAGATATGTGATTGGTCCTTGAGTCCATGTAAGGTGTTGCGGGCCTCTCCAAGTTCCCACCACTCCTGCATTGACTGGTAAAATGTGTGATTTAGCATAATTAAGCCTAAACCCTGAATACTCTCCAAACCTCTCTATCCTGTTCAGTACCGCTTCTAAAGAACGCTTGGGGTTGGTTAGCGATAGCAGCAGGTCATCTGCGTATGCATAAATTTTCAGCTGTTGACCTGTCACCTCTATTCCCTGTATTTCTTTGTCTTGCATTAATTGTTTCAATAGTGGTTCCAGTGCTAGTACGAACAGCAGTGGTGATAGAGGGCATCCCTGCCTGGTGCCTCTTTGTATGGGAAATTCTTTCTCCCTCTGTCCATTGACAATCACACTGGCTCTGGGGTCTGTGTATAGAGTTTTTATTGCTTTGGCGAACCACCCTGTTATGCCCACCATTGCTAAAACCTGAAATAGGTATGCCCAACTTACTTGATCAAACGCTTTTTCAGCGTCCAGACTTACTACCCAGGCTGGGATATCTCCAGTTTTACATGCTGCCATCGCTAGTAGTAGTTTCCTCACATTGTGGCCCGCCCTCCGGTTTCTGATAAACCCAACCTGCTCCGGCCCAACAATATCAGGCAAACATGTCGCCAGGCGTTCTGCCATAATTTTTGCCAGTAGTTTTATTTCAACATTTAACAATGATATTGGTCTATACGACCCTGGCCTCTCTGGTGATTTTCCTGTTTTTGGAATTAGTGTTATTAGGGCCGTGTTAGCAAAATCTGGGAAGCGGCCTTTGTGTATCACCTCTTCAAAGTACTCTAATAAGTGTGTCAGGGCTTCAGTAGGCAGTAATTTGTAGTATTCCCCTGGGAGCCCGTCCGGACCTGGGGCTGAGCGCAGCTTCTGTGTCCTGATTGCCTTTTGCAATTCTTTTAAGGTCAAAGGCACATTTAGGTCTTCTATTTGCTGGTCTTGCATTTTTGGGAGCCTAGAATTTTGCAGATAGTTTAAAAGTTCCTCCCCTTGCACACTCTCTTGGCTCTTGTAGAGCGTGGTGAAGTATTCTGTAAAAATTTGACCTATCTGTTTATGGTCAGTAGTCATTTTATCTGACTTATCTCTTAATGTGGTCACTGCTCTAGGGCCTCCTTGGTTTTTGATTACGTTTGCCAGTAATCTCCCTGTTTTGTTGCCAAACTTGTGCAATTTGTATTTAAAGAACAGTGCTGACTTACTCTCTTTCTCATGCAATAACGAATTGAGTGTTATTTGTGTTGATTTTAAAGTATCTAGGGTATCTTTTGTCGGCCTTCGTGCATGTTCTCTCTGTGCTTTTTTGAGTTTTTCTTCTAGCCTCATAATTCCTGCTGTTCTGCGTTTGTTCTGCTTGCTGCTATATGCAATTATGTCCCCTCTAAGGACGGCTTTGGAGGCCGTCCAAAATAGAGTAGGCTGCGCTTGTGCGTGTGCAATATTGTTCTTTGTGTAATCTTCCCATCTGCCTGCGAGGTATTTTGCAAATTTTGGGTCTGCATATAAGTGTGTTGGAAATCTCCATCCCCTCCCCCTTTCATTGCCTGCGTGAGTCTCAATTTCCACCCACACAAAAGCATGGTCCGATATTTCTTCTGGGCCTATTTCTGCTTTTACCATCTGTGGAAAGGCCGTTCGTTCTACCAGTATGTAATCTAGGCGAGATTGCGTGCCATGTGCTCTTGAACGGTGTGTGTATTCTTTGTCTAAGGGGTGAAACGTTCTCCAGATGTCGATTAAATTGAGTTCCCGTGCAAATAAGGCCATCTCTTTAGCCCTTTTCCCCAACTGGTGTGTCGAGGATCTGTTTGAGCAGTCTATCTGGGGATCTAGTACCAGATTAAAGTCTCCTACCACTACCAGCTTCTCCTTTCCTTCTGTGTTGCATTTACTTATTAAGGTCCTTAGGAAATTCGGCTCGTAGTTGTTTGGGCCATATAGGACCACTAACCTGATTTCCAGGCCTGGCAGCCATACTTTTATTATGATGTATCTCCCATCTTTCCCAGTGGTCAGTAGGGTCGCCTTATATGTTAATCCCTTACGAATAAGTATTGCTATCCCTCCCTTTTTCCCTCGGGCAGGCACCGCAAAAACTTCCCCCACCCATAGTCTTTTCAGTTTTTTATGTTCCATGTCACTGAGGTGGGTCTCTTGGAGACATGCTATGTCTGCTTGCTGTCTTTTTAGGGCAGTTAGTATTTTTGCCCGCTTGATTGGGGAGCTGACCCCTCCTATATTCCAGGTTATTATTTTAACTGGCATATTGCTTGCCCTGAGGGGTTTTTATATACAGTTCCCTTTTCTCTTTTCTGTCGCTCTGTCTATTACTTTCTTGGTGTGATGAGTGAAGGCATATTCCTATCTCCCCTATCTCCCTCCCTTCCCTTCCCTTTCCCCCCCTTAGATTCCCTAGCTCCATCTTCTGTATCTTGAAGATGGAATGTGGAGATCACTTGCGCCCATGAGTCCATGCCCTTGTATCCCATATTTAGAGCACTTACTTTTAGTCTCGCATCCCCAAGCCAGGTTTTACCTCACTCAGCATTTGTTAGTCCAGCTTCTCGCACTGCCGCTGATGCCGCTGCTATTTCCTTGAATGATTTCCATTGGCCTTCAATTAGTATCCTCAACGTGGCTGGAAACCTCAGTGAGAACCGTATATCTTTTTTTGCTAGGGCTGCACATATCGGGTGAAATTGGCGCCTCTGTTGTTGCACTTCAGTTGAAAAATCTTGAAAAATTAAAACTTTAGTCCCCTCGTGCTTTAATGAATCTCGACGTATACGAAAGCCCTGCAGGATCTCCATCTTGTGTCGATAATTGAAGATTCTGGCCACTATCACTCTCGGTCTTGTATTATCTTCTGACCTCCGCCCAACTCTGTGTGCTCTTTCAATTATTAGCGGGCCAATGGCATCTGTGAGCGCCAGTTCTTTTGCAAGCCAATCTTCGAGCCAACACGCTAAGTTCCGTTCCGGAACCTTCTCTGTTAATCCAACGATTCTTATGTTGTTCCTTCTGGAACGATTTTCCAACTCCTCCAATTTTTCGTGGCTCTCTTTTAGCTGCTTTGTGAGGTTTGCTATCTCAGGGCTGTAGCCTCTGCTGTCGTCTTCGAGGGCCGCCACGCGGGTCTCCAAATCTCCCACTCTCGTCCCTATGCCATCTGACTGCGCGGCTAGGGTCTCTAATTTTTGCTCCATCTCTGCCCATTTGGGATCCCAGGCCCTTGCCACTGCCGCCGTGAGCTGTAGGAGTTGCGCTTCTGAAAATCCTCCGGGTTGTATTGCGTCCGCCTCCGCCATTTTGATTTGTTCGGGGCTGTCCGTCTTCGCTTTCTCTGTCTTTTCTTTCTTTGATGTTCTTTGTGCCATCGCCCCAGATGTGTTCCTCAGGTATCTATCCATATGCGGGGTTACTTTCCTTTTCAATATTAGGTCTGGGTTTGCGAGAAATCGTCGATTGTCGGGCATGGATCTCGGAGCTCCAGCAACTCGCTGCTGTTCAGCTCATGTCTCGCGTGATCTCCAAAACCTTATTTTTATTCCAATTTTATTGCCCCACTTGTGGTCCATCCAGTTTGGGCTTAGACCCACCCAGTAGTGGCACACACTTATTGTGGCCCCTCCTGTCCATTGAAGGTACCCAGTGGCCCACAATGCCATGCCATCAAGGTCTGTAATTGACTTGGTGGTAGTGTTCTTGAGCCTAAGTCAGCATCTAGCACATACTCATTTCTCATGCATGAAAACTGAGCATGCACAAGGTGTCAGCATCTGACACTGACACCTCATACATGGTCAGTTTTCGTGTGCGCAAGAAATGAGAGTGTGCTAGGAGCCAGCTCGAGCTCAGAAACACTGCTGCCAAGCTAATTGCAGAGTTTGGCAGTATGCTGTTCTGGATCACTGAGTGCCTCTGGAGAACTGGAGGAGGTCTTAAGTGAGCAGGACATGGAGGATCCTTGCCAGCTCAGGTATCTATATTGAGTTGCAGAGGCAGAAAGAACATTTCATGCCCATCCATTCTGCCCATAGGCCCACCCAAACTTTTCTCTAGCCATGCTACTGATCCAGCCTTTCCTCAAAAATATTGTGAATCGTGTACAAATTGGAACAACTGAATCTGTTGCCCAGCCTTTCAGCTGCTCAAACAATAAACTGAATATCTGCTTTATTAATTGGAGTGAGTTTTGAATGTCATTAGTCTGTACAGCACTAGGACTAGCACTAAAGATTTTCTGTTAAATATTTCATCAGTACTTTTAAGTTTTAAGTTTATTTAAAGATTACTACCCTGTCCATGAAATAGATGTCTAGGTGGCTTTCTCAAATGTAGGAAGCAAGAGAGGAAAAGGGGAGGACAAAGATAACAAAAAGAGAGCACGGGAAGAGGGAAAACTACAATGACAGTAGGAAAAAGGTGAGGGGAAACACATAGGGACAACTGCGCAGTCCAGGTCCATCTCATGGAAACCTAGCTATGAGTAGGCATCAGTAAATAGGTAGGTTTTCAAGTTTGCCTTGAAAAGTTGGAGGGAAGAGTGGAGTCATTTACAATTTCATGGAATGAATGAACAGTAAGTCTGTTCTGGACAGTAGGATGTGAGAAATTGGAAGAGATGCGCAAATTTTAAATACTAAAAGAAGTTTGAATGTAACATGATGAGATATAGGTTACCAATGGGCTTCCTTTAGGAGGGGTGTGACGTGGTCATATTTTCTATGACCAGTGAGCAATTTCATGACTGTATTTTGGACTATTTGAAGATGCTTTAGGTCTTTTGATCTTAATCATCATAAAGGGTATTGCAATAATCAAGCGAGGTAATGACTAAGGAGTGAATGAGGATGTTCAGAACAGAATGGGCAAGAAATGAGCATACTGAACAGATCATTTGAAGCTTATAGAATGGGCGTTTGACAGCAGAGGATATCTGAGAGATAAACATTAGTGAGTTATCAACAATAACTCCTAAGATTTTGATGATACTAGTCAATGGGACTGGGATGGAATAAACAAGTATAGGCATTATGAAGGCCTTATCAACATTGTTAGTGAAAAGCACAGCTTGCAATTTATTAGGGTTAATGTATAATTTGTTGTTTGTAAGCCCAGATGTGACCTGCGTTAGTTTCTGATTCATATTATGGATTTGCAGTGTGTCTGTGGGATCTAGAGTGGTAAAATCTTGGATGTCATCTGCATAAACAAATGCCATGAAATCTAAGGACTGAAGGAGGGTGAACAACGGAGCCAAAAATATGTTGAAGAGGGTGGGGGAGAGGATCGACCCCGGTGGCACTCCAGAATACAGAGAAAATGGTGAGGAAGTAGACCCATCAATGTGAACAACAACATAGGCGTGGTCTGAGAAGTAGGAGGAGAACCATGCTAGTGCTGTGTCCCTCAAACCTACCTGGTGAAGGTGGTGCAAAAGAAGGGACTGGTCTACCAGGTCAGAGGCTGCAGAGAGATCAATAGAGAGAAGGAGAACAGACTTGGGAGCGATCTAAATGGTAACAACTGTATGTGGAGATGCATAATTGAACAGGGCGCCCAAGTTTTCCTGTAGATGTCCTCGCAGGACGTCCTGGTGAAGGGGCAGGGAAACCTGTATTATTGAAACAAGATGGGCGTCCATCTTTCGTTTCGATAATACAATCGGGGACGCCCAAATCTCAACATTTAGGTCGACCTTAGAGATGGTCGTCCCCGGTTTTCGGCGATAATGGAAACCGAGGACGCCCATCTCAGAAACGACCAAATGCAAGCCCTTTGGTCGTGGGAGGAGCCAGCATTCGTAGTGCACTAGTCCCCCTCACATGCCAGGACACCAATCGGGCACCCTAGGGGGCACTGCAGTGGACTTCAGAAATTGCTCCCAGGTACATAGCTCCCTTACCATAGCCCTAAGGGGTGAAGGGGGGCACCTACATGTGGGTACAGTGGGTTTCTGGTGGGTTTTGAAGGGCTCATATTTACCACCTCAAGTGTAACAGGTAGGGGGGGATGGGCCTGAGTCCGCCTGCCTGAAGTGCACTGCAGTACCCTCTAAAACTGCTTGTCACGTCTGTGGTCGTGACCACCCTCAGACTTACCGTGTTCCTGGAGGTCAGCTTCCTAGCTGGCTCCTGTTTCTTCTGTCTGTCCTTTCTGAGCTAGCTCTGGCTCCCTGTGCTGGCTGCATCCAGCAACATGACACTAATTGCTTCACTATACTGCACCTGTGGGTGTTGCCTGGGTTAGCGCTCTCTCTCTCTCTCTCTCTGTGTGCTGGCTGCTTCCAGCATGACTCTAATTGCTTCACTACACTACACCTGGGTGTGGGAAGCCTCTCTGTGTTTCACTGTGCTTTCTGCCTGCTCCTTGGTTTGTGCCTGAACAGCCTCCGTAGTTACTTAAAGATTGCTGCAGCTGCGCCTCAGATGTTGAAGGGCTTTATTAAGCACTTAGAGACTGCAGCCTTTGCCTTTGCATCGTCTAAGGTCCCTGGTATGTTAGAGTGCTCTGTGCACTGCTACCTTGTCCAGTTCAGTGTGAGTTTCTAGCTTGTTACTAGTAGCTTGGGCATAGCTTTTCTTGTTGGCTTGTGTTCAGCTTTACTAGTTCCCCTGTGTTTTGCTTAGTGTGAGTTTCTAGCTTGTGACTGGTTAGCTTGGGCATAGCTTTCCTGTTAGCTTGTGTACAGCTTTACTAGTCTTCTTGTGTTTAGCTTTCTGGTTTTCCCGTGTATGTTTTCCTTTGCTTCTGGAGCTTTAGCCCTAGTCCTATCCGCTGCCAGTATTCCTTGCTACTGGAGCTCCAGCCATAGTCTTGCTACTTGACCTGACCATTGCCTGAATCTGACTACTGTCTGCCCGCTGTCTGACCTGACTTCTGCCTGTACCCAGATATTCTCTGCTTGCTCCTTGACCTGACCATTGCCTGAATCTGACTACTCTCTGCCCGCTGTCTGACCTGACTACTGCCTGAACCCCGATACATGTTGCCTGCTGCCTGACCTGACTACTGCCTGAACCCCGATACTTGTTGCCTGCTGCCTGACCCGACTACTGCCTGAGCCCCGATACTTGCTGCCTGCTGCCTGACCCGACTACTGCCTGAACCTCGATATTTGCTGCCTGCTGCCTGACCCGACTACTGCCTGAGCCCCGATACTTGCTGCCTGACCCGACTACTGCCTGAACCTCGATACTTGCTGCCTGCTGCCTGACCCGACTACTGCCTGAACCTCGATATTTGCTGCCTGCTGCCTGACCCGACTACTGCCTGAGCCTCGATACTTGCTGCCTGCTGCCTGACCCGACTACTGCCTGAACCTCGATACTTGCTGCCTGCTGCCTGACCCGACTACTGCCTGAACCCCGATACTTGCTGCCTGTTGCCTGACCCGACTACTGCCTGAACCCAGATATTCTCTGCCTGCGGCCAGACCTGACTATTACCGGAACCTGAACATTCCCTGCCTGTCTGCCTTGCTTTCGCCTAGGTGCCTGGGGGCACTTCTGTATCCTGATTCCTGTTGTTCCGGCTTGCTAGTTCCAGTTCCGGTTTTCCTGTAAGCCCTGCCGGCTGCCCGAACCTGAGGGCTCAGCCCTCGGGGAACGGTAGCTAAGCGTAGGTGAAGCCTAGGTCCAGTGTGTTCCTGTCCAGCAGGTTCCAGTCCTGTGGGTTCCAGTCCAGTGGGCTCCACTCCAGTGCGCACCCGTCCGGTGCGTTCCAGTCCTGTGTATTCCCGTGCAGGACTCCAGTCTGAGGTTCCAGTCCAGCCTTGCCTCGTCTCTGCTTTGGAGGTGACCTTGCCTGCCACTGCCGCTCCACGGTAGTGGTCCAAGGGCTCACAACCCAGTGCTTCCGGGGAAGAAGAATGCCGAGGCCCTCGGGAACGCGACACTGCTCCAGGGACCTGCATACTGCTTTCAGGGAGCTGGGTATGACATTTGAGGCTCGCATAGAGGCTGTCAAAAAATATTTTTAAAGTTTTTTTTAGGGTAGGAGGGGGTTAGTGACCACTGGGGGAGTAAGGGGAGGTCATCCCCGATTCCCTCCGGTGGTCATCTGGTCAGTTCGGGCACCTTTTTGAGGCATGGTCGCAAGAAAAAATGGACCAAGCAAAGTTGGCCAAGTGCTCGTCAGGGATGCCCTTCTTTTTTCCATTATCGGCCAAGGACGCCCATGTGTTAAGCAAGCCCCAGTTCCACCTTCGCTATGCTTTCGACGCCACCGGGAACTTTGGTCGTCCTCGCGACGGAAAGCAGTTGGGGACGCCCAGAATCGGCTTTTGATTATGCCGATTTGGGTGACCCTGGGAGAAGGACGCCCATCTCCCGATTTGTGTTGAAAGATGGGCGCCCTTCTCTTTCAAAAATAAGCCTGTTAGTATTACTGAAATTTGATGTAATTAATTAAGAAATTAATTAGCAAAAAGGGGTAAACAAAATAAGAAGGGATTATTGGGAAGAGATGTTGATGTTTAATAAGGCATCTAAATTAGAGCTGAAAGAATGGTGACTTCAAAGGGTATGTAAATTTTGGGTTGTTTTTTTAAGGTTGTGGGTGGAGCAAAGGAGCACGAGAAAGTCAGGAAAATTTGTAGGCTCCGGGCTGTGGAGAATTGATGGGCGACAATGAAGAAAGCTAGTTGAGGGAACTGAAGCAAGAAATTTCATCGCACCCAATCCTTCCCAAAATTTAGAAGAGTGAGGCGTTGGGATTGGGATCTTGGGTAATTTTGTAGTTGGGATAACCATGTTTAGGGATGTTAAAAGGGGTAATTTAAGTCACAGCTACTGTAATTTAAATGAGAATTTTTCAAGCAGCCTTCATTTAAGGACAGTGAATTTACTGGCTATGTAGATTTTACAGTGTAATCTTGCTTGTGTGTGAAACCGCCAGAAGCAGATGTGAGGCCTTGATGTCTTTACAAGGTGGTTCATGGAGTATTAATACATTTGATGGAATAAATATGTGCAGCTAGGTCGGCACTGACTAGCTTTATAAAGGGTAATAAGAAAAGTGAAGGTTGCATTGAAATATTGATAACATTTTTATTTGTGTTGGTTATGAATTTTTGATTGGTTAATAAAGCCGCGGCCAAAATTATTTCTCCAATTTATAAGGTTGTCATAGTATTCTTTGTTCATGTGTGAGTCGGGAATGGATGCGATGCAAGTGCCAATATTATGTATGTTATAGAGGAAAATAAAATCCACAAGGTTTTTTATCTTGAATTTAAAACATTTAAATGTTGGTGTTTAGCTATATAGTCAGACGTTAGGATAGAGGTAATGTCTCTAGTGGTCAGAGCTGCTTGGTTGGCATACAATATCTTGAAGGCCAAGAGATTTCATAATAATCCTCGTGTCTATGTATGACTAAGAGGGGCATTTTCAATATGACGTCTAAGTTCGGCTTGGGACGTTTTGCAAAAAACGTCCAAAATCCGAATAGGGAAGAAGGTCATTTTTGTAAAAGAAAAACGTCTATCTTTTTTTCGAAAATACTATGGATGTTTTGTGTTTTGGACTGTTTTTTTTTTTGGTCCATTTTCGGAAAACAAAACCCGTCCAACAGGCTAATTTTCGAAAGAGAAGGGTGTCCAAAATGCGACACAAAAGGCACATAGGTGTCCCTGTGAAAGAAGGTCGTCCAAATCCAATAATCGAAAGAGGTCCGCAAGGACGTCCTAAGCGTGAGGATGCCCATCTAAGGACATCCCCACAGGGGGTGTGTTATGGGTGGCATTAAGAGATGGGCACCTCCAATGTATAATAGCTAGCGAAATGGTTTCGCATTTGCAGGAACATGGGCGTCTTTAGTTAGACCTGAAATAAAAGCAACCAGGGTAAGGGGGAAGTCGTCTTTAGACCCATTAGAGATTTTGTGGAGTTGGAGAGTGGCGAGATCGTTGTTTGGAGAGAAAGCTGAGAGTTTGTTGAGTACCTGTTACTTTGTCTGTGTCCCCCAGTCGGAACGTTTCCCCCCTCACCTGCCTCTTTTGTGTTTTACCTTTTCAGCTTTCCCTACCTTCTAGCCCCCAAACCCAGACACCACTACTCCTTCCTCTATCTCCCTCATCTCTCTCCATTCACTGTCCCCAAGTTCATGTTTCATTCCCTTACCTGTTTGTAGTCTCTGTTTGTCTCTTTGTCCTGTGTACTCCTGCAGCATGTTTGTGAAGACTGCTTGGAGAGTGAGTGGCTAGAGGGTGTGGCTGGAGAGTTTGTAGTGGGTCAAAGAGTGCTTGCAGTGTGGCTCTGCTGTGTGTGACCGCATTGTTTGTCGGTGGTGGGAGAGTGAGTGTCAGCTTCTGTTTGTTGCTGCTGTTTCACCAGGTTGGTAGGGAGAGGTGAGCACTGGTGGCACTGCATTGCACCTGTAGTGTGGGAAAATGGAGGCACTAAATGCACAGGTGGCTTACATGTTGGAGGAAGAGGGGAGGCACCACAGGAGGTACTCACGCCCCAGAGTTTTCAGGCCCCGTAGCAGTTCCTTAGACCTCACTGACCTGCAGTGTCTCACTAGGTACCGGTTTGATAGGGCTGCCATTCAGCAACTTTGTGACCAGCTCAAACCCCTCCAGCATCCAAGGAGCCATAGGAACAGCCCCATCCCTATGCACCTAAAGATCACTGCTTCTCTATCTATTCTGGCCACTGGAAATTTCCAGTCTGTCCTATCTGTGAACACAGGTCTCACCCGGGCCTTCCATTTCTAACTGCCTCACCCAGTTCCTTGATGCCTTCCTTACCCACGCCTATGAGTACGTCACCTTCCCCATCACCCCCCAGGCCCTGCAGACATGGCTGACTTCTACCCCGTAGCTCACTTCCCCTCGGTTATAGGCGCCATTGACTGCACACATGTCGCACTCAGACCCCCTCGGGCATGAGAGGCCACTTATCGGAACAGGAAAGCATTCCACTCAATATGCAAGTTCTGAGTGACGCCCAGGGGGAGATTCTAGACATGTGTGCCCGATACCCAGGTTCCACCCATGGCGTATATATATTGCAACACTCAGGAATCTTTCGCAGGTTTGACCGAAGGGAGATCACCGGCGAATGGCTCATAGGTAAGTGCAGCATGGATCTGCCCAAACTATACCTCCTGCACCGGGCAACCCTCAGCACTGTCTCCCTCCAGCTCACTCCACAACCCTTATTCTCCCCCCCCCCCCCTACACACCTCTACAAGGTACCCACTCCAAACAATACACACTCATATTTCTCATCCTGCGTCTCCCCAAAGGTGACAGAGGCTATCCATAGCGGAGTTGGCTCATGACCCCCCATAGTGCACCCACAAACAGGGTCGGAGGAGAACTACAACAGTAGACATCGGACCACACGTGGCATTATCGAGCACACCTTCGGACAACTTAAAAACAGGTTCCAATGTCTGGACCGTTCTGGAGGGGAGCTCTTGTACAGCCCCCAAAAGGTGGCAAAGATATTCCTAGCCTGCTGCATGCTACATAATTTGGCAATGCGCGGAGGACAGGCCCTTCCAGAAGAGCCACAGCCACCACAGCAGCAGGCCCCAGATGAAGAGGATAAGGAGCCCCCTCCACCTCCCACCCACAGAGCAGAGCAGAGTGCACACCAGCTGGGGGTCAGAGCCAGGTAAAGACTCATCAAGACAAGTTTTGTGTGAGAATAAGTTGACATTTATTGCTATCACATAGTACTTACACACCACCCCCCCCCCTCCCACCACCATCACTCACTCTGTGCATAATCTCCTCCCTCCAACCCACACACTCCTTCCTCCCACCTCCCAGCACCCCCTAGCATATCCCATCACTTTCCCCGCCCCTACCCTGGCCTCGTCCCCGACCCCTCCTACTCTTCCCTCCGTGTTCCTTTGCAGCTGGTGCTGCAGGAGAACTCTGAGAGTACTTCTCTGATGAGCTCCCATTCTCCTCCTCTGTGTCCACAAGGCAGCCTGCTACCTTGGCTGCCCTGTGGAAGTCCGGCCACCTTGCGGTCTGTGGCTTGCCCTGCAACCTGGGTACAGGACCCAGAAGGGGAGCTGGCATTGTGGCTGCTGGACCAGTGGCTGGGGGGGGCTGAGGATCTCAAGCTCCTCTTCTTTGCAGGTGGTTGATGTGCAGTGGTGGAAGTAGACTCCATTTGTTGCTGCATCAAGGCTGTACTAGGTGCTTTCAGGTCACGGTGTAGGCCCTCGATGCTGTGCTCCAGCCGTTGGAGCTGCTGTACCACTTCACGCTGGGCCTGTACCACTTCCCGTTGCAGCTCCAATTTCTGGTGCCAGTAATCTTCCAGGTGCACGTTGTGGCCCAGCAATTGTGTTGCGAAGTGCAGTAGCTGTCTCCTCTGGCTGGATGGCCTCTGCTGAGGATGTGCCCCCCCTTTCTGCATCATCTTCTTCTGTGCCGCCTTCGGCAAAGGCTGCGGGTGGTGGAGGGAGAGCAGGCACTGCTGCTGCTGGTTCCTGTGGTTTCACCCCCATGGTCCTGTGTGCTTTCTTGTGCAGGCACACCTCCAGGCCCACTGGTTTGCTGCTCTGTGTGCTGGTGGCCACTAGGGCCAGCTTCTTTGCTGGGTCTTCGCGTTTGTGGCTATGTATATGAATGCTGAAAAACAAAAGTGGGTTATTTTGACCAACACACTTCCTCCCCTTTTGCTATGCAGGTGATGACAGCCAGTTAGGGCCAGCTTCTTCCTCTAACTGGCTGTCATCACCTGCATAGCAAAAGGGGAGTTAGTGTGTTGGTTAAAATAACCCACTTTTGTTTTTCAGCATTCATATACATAGCCCCATACACGAAGACCCAGCAAAGAGATGGTGTAGGAATGGGATTGGCAGGCAAGCCACAGATGTCATTGTACATGGTACAGAGCTGGAGATGAGCGCAGTGTATTGCAGAGACTGATGTGCAAGAGAGCCACACAGGCAGGTGGGTAGACATAGAACTGTGGAAGGAGTGCAGAGGACACAGTGGCTACAGCACAGAGGTGTGGGAAGGAGATATGCAGTTTGGTGATGGGAAAAGAGGAGGGAGTGGGGAAGGTCCCCAAAGCTGTGACACTGTGGTAACCTACACACTCATTGCTGGAAACCCTCCCCCCCCCCCCCCCTTCACCTGGCTACTCCCTGTGTCATGGTCTGTAATGAATAGTGATTTGTACAGATACCCCAGCTTCCTAATGGTCAATCTGCCTGAGCCTTCAGGCTGTGCTGATGTAGGGACCCAATGCCGTGGATCCCCTCCTGGGGCAACAGCCCATGAATGATACGCTCTAGTGGGTCAAGTTACTAGTGTCATCTGCTGGGGATTTGGCACCAGCCTTTTTCCTGACATCATGCTTCAGCCGGTGCCACTTCTGCTTGCAGTCTTCCACATCCCTGCCACAGTGGAAGACTGCTTTGACCCGGTCCCTTACTGCCTCCCATTCTCTCCGCTTTGTTGTAGCAGCCAGCCTCTGGCCCGTGGGAGCAAAGAGATGTGTATGTCTTCTCTGGATTTCCTGCACCAGCAGTTCAATTTCAGGGTCACTGAAATTACCCTTGCGGGTGGGTGGCTGCTTTGGTACCATTGTAACAAAGCGATGCAAAGATTTGAAAATACTGAGAAGGGCGCTTAAATACTATCCCAGGGATGCCCATGTAAGAACACGATGGGCATCCTAATTTCGATTATTGACAAAATTCCTAAATGTCCCCAGCTGCTCTGCTGATTTTGCCGTCCTCATTTCGTTTTACGGGTGGGGATCTATGGACGTCCACAGCTGCTCTGTGTTTTCGGCGCCCTAATTTCGATTATGGGTGAAAATGATAAACGTCTCCAGCTGTTCTTCCGATTTGGAAGTTTGCATTCCCTTTATTGGTGCCTCTTTAAAACGGCTTTCTCTGTGCTTGCACTTTAGAGGTTTTTCTTTAGATTGTGGGGTGGTATTGCAAAGCGTTTTAGCTTCAGTTATAGTAAACCTTGTTTTTGCCACTTTATGCTTTTGTACACCTGTTTGTTTGTTTGTTTGTATTTTTTTTGGGGGGGAACCTTTTTGCCAATTCTTGAAAGATAACTGGTATGTGGGCTTTGTACCTTTCCTTTCCAAAAGTTTCAGACTGGGTGTTAGCTGGTAGCTTAGCATATACTCTGCATTTTCTACATGTGACCAACTCTCCATTCTCTACCCTCCAGGAGCTCCTTGCTATGTGTGATGTGCTCCCTCACTGCCCCCCATTCTCTCTCAAAAAACAACAAGGCAAACGATCTGCAAAATCCAATATGGGAAAGAAAGCCAGCAGATCAATGTCACAACAAAAATATTTTATTGAAGATACCGTGTATGAACAAATCGCCCGACACAGGCCGTGTTTCGCCCACCTAGGGCTGCATCAGGGGCTACAATGAATAAATATATAATAATTATCATAGATCATAATAAATAAAATATAACACACATACGAACATAATATATCAAATATATAAATTGACAAAAAACAATTAGTAAAATATGGACTATTACTAGGTATACATAGAGAGTATACTAGAATAATTACATGAATAAACGTATCGATACGCACTGTCCAATATAAATAATATATATATATATATATATACATGTACATAAAAGAGCATATATAAGAAAATATATATATAAAAGAAGTATATATAATGCAACAATTGTATGACAGTGCGTATAAACATATATATAAAAGCATAATGAAATCTGACATCACGTAACAGCAAAGGAAGGGCACTGGTATAGGTTACGAACTTCGATACAAATGTGTATAAAAAAATTTATAAATGAGATAATAAAAGGCACATACCTAATTTGAAACCTTCGTAAAGGGGCAAATATAGTGCATAAAAGTCAAGAAAAAACCAGCTAAAACGGGAACCCCTATAATCATAAATCAAAAAGAATTAATAAAAAGCAAAAAATAAAATTAGAGCGGATCAAGACTAATAATATGACATTAGTTTAGGTATCATAGGGGGTATTGACACTACATTGTGTATTGACATGACTAGTGCAATGAGTTTATAAAAAATACTATATACAAAACGTCTTGCAATCAAAACAACATCATGGCACAGCAATGTCACATATATAAACACTAAGTGCAATGTAATAATAAAATATCTAAAATGTTACAAGTGCCGTGTTATAAAATGATGCACTTATTGTTATGTATGACAAACAATTATCAGTGCCCTTAAAGGCTGACAGAAGCACAATGAAATATTAATACAGCATCAGAGGAGAATTAAACCACCACGTTGCCAGTAAACTTCCTGCTATACTACTTCAAGTGATTATATGTAAAAACAGGGATGATTACAACATTAAAGCAGGGACCACAAAAAGTGTGGATATCAACATCTCTAAAAAGCAAAACTGCTGCAGTCTGAAGCAGTGTTGCCAGGTGGAAAATTTTTTTCCCACCCAATCCAGCATAAAAACCGCCCAAAACCCGCCCAAACTCAAACCCCGCCCCTGACACCCCCACCCCCGCGTCATCACCCCCGCCCCCGCCGTCACCGCCCCCGCCTCTCACGTCACCGGCCACGCCCAAAACGTCACTAACCCCGCCCAAAAACGTCACTAACCCCGCCCCCCGCGGCCGAAAAAGCCGCCCAAAAAACCGCCCTGAAGCCCAAAAAGCAGCCCAAAAAACCGCAACCCGCCACGGGCAAAAATTTCCCGCGGCGGGTCGCGGAAAACTGCCCAATTGGGCGGTAAAACCGCCCACCTGGCAACACTGGTCTGAAGATTAAAAACAAAAGTACAATACTGCTTCAAGTGAATATGTATGAAAACAAGTAAATGCCAATAGTGCAATGATGCGCATACATAAAATGTGTCTCAAAACAAAAATATACTTACTGTGGTCTCTAGCATACACAAATGGACACACCATTATTGAAGCTGGAAAAACTATTGCAAGTGTCCTGTGATGTTTATATGCATCATTTCCGGGTCAAAGTTCAAAAAAGCTACAAATTAAATTAAAGAATGCCAGAGACTAAAAAAAGGGGAAATAGCTATGAATCAAATCAAATTTATATGCAATGATCGATTAATAAATGCGGTGAAGAAAATACTGAATAAAAAAACAATGAATGTGATCTGATGTAACACAGGATATGTGGATAGAAGCTGGTAAGGGCTCACATGCTACTTATATGGTAATCTGACATCATGTGGCAATGTGGCCACGCTACCAATTACTGTGGGAGAAAATAGAAAATTATTTTCTACTGCTGGAAACTGCGCATGCCAACTTTGGAACTGCTGCTGGGCTCCCGCACTACCCTGGCAGTAGGGCCGATTTGGCACGTGCTACCCATGTGATAGCCCTATCATGGCTTACTAAAAGGTTCCATTAGTTGGGTCACGTAACCCACTACAGGTCTGAGTTTTCCAGTAAAGGGAGAGAGAAAATTTTTTTTGATCAAAAGTCATTCTGGCAGCCAAGTTGGATTGCATCTAGTTCATGATCCAGCTTACAGTCTGCCAAATTGTATGAATAAGAGAGAATACATGGACACCAGCTGCAGTGCTGGAGAATGTAGTGATTATTTCTCATGTTCAATTGTCCATTGCTTAGAATTTTAAATTGGTGGTTTATAAATAACTTATTAACAGGACTGCCACTACCATTCAGCAGCTGTGTGTATTGCACAAGGCCACACTCTTTAGCCCTGCTTTTCAGCCTCTACTGTCTTATGTAAATGAGCCCCCCCCCCCCCGCAATGAGTCTTTACACAGGGTCCCACATCCTCTAAGGGCTGCTCCTTCTAAATAAATATATATATAGTGATAGAGTACATTTGGATTGTAAACTACCTTGACCTAAATGTAGTGGTTATATACATAACATACAGTATTCTGTAAATTACACATGTAAATTTATGCCCTTCCCCTTACAATTACTTGCTAAGCCATTTTAGAGTATAACTGTAGAATAATGGTTGAGTGCTCTACTGCCTTGTTAGATTTTTAGCACAAGTTTTTTTTTCAATTCCATGTTATTTTTTACTTCAGTTCTGATGTAATATAATGATATGCGATAAATGGCAAAGTAAAATATCTGCACTAAACTTGAAGTAAACTATAATGGAACACCAAACTGGTAGTAAAATCATAAAACTTCAAGCCTCAGATCTCTAAGCCAAAGAGTCCCTTCTCTGGGACTCGGTGGCCCAGGTATATGGAGTCAAGTCAACTTCTTATCCCAAGGCCCCAGCACAGGAGACCTCTGAGACCAGAAAGCCCCTGAACAACCTTCTCCCTTCTCCCAAGGTCCAGCAGTATTTCCCTAGATTAGTGGAAGCTTTGTCCAGCTGACCTCTTCTGCTACCTGCCATCTTATATTTGATAGTTCAGCTGAGGTCAGTGGAGTCTTGGCTCCCCAACTTGGAGGCTTCATTTCTAGTCTGATTTTTTTTTTTTTTAATTTCCAATTGACTTGCTCTGAAGTCAGTGGGAAGTAAAAACCTCATTTCACTTTGAAGTTTCAGCACTATTGGGAAAGTAAAAAAAAACAACAACCCACAAACAAAAAACCCTGTGCTGATTCCAGGCTAATTCTGCTAAGCTTAGTACAGTAGTTTTATTCTTGGTTAGCAGTGGCGTTTTGTATTCTGCTACCCATGCTACATTGAAAATAATCATAGCACATAAGAATTAAGCATACAATAAATAAACTACTGTGCTGAGCTTAGCACAGTTTTACATTGACCTATGTTGATACCTCAGACAATGAAAGGTAACAAATTATTTACAAAATCTTGATATACTGCTGATCGCGTATGTTGCAGCAAAGCAGTTTGCAAAAAAAAAAAAAAAAAAGCTCAGGGGAAGGGCAAAAGAAAAAGTAAAGGGAATAGGAAGGAAAAAAAGAAAATATACTGTTGAGGATGTGAATATGAAGTTTGTGGTGATGGTTCACTTGAATATCCAGGTTTTAAGGAGCTTCTTTGAGCAAGGACTGTCCTTCTTTGTTAATTGTACAGCGCTGCGCAACCCTGGTAGTGCTTTAGAAATGTTAAATAGTAGTAGTAGTAGTATGTCGTGTCTTAACATGACTCAACCAAGGTCACAAGGAGGGACACCGACTTTGGATGTTTTGCAAAAAACGTCCAAAAATCAATTAGTGAACAACCCCATCCAAGTGAAAAACGCACAAAATTGAGCTATTGAGATGTAGGAGGAGCCAACATTCGTAGTAGACTGGCCACATAGATATTCATGCAGAGCAGTGGGGCACTGTCACAGAAGGTCCTGGTACACATCTCACCCTTACCCCCTTATATTGTATGTTGAGCCCTCCAAAACCCACCAAAAACTTACTGTATCCAACTATACACCACTACAGTAGCCCTTATGGATGCAGGTGTCACCTGTATGTGGATACAGTAGGTTTTTGGTGGGTTTTGGGAGGCTGACACTTTCCACCACAAGTGTAAGAGTGGATTATGTGCCTAGGTCCCCTTCTCCATAGTGCACTGCACCGACTTCTAGGCTACTCCAAAGACCTGCTTTCTGCTCTAATAGGATTGGCCATTAATAATTAACTATATGGTACCATTAGTAAACCTACATGAAAGAAACAGTAAATACGAGGCAAGAAACTATCTCAGACTACACTTCCCAAATTACAAAAAAGTGATCTACAAAACTGTCCACTCTGCAGACTTCATTTACCTAGGAACCAAATGGTGGAACTCCTTACCACCCAAAATAAGAAATATACAGGAATCCTCAAATTGTTCCTATTCATACAAACCTTCGCAAAGAATGACAATATCTCAAAAAATTAATTATTACCTGAATTGGTTATTACTCTACTTACCATTAACCTTCTCTTTGCTTCATGTACAATTTCTCATTCATAATAGGTTTTCTAAATGTTAAACATCCATAGCTATCCAAGTATGTTTATGATATTGTATTGTAAAATTGAATTCTTATGGCAAATTACTGTCTTATGCATTATTCTTTGTTATGTATCCTGTACTGTTTATTGTAAGCCACATTGAACTCAAATCTGTTTGGGATAATGTGGGATATAAATGTCACAAATAAATAACATCTGAAGCTGTTATAGAGGCTGGTACGTACTGTTCCATTCACATCCTTGGGGGTCAGTGACCCCTGGGGTGTAAGGGGGTGTCATTCCTTTATTCCTCCTGAGGTCATCTGGTCATTTAGGGCATTTTTTTGTGATTTAGTCGTTATTAAAACAGGTCTAGACCAAAGCATCCAACTTGGACGTTTTTGTTTTTATCCATTATGGCAAAAAAAATGTCCAAGTGTTAGGAATGTCCAAATCCCGCCCTTAACACATCCCTGACTTGATCCTTTGTGATTTGGATGCACTGCAGAAAAACATCTAAAAAATGGGTTTCAAAATTTTTTTTGACATTTTTCTCTTTCAAAAATGAGCCCCAAGGAGCAATAATGAGATTTGTACCCTAGATTCCCTAGTTCTTAGCCTGCTACTCAAACTACTAGGCTGGTACTCCACTCCTCTTCATGGTTCTTGAACTTCTGATCGTCTCATTTTGTAAGATATGTCTTATAAAATATTTATTAAGATTAATTAGCTACCTTTATGAAGAGTTTTCACTTAAAGGTGGTGTACAACATATATAGCTTGACTTAAACAACTTACCATGGAGGAGTTAGTGCAGTGGGCTTTGATCCTGGTGAACTGGGTTTGATTCCCACTGCAAGCCATTTTCCAAAGGTGTTGAGGACAAGCCAAACCAATTATTCTTCAGGCATGCACTTATCTGCATCATGGTGAGATTTTGAAATTCCTACTGTAGAATCATTGCAAACTTTAATTTCAGGTCTCTCACCCACCTATAGTTCATTAGATCCTTTACCATCAGTCTGGTTGACAATACCTACGTTAAAAATACAAATGTTTTTATGCTCAATTGTTACATTGAGTCCTTCTACAGGAGTGGTGCCTACCGTGTTGAAAGAAGCGTTAGTAAAACCGAGTTTGAAGAAGCCTTCATTGGATCCTTTGTTACCTAATAATTATCGACCAGTGTCTAATCTATCATTTTTGTCTAAAGGTTTAGAGACAATTGTGTTCACACAACTGCAAGCTTATGTGGATTCGAAAAATTTGTTACATCCGAGACAATTGGGCTTTAGAAACGGACACAGTACGGAAACAATCTTGACTTCTTTAAGTGAAATTTATGCAAAACTGGAACAAGGTTATATTGCCCTAGTTATTTCGTTGGATTTATCTGCGGCATTTGATTTAATCAATCATAATTTACTTCTTGATCGATTGAGTGAAATTGGTATTTCTGGGATAACCATGAAATGGTTTACATTCTTCCTCAAAGATCGTTCGTTTAAAGTTATTCAACAGCAATCTTGTTCCAAGGTATATAGTTCATCATGTGGGGTGCCACAGGGATCAGTCCTGTCACCATTGCTGTTTAATTTATACGTTAGTCCCCTAGCATTACTCATTCAAACAATGGGTATTAGTTCTTATTCGTAGGCTGATGACTTCCTTCTCATTCATTATGTCCAGCCATCAAGTATAGATCTTACACCAATTCAAACTTGTCTTGATAAAGTGGCAGAGTGGTTGGCAACACATTACTTAGTATTAAATCCGGATAAGACAACGACATCATGGATAGTGGGACATGGAGCTATTCCATCAGTAAGTACCCATGTTATTTGGTCAATACATTCCGACAGTTAAATCCTTCAGATATTTAGGGGTCATTATTGATTCTGCACTTACTTTTGAGGAACAAATATCTGATGTAGTTAAAGTCTTTTTTTCACTTAAGGAAGCTCCGTTCAATTAGAAATATAATAAGTAAAGATTCTCTTGAAACATTGACATATATTTCCTCAAATTATTACTTTAAAAAGAGTGAAGCCTGTGAAAACTGGGATTACTTTAATCAGTGGGATTTGAATTAGAGACAAGTATATGTATTGTTAAATAACTTCTGGTTTTTAAAAGAGAGAGAATGTAATCAGATGTATTATTTCTAACTAATATTGGACAATAAGTATGTTTTCAATTAAATGATTTGACTACACACTGTATTGGCCTTGAAGAAGCCAACCAGATGATCAATGTGGAATAATGAATTAAACGAGTTGTATCTGGGATAATCAGGTTAATACCACGTTTTTTTTTCTGTTTACTGTTTAATTGATTTCCTTATCTTGTTTCACTCTCCCCATTTAGTGGTCTAAGGAAGAGAATAGAATTACCTGACTGAAATAATTCCTATATATTACTTTCTTTGTATTTCCAGCAAGTTGTTTTATCGCTTGTAAAAATTTAAATGGTTATAAATAAAAAATGTTAAGAAATATTGACGTACGCGTATATTACATCATGCTTAGATTATTGTAATGTTATCTATGCAGGGATCACTAAAGTTAATCTAAAAAGAATACAAAGAATACAAAATACAGCGGCTCGCATGATTTGTAGGGCTCGGAGGGATGATAGAATAACACCTTTATTATACCAACTTCATTGGCTTCCGATTGAAGCAAGAGTCAAATTTAAAGTATTCACTTTGACACATAAGGCTTTTCATTTACTTACTCCTAGTTACCTATCTAATCTGACTATTCCCTATTCTCCTATGCAAACTCTTAGATCGCTAACAGATAATAGGTTAGTCATTCCTCCGCCTGCTAAGGCTCGATGGGAATCTACGCGTGCATCAGCGTTCTTTTTTCTGTTTCCCTCTCTCTGGAATGGACTTCCAAAAGAGATTAGATTAGAGGATTCCTACATTCACTTTGGAAAACTTCTGAAAATTTCTTTTTACAAACTGTATTGAACAGAATTTATGATAGCAGGGAAGGTGTAGACGTTTTGGTTAAATTATATTTATTATAGATAATTGTGTTTTGTTTTGTTTTTTGGAGTAGTAGATTTTACTAGAAATCTATTTCTTTGTCTTTTTGGGTTGCTGTGCTTTTCTATCAATGATTGGAGTTCTTATTTGTTTGTTTGTATGAGAAGTATTTCTTTTTAATGTAAACTATTCTGTTTTGCAATAGTAATAAGAAACGGTATATAAAATGAATAAATGATAAATGATGATTATGGGTAAGTCACTTAGCCTCCATTGCCTCAGGTACAAAATAAGTACCTGTATATAATATGTAAACCACTTTGTAATCACAGAAAGGTGGTATATCAAGTTGCTTTCCCTACATTGTATTAACAGAATTTCTTTGATTTGACCAAAGGTTTGTGTTGCAGTTGAAATTTAGATGTCTTTTTACAGTGCCTTTTCACTGTGATTTTAGGCACAGTTCCCCCATGTTGCAGCAGCAGGCAAACCAAAGACCCTCCAGTATGGTCAGCGAAAGCTCCACTGCAGTAACTACATCCACTACAGATGCAAAATTTGCCTCAAAGGTAAGAAGAGAAATGCAAAATCAATATTCTTACTTTATGTAACTTTAATAACTCCCTTAAACCACGCAGAACTGTTTCATTGGCTTTGGCATCCTTTGAATTGGGAGTGCTGTAAGTTACATAGCTTTGTGCAAACTGTACTTGTAAAAGGTATTTATTTATTTAATACATTTGTATCCCGCGCTTTCCCACTAAAAGCAGGTTCAATGCGGCTTACATAGTATTAGGTTATACAGAATTTTGTTAGATAGGTAGGAAAATTAAATGTAGCATAGGAATAGCTTGGATGGGTCGGTAAATATAGGCGATATGGGGTAGTGAATGGATGGATAAGTGGAAGAATGGATGGGTTGGTGATGTGGGAGGTGATGTGGGAGATGTAGTCTGGGTCAGTGTCGTCGTTGCTTCTTCGGTGTTTGTTAGGTAGATCGGTTCATAAGTTTAATCAGGGTCTTTAGGGTAGGCTTGCTTGAATAAATGGGTTTTTAATGCTTTCCTGAAAGGTAGGTGGTCATAGATTGATCGGATATGTCTAGGGAAGGCGTTCCAGAGTTGGCTGCCCAGGAAGGAGAAATTGAATCCATAATAAGTTTTGTACTTGAGACCTTTACAGTTGGGATAATGCAGGTTGAGGTAGTTTCGCGAGGATACAGACATGTTTCTTGCTGGGAGGTCAACTAGATTTGTCATATAGGCCGGAGAATCGCCGTGTATTATCTTGTGGATTAATGTGTGGACTTTAAAGTTGATACGTTCTTTGATGGGGAGCCAGTGTAGTTTTGCACAGAGAAGAGATGCACTCTCAAAACGTGATTTGCCAAAGATGAGTCTCACTGCTGTGTTTTGGGCAGTCTGAATTTTTTTCAGGATGTAGGCTTTGCAGCCTAAGAAGATGCTGTTACAGTAGTCAACATGGGTAAATACCGTGGATTGCACCAAGTTCTGGAATGTTTTCAGGGGTAGATATGGTTTTACGTGTTTCAGTATCCACATCATTATGAACATTTTCTTCGTGGTGGTTGTGGCGTGGTTCTCGAGGGAAAGGTGGTTGTCTAGTGTCACTCCAAGGATTTTCCGGTTGTCAGAAATGGGGATTGTAGTGCCGGAGGTGGTAAGATTAGATTGGGGGGGGGGGGGGGGTGCAGAGTGCTGAGATGAGAGGATTAGGCATTGTGTTTTTTCTTTGTTCAATTTCATCTTAAAGGTGTTGGCCCAGGAGGTTAAGATGCTCATTCCCATGGATATTTTGTCAGAGATTTCTGTTAGGTTTGATTTAAAGGGGATGAATACGGTAACGTCATCAGCATAGATGAAAGGGTTGAGATCATGTCTGAATAGGGCTTTGGCTAGTGGGATCATCATTAGATTGAAGAGAATCAGTGATAAGTGGGATCCTTGAGGTACACCACAGATTGGAGACCAAGATGGTGAGGTAGCTGTGGGTGATTTAACTTGGTAGGATCTTGATGTGATGAATCCTTTTATCCAGTTAATAATATTTCCGCCGATTCCAAGTTTGTCCAGTAGTTTGGTTAGTATGTTATGATCTACCATGTCGAATGCACTAGATAAATCGAATTGTACAAGGAGGATGTTTCCAAATGCGATTTCTTGTTTGAATTTGGATATTAGGGTGAGTAGGACAGTTTCTGTGCTATGCGCTGGGCGGAAGCCCGATTGTGTCTCGTGTAGAATGGAGAATGTTTGTATATATTCGTTGATTTGAGAGGTCACCCTGTTTTCCATCAGTTTAATTAGTAGAGGAATGGAGGCGACAGGGCGGTAATTGGTGACAACGTTCGCTGGTTTCTTAAGATTTTTCAGTATTGGTGTTAGTAGTATGTTGCCGTGATCAGAGGGGAATAAACCTTGTTGTAGAAGAAAGTTTAGATGAAAGGTAAGATGTATGATAAAGCGTTCTGGGGCCTCTTTCGTTAAGTAGTTGGGACATGGGTCAAGATGACAGTGAGATTTGTAAAGTTTGTTGATTGTCACAGAGACTTCTTTCGTGGTGAGGGGAGTGAAGGTAGTCCATGAACGGTCGGCTGGAATTTCGTCTCCTTGAGGGTCTAGTTTGTCTAGAAAGGAATCAATGCTTGTACAGTCTTGTGGAATCGTGTTGCAAAGCTTAGTAATTTTGTCGTTGAAGTAATTTGCCAGTTGGTCGGCCGATGGGCAATTTGCTGGAAAATGTTGAAGAAACATTAAAGAATAGTGAGGAAGAGGGAAAATAAGTTTTATAGAGAAGGAATGAAAATTGAGAGTGAAAATAAGAAGACCAAGAACAAGCAGACAGAGAGAATAGATAACCAAGCAAACTCCAGACACAAATATCGTAAAATTGTTCACTTTTGGTGAGGATTACTGTGCTAGCTAGCGGGGCCTGTCTAGGGAAGAGCCCTTTTCTTCTAGCCCTGTGGTAATTAGAGTAACTAGGGATTTTTTCTGGCAGGACTGGGGAGGAGCCATGGAGGTGTGCAATGTCCTGTGCTGGAAATGCCTCTTTAAATAATATTCACCCCTACCAGTTCTGTCAGATGTTGTGGCTGATGGCTGAGAGAATTTGCTCCTCATCAGTGAGGCTATGAATAGTGTAATATATGGTATCATATATTTAATGTTTTTTTTCCTGGGGCTCTGGGGGGGGGGGGGGGGGGGGGCTGTGCCAGGGGTTTGGTGGATGCTGCTGGTTGGAAAAGGTTTAAAGTTTAGTTTGGGAATTGTTAATAGAGTTAGCTGAAGAAAGTGTGAGATGTTTCTTAAATATGGTTTTATTTTTCAAGAAATAAACCATGATTAGGTGGGGATTGTACTTTAAAATGTTCCTTTTTGTTTTGGGTACAAGTCAGGTTAAAATTGACTTTGAAATTCTCTGTATAGGAAGTTTTGCATTTACTTCTGTGGGGGTTGGGACAGCCCAGATTCTAAACAGTTCAGAGATAAGAAAAAAAAAAAAACAGTCTTTAGCTGACAAGCTGATTGGTTGAGGGAGTCAGGTGTTCCTCTGGGGGGGGGGGGGGGGGGGGGGGGTGAGTTGCTAGGGAGACTGGGTGAGCAGAAAAAAAAGGCTGGCTGAACATGGAGAGTGAGACAGAGAAATGTATGCTGAGTGTGTGAAAAGAAAGAATTAAGGCATGGATTTTATGAGTTTAAAGTGAAATGTGACTTGGAAAAGGGTACTTGGATAGTAAAAGTGAGTGAAAAATGAGATGATTTGAGCTGAGAAGTGAGTACTTAAATGAACCAGACTGCCTTTTCCATGGTTGTGTTTCTGAATACATGTGAGGTAAACTGATGTTCTGGGTGAGAAAGCAGTACTAATAGAAAGCTGTGAGAAAGTTTAAACCATATTTAATTTGGTTTTGAGTGGAGGAAAGGTATATTTCTGCATGCAGTGAATGGAATGGTTAAGTTATAGGGAATTTAAGGTCATGGAAGGTGGAATGAGAGTCTGTATGCACAGATACTAAGTGGACACACATGGCGGTCTACCTTGGTAAGACTGAGAGAGTCTGTGCTTAGTGTCTCTATGGCAGGTGTGTTTTGTGCTCATATTCTGATTGCAGTACAAGGTTTGTCAGTGGCAGATTAAGCCCTGCTTTTGTATGAGAGTGATGTATGCTCCAGATTGATCTGATAGCTGTGCAGGGAAATGTTATGTTTTTATGGGAAGTCTGTGAGATGGAATGTTGAATCACTATTTGAACATGAAATGGGTTACTGTGTGAGATCCCTGAATGCAGTGCAAAAGTCTTCTTCTGCAACAGTTTAGACTAGGGAAACAACAGTGAGAAATAGGTTTTGTAGTGAGAAAACCTTTAACTTATTTTATTTCAATTAGAGAGTGTGGCCACAGTATTGAGAACTGATCAATTGTCACCAGAGTGGAGTCAGTTCCTGGACAAGCAGGGAGTTTAAGTTTTTTTGCATCCGGTTATTTTCTTTATAAGTGAGGTTAGGAAGAAGAAATCTGGAAGAATCATTCTCTGAAGTGTTCCGGCTGAGCTCCAACGCAAGAAAGACCTCACCTAAATAAATTCAACCACAGCTAAGTGACATTTGCAAAGGGTGTTGAAGGAGATATAAGTTTGTTTGGTTTACAACATTTTAAGGGAAAACTAAAGAACAGAACAACATCAAATATAAAAAAAATCTATGTTTTCCTGACTTGCTTAAGTGTTCTGGTTTCAAGTGAGATCCACCCATAAAGACTCAAATTCTGACATCAATAGCAAGGAAAGAGTATTAAAACAAATATCTGATTTTGATTAAAAGACAATTTAAATATTTATCTGAAAAGGTTCTTTTCTGCCTTTTTAGGTGATTTTGTTGAAAGAAACAGAAAAAGTTAAGGGTATCCATGTAAAACTACATTTGAATGTTGAATATGTTATTGCAGTTCTATTAAGCCACACACTAATTGTGAATTTGAGTTTATTTGAATGAAAATTTGCTTGCATTTGTATCCAATAAAGAAAAAGATAATTTGTATATCTGAAGGTGTGGTTCTTCCATTTCAGGAACAAATCCTAAATTTAGATTCTTTTCCTCCTTTATTCTTTGAGAGTAAAGGACGAGGTTAGTTTATTTGTTCCACTCCCTCGGCTGTGAGTGGGTGTTACATGGATATTCGCCAAGACTACAAACATCAGGTATCTGGGAGCACATCACTACAGTCCAGCCGAGAGGGGTGGCAACAATAGCCTTTTCCTTGTAGCCCTGGAGGAGTCTCTGTGGCAGCACTTCACATCCGCCTGTTGTCTTGATGTCTGAGCTCATGTGATTGCTGTCACAGCAGTGGAAGAGCAGCTTCAATTTTCAAGTGATCGATCATCCCTATCGAAGGTAAAGGTCGAATGAGAGAAGCTCACATCTTGGAGATAAATGTGTGGCTGCATGGTTGGTGCTGACGAGAGTGCTTTGGTTTTGTAGCAACAGGCTGGCTAAAGTACTAAAGAGGGCTTTAAACTAAAATTGATGAGGATGGGTATAAAAGGCCACGAAACCATAATTAACCCCAAGGAAGGTAGGACATCAAATGCCTCTATAGAAGTGAATAAAAAGAGTAAAATCTGGAGAGCCTTGTATACCAATACCCGTAGTATGGGAAACAAACTTCTAGATCTTGAGGCTACAATGATGGAAGCGGACATGGCGGTCACGGAGACGTGGTTCACGGGGAACCTTGACTGGGATGTTGCTATACCTGGCTATAATCTATTCAGGAAGGACAGAGTAGGAAAAAAGGGTGGAGGTGTGGCATTATATGCTAAGAATGATATCCAAGTGACAGAACTGCAGGACATGTGGGTTATGGAAGAAGCGCTGTGGGTTAAACTGGAAAGAGGGAAAGGAAAATGTATCTATATCGGAGTGATATACAGACCTCCCTTACAGTTGGAGGAAATGGACAGGGCCTTAATTGAAGACATCCGCAAGATAGCTAGGAAAGTGGAAGTACTACTGATAGTTGACTTCAATATGCTGGATGTTGATTGGGGTGTCCCAGCTGTGGGGTCGTCTAGAAGCAAAGAGATCTTAGATTCCCTACAGGAAGAATTGTTCCAGCAGTGGGTAACGGAACCAATGCGGGATGGAGCTGTTCTGGACCTGGTGCTTACGAATGGAGAGTACGTTTCTGACGTCAAGGTGGCGGACCATTTGGCATCTAGTGATGATCGTATGGTATGGTTCAATATTAAAACAGAAGAGAGGGCTCATTCGAGATTGAAGGTCTTGGATTTCAAAGGAACTAACTTTGCCGAGATGGGGGAATTTCTCAAGGAACAGTTAGCGGGATGGGAACAGCTGAAGGATGTAGAACCGCAATGGACAAGACTGAAAGGAGCAATATTAAAGGCAACTAACCTTTATGTTAGAAAATTACATAAAAGTAAGAGGAAAAGAAAGCCTCTCTGGTACTCGAATGTAGTAGCTGAAAAGATAAGGGAAAGGAGGCTAGCCTTTGCACGTTATAAGACGACTCAGAAAGATGAAAACAGGAGAGAATACCTAAATAAGCGAAGAGAGGCTGGAAAAGCTATCAGGAAAGCAAAGTGGCAAATGGAGGAAAAGATAGCTAATACGGTAAAACTGGGGGACAAGACCTTTTTCAGATATGTAAGTGACAAAAGGAAGTGCCACTGTGAGGCTCAAAGCTGAGGGAGAGAAATATGTGGAAGATGATAAGGATAAAGCTGAACTGCTTAATGATTATTTTAGCTCTGTGTTCACGAATGAAAAACCGGGGGTAGGGCTGCAGAAAACAAAGTCTAAAGAGGATGGATGTATGGTAGACCAAGACCCGTTTATGAAGGACTGTGTTCATGAAGAGCTTGCCAAACTAAAAGTAGACAGAGCGATGGGGCCTGATGGGATAAACCCGAGGGTGCTTAAGGAACTCGAAGAAGTTCTGTCGGCTCCACTGATGGACCTCTTCAATGCTTCCTTAGAAACTGGAGTGGTCCCGGTGGACTGGAGAATGACGGATGTGGTTCTGTTGCACAAGAGTGGAAGTAAGGAGGCGGTAGGGAATTACAGACCTGTCAGTCTGACCTCGGTGGTGAGTAAGGTAATGGAAACGCTTCTAAAGAGGAGGATTGTGACATTTCTTGAACTACATGGAATGTGGGACCCGAGGCAGCATGGCTTCACTAGTGGCAGGTCGTGTCAGACAAATCTGTGTTCTTCAACTGGGTGACCAAACAGTTGGATGTGAGAAGGGCGCTTGATGTGGTATACTTGGATTTCAGCAAAGCCTTTGACACGGTTCCGCACAGGCGACTGATAAAATAAATTGAGTGCCCTCGGTGTGGGACCTAGGGTAACTGATTGGGTAAAAAATTGGTTGAATGGTAGGAGACAGAGGGTGGTGGTAAATGGAGCTTGCTCTGAAGAAAAGGATGTCATCAGTGGAGTACCTCATGGATCGGTCCTAGGGCCGGCTCTTTTTAAAGTCTTTGTGAGCGATATTGTGGAAGGGCTCTCTGGTAAGGTTTGTCTCTTTGCGGATGATACTAAATGCTGCAACAGGGTGGACACCCTGGAGGACATGAGGAAGGACCTAGCGAAGCTAGAGGAATGGACCGATATTTGGCAACTAAGGTTTAATCCCAAAAAATGCAGGGTCATGCACTTGGGTCGCAAAATTCTGAGGGAACGGTGCAGCATAGGGGGTGTAGTGATTCAGTGTGCGAAGGAAGAGCGGAACTTGGGAGTGATTGTGTCTGACGACCTTAAAGCTTTCAAACTGGTAGAAAAAGCAATGGCCAAAGCCAGAAGGATGCTTGGGTGCATAAAGAGAGGCATGACCAGCAAGAAAAAGGAGGTTATAGTGCCGTTGTATAAGTCTCTGGTGAGGCCTCATTTGGAGTACTGCGTGCAGTTCTGGAGACCGCACCTACAGAAAGATATAAACAGGATGGAGTCGGTGCAGAGGGCGGCTACGAAATTAGTAAGCAGTCTTGAATGCAAAAATCATAGGGACAGGCTTATGAACCTCAACATGTATATGCAGGAAGAGAGGAGGGAGAGAGGAGACATAATAGAAACGTTTTAATATCTCAAGGGCATTTATGTACAGGAAGAGAGCCTTTTTCAAATGAAGGAGAGCTCTGGGATGAGGGGGCATATGACAAAGTTAAGAGAGAATAGGCTTAGGAGTAACCTAAGGAAGTATTATTTCACAGAAAGGGTGGTGGAGGCGTGGAATGGCCTTCCGGTGGAGGTGGTGGAGTCGAGGACTGTTCCAGAATTTAAAAAGGCATGGGATAAGCATGTGGGATCGCTTAGGAACAGGAAGAATTAGGGGTTACAGAAGATGGGCAGACTGAATGGGTCATATGGCCTTTATCTGCCGTCATGTTTCTATGTTTCTGTGTTTCTAAGTGGATCACCTTAAAGCATAATATCAACTTAATTACAGATAGTAGATGACTGCAGAGAAAGACCTGTCCAGTCCATCCAGTCTGCCTAACAAGATAAACTCATATGTGCTACTTTATATGTATACCTGACCTTGATTTGTATCTGCCATTTTTAGGGCACGGACCATAGAAGTCTGCCCAGCACTAGCTCTGCCTCCTAACCACTAGCCCTGCAAGATAAATTGGAGAATCTTAGACTGCATACAATATCTAGTGAATCCCTATCAATACTTGGTTTTAGTACTTCTTCTCGTTCTGCTGCCTTTGCTTTCAAACTCCTTTCTCTATACAGCGCATGGGGTAACCTCTATCCTCAAGCCATTTCATCATTGGCTTGGATTGTAATTCAAACTCATCAAAATTGTTGCAAAGTCTTCATAGATGCAAAAATTGCGAGTAAGGGAGGTTCTCCTTAAGGCGTCTGCTGTGGAAACTGATGAAACGAAGGAAATGATTTCTACCTGTTGGTTTGTTACATATTGAAGTGTCAAAACCTTAGGTGTTTTTCCTAATGTTAATATCCAAAAATGGAATAGTTTGATGATGGTAATGCATAGTGAATTTTAAACTGGAATCCACTGTGTTCAACCATGCATGAAAATCGTGCAGTCTTTCGACACTTCCTCTCCATAACATCAAGATGTAGTCATATCATTTCCACAGCCTGACTTCCTCTTTGAAGGGATGTGATTGTAAGAATTCTTTTTCAAACTGTGTGACATATAGGATAGCAATGTCGGGAGCCATATTTGCTCCCATCGCTGTCCCTTTTACTTGCTTGTAGTATTGTCCTTGGAAAGAGAAATTTTCTTTCAATGCTAAAATTGCTAGTTGAATGATGAAAAAAGTAAGTACTCTTAAAACTTATGTTCAGCCATTCAGAATGTTGGTAAGTATAGTGAGCGCTTCATCCTGGGGGCTGTTAATGTACAGGCCTTCAATATCAAACGTTACCAGAATGATGTGTTCCATGTCCCCATCGAATTCCTGTAATAGTTGAATTACATGAGAAGCATCCTGTACATAAGATTTGACTTTTGGGATAAATGGTCTTAGGAATACATCAACGAATTTAGATAGTGGTTCTAAAAGTGATCCGATGGCTGCAACAATTGGTCCTCCTGGTGGTTTGGTTAATGATTTGTGTACCTTAGGTAGCATGTATATGGTTGGCATGATTGGGTATTCAACCATAAGATGTCTGCTGAGAAGATTTAATTTAAGTGCGTAAGTGTTGCCATACTGGGACAGACCAAAGGTCCGTCAAGCCCAGTTTACTGTTTACAACAGTGGCCAATCCAGGTCGCAAGTAGCTGGCAAGATTCCAAAACAGTACAATACATTTTATGATGCTTATCTTAGATATAAGCAGTGGATTTTCCCAAGTCCATTTTAATAATGGCTTATGGACTTTTCTTTTAGGAAGCTATCCAAACCTTTTTTAAAACCCCACTAAGCTAACTGCTTTTTCCACATTCTTTAGCAATGAATTCCAGAGTTTAATTACACATTGAGTGAAGAAATATTTTCTCCGATTTGTTTTAAATTTACTACTTTGTAGCTTCCTTGTGTGCCCCCCCACCCCTAGTAGTTTTGGAAAGAGTAAACAAGTGATTCCTGTCTACCTGTTCTACTCCACTCATTATTTTATATATCTCTATCGTATCTCCCCATCTGCCCTCAGCTGTCTTTTCTTCAAGCTGAAGAGCCCTAGCCATCTCAGCCTTTCCTAATAGGGAAGTCGTCCCATCCACTATATCATTTTTGTCACCTTTCTCTGTACCTTTTCTAATTCCACTATATTCAAATGAGCAGCCTTTTGTCACCCTTTTCTTTTACATCTGTGTATCTCTTTGTGAGGCCTGATTGAGGAAATTCTATTGTTGATACAGGCTTAATGACAATATCACCAGAGATTTGACTCCCCCCTCCCCTTACCTATTCTTCCCATCATCCATGCCCTACTGGAAGGCTGAGCCTCATTCCAGCCTGCAGGCTTGCTTGACAGCGGACATGTGCAGACTGATGACCTCAATAGACACAACTGGGAGGAGCCAAAGTATGTATGTGTATACTTTTATTTATTTAAAACTAGTAAAAAAGGCCCGTTTCTGACACAAATGAAACGGGCACTAGCAAGGTTTTCCTCGGAATGTGTATGTTTTTAGAGAGTGTGTGTGAGAGTGACTGTGTGAGAGAGAGAGAGTGAATGTGCGAGTGTGTGTGTGTGACAGAGAGAGAGTGAGACTGGGTGCCAGTGTGTCTGTGAGAGAGTGTGTGTGTGAGAATGAGAGTGTGTGCCAGGGGCCCCCTCCCCCCTCCCTTCCTTCCCCCCTCCCCACTCCCTCCCAATTTCAGGGTTGTCCCCTCCCTCCGATTTTCACGGTCATCCCCTCCCTCCCTCTGACTTTCAGGGTCGTCTCCTCCCTCCCTCCAACTTTCAGGGTCATCTCTTCCCTCCCTCCCTCCGACTTTTAGGGTCGTCCCCTCCCTTCCTCCGACTTTCAGGGTCGTAACCTCCCTCCCTCCCTCCCTCTGACTTTCAGGGTCGTCCCCTCCCTCTGACTTTCAGAGTCGTCCCTTCCCTTCCTCTCTCCCTCCCTCTGACTTTCAGAGTCGTCCCCTCCCTCCCTCCCTCTGACTTTCAGAGTCGTCCCCTCGCTCCCTCTGACTTTCAGGTCGTCCCCTCCCTCCGACTTTCATGGTCGTCCCCTCCCTCCCTCCGATTTTCAGGGTCGTTCCTTCCCTCCAACTTTCAGGGTCATCCCCTCCCTCCCTCCCTCTGACTTTCAGGGTCATCCCCTCCCTCTGACTTTCAGGGTCGTCCCCTCCCTCCCTCTGACTTTCAGGGTTGTCCCCTCCCTTCCTTCCTCCCTCCCTTCCTCTGACTTTCAGGGTTGTCCCCTCCCTCTGACTTTTAGGGTCGTCCCCTCCCTTCCTCCCTCCCTTCCTCTGACTTTCAGGGTCGTCCCCTCCCTTCCTCCCTCCCTTCCTCTGACTTTCAGGGTCATCCCCTCCCTTCCTCCCTCCCTTCCTCTGACTTTCAGGGTCATCCCCTCCCTCCCTCCCTCTGACTTTCAGGGTCGTCCCCTCACTCCCTCCCTCCCTCTGACTTTCACGTTCGTCTCCTCCCTTCCTCCCTCCCTTCCTTTGACTTTCAGGGTTGTCCCCTCCCTCCCTCCGACTTTCAGGGTCTCCCCCTTCCCTCCCTCCCTCCCTCCCACTTTCAGGGTCTCCCCCTCCCTTCCTCTGACTATCAGGGTCCTCCCCCTCCCTCCCTCCGACTTTCAGGGTCTCCCCCCACCCTCCCTCCCTCCCTTTTACTTTCAGGGTCTCTCCCCTCCCTCCCTCCTTCCCTCCCACTTTCAGGGTCTCCCCCTCCCTCCCTCCCTCTCTCTGACTATCAGGGTCCTCCCTCTCCCTCCCTCTGACTTTCAGGGTCCTCCCCCTCCCTCCGACTTTCAGAGTCCCCCTCCTTCCTTCCCTCCCTCCTTCAGGGTCCCCCTCCCTCCCGAGGAGTCGTGGTGGCTGCCCACACACCCTCCCATGGGGCTCGGAGGGGCGGCCATTGCCTGCTTTCCTCCTCTGCAGCGCCGCTCCGAGTCCTGAGGTCCCCCCGTGCCCAGCACAGGAACGCGTGAGCGCACCTGCGTGCTGGCTCGGCACAGCAGCAGCACGCTGTCCATGGCTCTGCCCCTTCCGCTCACGCCCAAGGAGGACTCTGACCTTTCTTTCCCTGCCATTGGTTGCGACGCTCTCGGCTACTCCGCTCCTCAACGCTTTTTTCTTTCAAGCTCCGCCTCTGCCCTGTCCCTTTCTCCCCTCCTCCTCCTGCTCTGGCGTTCTACGTGACATCAGCCAGGGCTTCGGAGCCTAGCAGACCAACTGTGAAGAAAGCCACGGACACGCAGCCAGTCGCATAGAACGTTGGAGGTGAGAATTATTATATAGGATATTTATGGCCTGCATGTCTTTTCTATGCAGGTAACAATAAAACATACATTATAAAAACCTAAAACAATACAATCACATGGTAAAATCTACATATCTTTGCAAAGCTGATAATACTCAACTGTGCCATGAAGTACCATACTTCTTCTATCACACTCCATCACCATATATAAATATCATTAGTTGCTTATTTCTTTCAATATCTCCTTGATTTAGTACCTGCCTGTGTGTGTTTGTATAATCTATCTATCTAGATCTCTCTCTCTCTCTATATATATATATATACATACACACATCTCCTGCATCAGCACAGAGCTCTAATCTCAATTTGTACAACTCAAAGAAAGCCCTTACCTTTCATACTAAATGATGCAAATGCTTCATGTTGCATCATTTACTATGGAAGGTTAGGGGTCTGCCTTAGAGAGAGGTGAATTGAGGTTATTTCTCAAGGCTGATGCCACAGCTCCACCCCCGTATTTCACTTTTCATACTGCCATTGTGACTTCTATCCTCAGATCTGGGGAAAGAAGGTGAATTAGATCACTAGTGGACCAGGAGCCTGTGGCTCCTGCAATGAAGAGGTAGAGAGAATCCTTTCATCCCACCCTTTTCACATGAGGGAGGGCCCTTCTATGTCCAGTTTGGTCTGAGTCCTGCATCCTCTTTTAGGGTGAGCCCTAATTTAAGGGCTTCTTATACTAAGGCGCACACAGAAATATATGGACATCGCTAACGTTTAGTGCACCCTAAATATTAGTGCACATTAAAAACGCTAGCGCGCCTTTGTAAAAGACTCCCTTAAGGGTGTTCCACTCTTCTACACAGCTCCTGGTACTGTACAACATAACAAATCAGTATGTACAATAATCAGACATATAAATAAATCATCATAAAAACACCAGTATTAATAAAGTTACATGAAACAGTAAATGACATTAGATTCTAATAACAGTAAAGACTAGATTTACTAGAAGGTGCTACCACATGACTTGAAGAGAAAAGGAGGGATGGGGAGATACAATAACAGATAGAGATTTAAATACGTGAAAGGTATTAATGAACAAACAAATCTCGTTCAAATTTGGGGAATCTGTAGAACCAAAGGACATGAAATGGAGTTGCAAGAGGCCAACTTAAAAGCAACACCAGGAAATATGTTTTCACAGAAAGGGTGGTAGATGCCTGGAATACCCTTTCACAAGAAGTGGTGAGGATAAAATCAGTGACATAATTCATAGGATAAACAAAATAGATCCCTACAAAACAAGATGATGGAAAGTATTGAGTGGTGTAACCTGCATTGAGCAGCAGGTACAACCATATACAATAGCATGAAGGGGTGTAACCTGCATGGAGCAACAGGTACTTTCATTACGTAGCTTCCCACTATTCCAGAACCTGTGGGATAGTTGTGTCCATGAACTAGCAGGTGGAGAAAGAGAACTGAAAACTGAGCTGAGACATATCTCTTGGCATCCACTGCTCAGTATTTTCTATCCCCAGCAGGTGGATGGACACACTTCTCAGCCGCTGGTTCTGAGTGATTTGCTCCTGGTCCAGTTGGTCAGCTGGTCACCAGTTGAGCTTTGCAGGTGGCTTGAGTCTGCAGAGTCATATCTGGAGTTCTTCAGATCCCTGTCTCTGGTGCCCCATGAATGTATTTCTTCCCTCCCGTCACTTCTCCCCCGTTTCCTGTGGAGCTCTCCTTTAGCAGCACAACAACCATAAGAAAAAAAAAGGAGAGGTTTACTGGAGAGCATGGGACAGAGATCTGTCCTGATCCTTTCTCTTCTGGGGTAAGACTTGTGGAGACTGTGAACTTGAAGGGAGCAGCCGGCATTGGTAAGCCTGACTAAAGTTTGATTCAGAACCGCTTGGAAGGCTGCAAGTTCTACTTGGTGCAGGAGAGGGATCCTGACTCACCACTTGGGACCGCATTGTGCTGCACTTGTGACAGACGGGGTGAATGGCCGCTCTCAGAAAGGCATACCTGCTGTGGGACCCACCAACCAGCATTGGAGAGCTGCCTCCTGAGGAGGGGATAATCCAAACGTACTGTGGGCAAGCCAGAAATCCCTCAGAACGAGGAGGAAATGGTCAGCAACAGCACATCTTCAGATTTTGGTGCAGCAGCCCAATATGCCGGGGTCTTAGGGATGACTGTCAGTGATCACACGCATATTCACAATTTTACAGCTTCAGAGCCTGACAGAGCATTCAGCTGCATTGGGATCTTTGTTTTCTCTGGAAATTATATTGCTCTTACACCAGGCCTATTTACAGTTGGAATTGCTGTGAGGTGCTTCAGTTTCTCGCCTTGTTGCTTCTTCAGCTCCTGAGAGATTGATGTGGCCTCAGTCTGTTTAGAGGAGCCATCGTTAAAGGAGCCATTAAAGGAGGGAGAGCTCCATCCTGAGGAGGGGATAATATGAAATTACTGCAGTTGTTTCATAAAGACGAGCTCAGTATTCTTATTTCTGAGGCACTGACGGTGCATTCCATTGAGGAGCCTTCTGCTTCAGCATCAAGAGTTCCATCTTTGTCAATCTTGAGAGGGCTTAGAGGTCCTTCTAAGGCCTTCCTGATGCATCCAGACATTCAGGACCTGATTACAGCAGAATAGGTCTCGCCAGACGAGGGGCTGAGAGTGGGAAGAGCCATGGCTCACCTCTACCCATTGATTCCAGAGGAGAAAGATAAATTGTAGCTTCCCAGGGTGGACGCCCTTGTTATGTGTCACGTCCCTCACCTGTGTGACATTCCCCGCAGCTGGTCCGCTCCTCAGCTCCGCTCCAGTAGCAGAAGTTGGCGACCTTGCGGGCTGGTCCGACGCTCCCGGTTTCTGCGCCTCGTCCTGGTCTGTTTCTACTGCCTTTGCAGCAACTGCGGGCTTCTAGCGTCTTCTGGAATGCCGGCCATTTTTGCAGTGCCGGCGTCTCGAGGGGGATTTTCTTCTGGGCGCGGAGCCCAAGAACCCTGGCCCCGCCTTGCCTTGTCTGGATTGGCCAGTTTCGACCCGACTCCACCTCCTCTGCCAGCGGACCTATCCGGGCAGCCACAGCCAGAGACTGGGACCAAGGGTATCTCTCGACCCCGCATCCTGCCAGCTGATTCTCGGGTCCCCGGTGGGAGGACTATTTAGAGGCAGAAGGGTTCCTCTAGCGTTGCTTCGGCTTCTTCTTTTGCTGAGGAGCTGGTGCTTTGTCGTGTTCCTGCAATTACGTTTCTGACCTGTGCCTTTGTACCTTTGCCTGGACCTGGATTTGCCTTTGCTTGCCGCCTGCCTTTGTACCTTTGCCTGGACCTGGACTTTACCTTTGCTTGCCACCTGCCTTTGTACCTTTGCCTGGACCTGGACTTTGTCTTTGCTTGCCGCCTGCCTTTGGACCTTTTCCTGAACCTGGACTTTGCCTTTGCTTGCTGCCTGCATTTGAACCTTTGCCTGGACTTGGACTTTGCCTCAGCTCACCGCCTGCCTGTGATTTCACTGGGTCCTGTCTTTGGCTGTCCTCCCTGTCGCCTGGACGAAGGTCCAGAGCTTGATGCTCCATCTACCTCTGCAGGTAAGCCAGGATTGTTCGGCCGCCAAACTTGTGTTTGGCACAGGGACTCACTTTTCCTACGGGAGCCATGACAGAAAGCCGAAGCCATGAGTTCGCCGGACAAGCCTGACATGTCTGGTCTGGCTCAGGTTCTTCAACAACAGCAGGCTCAGCTTAATAGATTATCCGGGGTTCTCCAGGATGTGTGCTGTCAGATGTCATCTCTTCAGGCCCAGTGGTCACCTGCGGGGGGAGCAGCGAGAATTACTCCCTCCATCCCGACCTTCCGGCTGCCAAAGCCTCCCCGATTTGACGGTTCCCCTTCTGCTTGCCGGGGCTTCCTGAATCAATGTCAGATGCTCTTTGATATACAACCTGCATCATTTCCATCCGACAGCCTCAAGATCACCTATATAATTTCTTTACTGTCCGGATTGTTCGGCCACCAAACTTGTGTTTGGCACAGGGATTCACTTTTCCTACGGGTGCTGTGACATTATGGCAGTGACTTAAGAAGAGCATTTTGCCAGTGGAAGGGAGGACATTGCCCTGAAAGTAAGCCTTTAAGTGGCCTCATTGGGCTTTCAAGCGACAGTATGCAGCTCATTTGTGGAAAGAGCATGCCTGTAGTGGCATTAGCAATCTGCAACACAAGGTGGACACCATAACACCCAGCTGGAAGCAGGGCTGGCTACTTGGCAGATGCTATTTATGACATGTTACGGCCCACAGTATGTTTTTGACTGTCACGGCATGTCAGCAACTCTGGTTATGGCATTGGGCAGTGGATGTAGCATCACTCTAGTTAAGTTGCCCTTTTGGGGGCAGTGGGTATTTGGAGAAGATCTCAGTAACTTGATGAAAGAACTGGAGGAAACTAAGTCAAAGCAGTTGCCGGAGGATAAGCTGAAAGCCTCCGGTTGTCCATCTTCAGGTGTCTCTCAATTTAAAGACAGCAGATGGTACCAGCCTGGGCATCAGCAGTATGGTCAAAAGTACCAGTTTCAGGCACGCCAATCTTCCAATGATGCAAGGCTGATCCACACTTCTCTTCCTCCTGTAGGAGGACGTCTTCAGGAGTTTCGGGAGGAGTGGGCCAAAATCACGTCAAACTAGTACTGTTGTTCTATGTTACAAGTTGGAGTTCTCCGATCCCAGTCACTCATCTTTTCTTGAGGTCTCCTTGTTGAAAAGGATCCAAGGTGATCTAGGTTCAGGCCACTGTGGATTCCTTGCTGGCATTCCAGGCCATTGTTCCAGTTTCGTAGGCGGACAATGCAGGTGCCCCATCTACTTCATTGTCCCAAACCTTGTCTGGTCTTTGATCTCAAAGGTCTAAACCGCTACCTCCGAGTATCCCACTTTCTCATGGAAATACTAAGAGAAGTCATAGCTTCATTTCATGTGGGAGAATTTTTCACCACCCTCAATCTCAAGGAGGTATACTTGCATATATACTCATATACCCATATGTTTTGCGATGCTGGGCCATCACTTCAAGTTGAGGGCTTTATCCTTCGGTCTTGCCATGGCACCAAGAAAGTTTAACAGGATTAATATGGTGATGGTGGCCTGCCTTTGGCACCAAGGAATCACTCGTATCTCAATGACTGGCTCATTTGTGCTTCATTCTATTCAGACATCGTGGCGATGAGAGACAGGGTTGT
Source organism: Microcaecilia unicolor (assembly GCF_901765095.1). NCBI lineage: Eukaryota > Metazoa > Chordata > Amphibia > Gymnophiona > Siphonopidae > Microcaecilia > Microcaecilia unicolor. Next base: position 187,793,285 of record NC_044034.1, on the reverse strand, counting down.
CCATCTTCCGCAGTCATTGGGTTGGGTAATCAATTTTGAGAAGAGTAGACTAACTCCATGGCAGACACTGGAGTATCTGGGTATTCTATTCAACATAGCAAGGGAGAGGATAGTCCTTACAGAACACAGAAGGTCGAGACTGGTTCAGCAGATTCATCTGGTTCAGCAGATTCACCTTCTCCTTAGTTGGGGCAGGCTCAGGGTTTGGGACTACTTCCAAGATCTGGGGTCAATGACAGTGGCGATGGAAGAGGTGCCATGGGCAAAAGCTCATATACGACCATTGCGAGAGTCTCTTCTCAGCCGTTGGTCTCCAGTGTCATGGAAGTACAACCTTCATCTTCCTTGGATGCTGGTTGCCAGACGGAGTATGTGGTGGTGATGCCCAGGAATTTGACTGTTGGAGCTCTCTTTCCGATAACACAATGGGAGGTGGTGGCAGTGGATGCCAGCGGGTCTGGTTGGGGAGCTCATTGCAGATTCCATCTGGCACAGCACACCTGGACAGAACAGGAGTCTCACTGGTTGATGAATCACTTGGAGCTCAGGGCAGTGTGGAGTGCCTTATTCAAATTCACTGTCTTTCAGGTGGGGGCACCGGTTTGAGTTTTCTCATACAGTGCGACAGTGGTGGCTTATCAACAAGCAAGGTGAGGCCCACAGCCATCAGAGATGGAGGTGGCCTCCCTCATGAGTTGGGTGGAGAGAAATTGTTTTCTGCTAGTCGTCAGCTCACATCGCTAGGTCCTGGAATGTAGAGGTGGACTTTCTCAGCAGTCACTTCTTGGACCTGGGAGAATAGGAACTATCCAGCCAGGGTTTCAGCTGATAGTGGACTGATGGGGTTCTCCGCTTTAGGACTTGATGGCAATGAGAAGGAATGCCAAGGTGCCCAAGTTCTTCAGCCGTTGGAAAGAACTGGGTTCAATGGGGATTGATGCCCTACTGTAGCCCTGGCTGGAAACACATTACTATATGTCTTCCCTTCTTGGGCCATGGTAGACCACATGTTGAAAAGGATCACTTGCATGGGGTTGAATAATTTTCATAGCCCCAGATTGGCCATAGAGGCTGTGGTTACATGGACCTGGTTCGACTGCTGGACAGGGATCATCTCCATTTTTCACAGGTACATGGCCTACTGAGGCAAGGTCGAGTTCTCATGAAGGATCTGTGGACCTTTGGTCTTACTGTTTGGCTATTGAAAGGGCCTGATTGAGATGAAAAGGTTATTCTGATTTGGTCATTGCTACCTTACTTCAGGCTCAGAAATGCTCTGCATCCATGATGTATGAAGGGTGTGGAGGACGTTCAAGGGCTGGTGTTCTGAGTGTGGAATTTCTACCTTCTCTGCTCAGATTGCACATATCCTAGCATCTCTCCCGGCAGGTCTTCAGAAAGGATTAGCATTGGGTTCTCTAAAAGTTCAGGTTGTGGCTTTGGCCTGTTTCAGGGACTGACTATAGAGGATGTTTCTTGTGGCTTACAGATGTCATTCAGTTCTTGTGGGGAGTGGGCCACTTGCATTCTCCCTTTTATGCGCTTTGTCCACAGTGGAACCTTAATTTGGTCCTTCAGTCTCTTCAGAAGCCTCCTTTTGAGCCATTCTGGAAAGTCTCCTTGAAAGATCTTATGCTGGAGACAGCATTCATGATGGCTGTTGCATTGGCATGTGAGGTTTCGGAGCTTCAGGCTGTCTTGCCAGGATCCTTTTCCTTGGGTGGGCTTCTGGAATAGTGGGAAGGACTAATGGAAAGAAAATTATCAGGTAAGACCTAATTTCTCCAACTCATGCTACCTTACTGGGCAGATTAGGTGGATCATACTGGTCATTATTGGCCATTGTTTACCACATACCTATTACTTCCTCAGGTCTCATCTTATACAGTGCGATGCATTTTCTATTAATGCATGTTAATGATGTTACTGTGTGTTACATGATATCGTTGCATTACTAAATCTAACCCTAACTCAATATAAAGTATTAGCAAATAGGTTTGAAATTCTCAGGCATACAATATCTTATACAATATCAGCTCATTGCTGATTTTCTGACTGGTCATGAATGTTCTTTTTCTCTATTACAGTTGAAGAGTGGTGGGTGTAGACCATTACTGGACTTGCTTTGTATTTTATTCTTTAGAGAATTACCAGTGAGAACGATCACAGCATTACAGAGCCTTGTGACCATGGGGCAGTGGTTCAAATCCTGTTAAGCTGAGGTGGCCTCTGTTACATGAGATGGTGGTCTCCGTCCAGTGCCTGAGACCATAGAAAAATTATGCTGCACTGATAAAAGAATGATCATAGAATTTAATAATAGCTTTATTGATTCAATTGTGTTGTGGCTTTTCTAGGCATGTGTTCACTAGCTGACACTCGAAAGCAAGCAAGGGGCTAGCACATTTCAAAGATTGACAACTCTGAAATTCAGCTCTTTGAAAAATGATGTCCAGTTTGTTATAAAACTGTCTCCAATGGTAAATGATGTGAGATGCTATTATCTAGATCATTTAAGAACTGTCTTTATTTATTAAAAAAATATATCAAGGCAGCTTTTGTATCCATTATTTGTTTTCCTCTGTCCCTTGGGGAGCAGCTCTACAAAAACAGCAAAAAATGAAAATTGTTTCTTCATGACCATGTTGCCAGGATGTAGAATTAACTTGCAAATAAGCAAGAAGACATGAGGCTAAGGTAGTGGTCTGCAGGTGAAGAGGAGCCAATGCAGTCATATTCCTGTACTGCATGGCACTGTGAATGTGGTTTTCGCGGTACCCAAAGTCCTATACTGTTTTTGTGTGACTGTAGGAACGACGTTTATTTCAGGCACCACTCATCTCATATTCTGAGAGAGCTGTGTAGTGCAGGAGGAAGTCTGTGCTGGAAAAGGGGGTGCTTACGAGCTCAGGAGATGAGACAAGAGTTGGAGAAAGAGTTCAGAGGAGAGACAGGTGGGGAGACAAGTGAGGAAAGAATTTGCTAGGAGAAATGATCTTAGAGGACATTGGGTTGGGAAGGTGTGACCTCAGAGTGTGTTAAAAAAACGGTGACTGTGGAGGATTGGAAAAGTGTTGAAGGGGGTATGAGTTGGGGTAAATGGGAAGAGAGTTTTTTTTTTCCAGGGGGGTGGGGGGTGGAGGTGGAGGTGGAGGAGCCATATATAAAGGAGAATCAGCAGGGGATGGGGGGGGGGGGGGGGGGGGAGGGAAAAAACACCAGGCACAAAGGTTATACAGAAAAGGCAATTCTATAGGTTGATGTCTAATGGTAGATGCCATTAGCATGCCTGAGTTATAGAATACTGGTACTAAAAAATGCAAATTACCCATGTAAGTGCTATGTTGTATTCTACAGTCTTCATGTGCAAGTCACTAAGAGGGCAATGGGAGGCAACATATATGTGGGTGGAGCATGAGCAGGCTTTGGGCATGGTACCAGCTTACCTGCACAACTTATAGAATATTATAAATTATGCAGGTTCCTGGCACTCTTAGGCGTGCTCACTTGTACCTGCCAGGGTAAGTGATGATGCCTAAGTTTCAGCACGCAAAAGCTACTGTACTCTAGCCAGCTGATATTCAAAGCTATTTAACTGGTAAGAAATGACCGCTGACTGGTTAAATAGCTTGCTTGCGGCTAACCGGGAACATTCAGTGGGATTTAACCAGTTATCTTCACTGAATATTCGCATTTAGTGCCTACTGCGAAACTGGCTAACTTGGGGGCCAATGTGGGTAGGCGCCAGTTTTCAGTGCCTGACTGCATAAGATAACTCTGTGATGTCCCCCATGAAATGGATTGTATGTTGTAAGAATTGGATGGGAAAGTCAGTGGGCAGGACACATGTATCATGAGTTTGGAATCACAATTTTAGACCCTACAAATAACAGGGGTACAATTAATGACTGTCTTTGTGTTCTTCATAAGATTAAGGCTTCGGAGAAAGCTGCCAGAGCAAAGAATCTTCACTTTTTCAATTTTCCAGTAATACGGGTTGTTTGCTCCAGATATGACTTAGGAAATATTTGGTAGAGACCCTAGGTTTATCTTAGATTGGGATCTAAATGTTGTTCTGTTTCTAGACATATTCTTTTGATAAGTGAGGCTGAGGGTGATTTGGATGCGGTGTTTCCTTTTGGGGTCTTTATAGGGGTCTTAGAGAATTCACAGGATGACTTCACTTATTGGTCAGTTTTCTTAGAGAACAAGAGAAATATTTGATTTTTAAAGATGTTTTGTTGTGCAGGCAGAGAATCCAAATCTTTACAGATACATGGTATATAAATGTGTAGGAAGATTTTTCTCCAGAAGTAACAACAGTTGCTTACTATGGGAGCATCATTTTATGCTTTCGCTGTAATTCTTGGTCATCGATCATGGTTTTCTAGCCCATTACAAAGCATGAAATTGTATTGCTTTGTAAATTGTATTGCTCTCCTGTCTCCCTGACTCTCACCTATCCACCCCCATCCTGTTAGACTGTCACTGAAATGCTTTGATGTTTCACTCATGTATACTGTCATCTACCAACATTTGCTTATTTCTGATCTGACGAAGAAGGGCAACCTTCGAAAGCTAATCAAGAAATGTGTTATGTCCAATAAAAAAGGTATCATCTAATTTTCTTTTCCATGTTTTATTTTGTTTTATTTCTGTTGATTACCTTTAAAAGTGGACTAACACTGCTACCACACCTCTCTACTCATAACTTCAGGGAATAGGGACCATGCTCTTTTATTTAAATACACTGCATAAAATTCTTGTGCATTTAAATAAAAGTTCACAGTCCTTATTTCCTGAAGCAGCGAGAAACAAAATCCTGGTCACTATCAATGGGACCGTTGTTTGATATTTTTCCAGAAAAATTCAAATGCACTTATCTTGAAAGGAATTGTCATATATTTATGGAAGTTTTTTTGAGCCAGTAGTTAATTTATATAGATGAGAAATCTGAGATTTTTCCCTTCCAGTTTTAATTTATAAATGCATGAAAATAAATAGAACCACAGTAATAGCATAACATTTAAGTACAAGTGAAGCTGGATATTTTTGTGTGTGGTTTCAGTCCACCCCTCTAATAGTTTTTGATACATAAGTGCATAAGTACATAAGCACCGCCATACTGGGAAAAGACCAAGGGTCCATCAAGCCCAGCATGCTGTTTCCAACAGCGGCCAATCCAGGCTTCAAGAACCCGGCAACACCACCCCCCCCCCCCCAAAAAAAAAATGAATAATGTTCAATGGACTTTTCCCTCAGGAATCTGTCCAAACCCCCTTTAAATTCCGTAAGGCCAGCTGCTGTCACTACATTCTCCGGCAACGAGTTCCAGAGTCTAACTACACGCTGAGTAAAGAAAAACTGTCTCCTATTTGTTTTAAATCTACCATATTCTAGCTTCATCTTGTGTCCCCTGGTTTTGTTGTTGTTTGAAAGTGTAAACAAACGCTTCACATCTGTCCGCTCTACTCTGCTCATTATCTTCTAGTCTTCTATCATATCACCCCTCAGCCACCTTTTCTCAAAGCTGAAGAGCCCTAACCTTCTCAGCCTTTCCTCATAGGGAAGTCGTTCCATTCCCTTTATCATTTTCTTCACCCTTCTCTGCACCTTTTCTAATTGCTTTATATCTTTTTTGAGATGCTGCGACCAGAATTGGACACAATACTCGAGGTGCAGTCGCACCATGGAGCGATACAACGGCATTATAACATCCTCGTGTTTGTTTTCCATCCCTTTCCTAATAATACTCAACATTCTGTGTGCTTTCTTAGCTGCGGCAGCACACTGGGCAGACGTTTTTAACGTCTTATCAACGATGACTCCCAGATCCCTTTCTAGGTCTGTAACTCCTAACGCGGAACCTTGCATGACATAGCTGTAATTTGGGTTCCTCTTACCCACATGCATCACTTTGCACTTGTCAACATTGAACTTCATCTGCCACTTGGACGCCCAATCCCCCAGTCTCGCGAGGTCCTCCTGTAATCTTTCACACTCCTCCTGTGACTTGACGACCCTGAATAATTTTGTGTCATCTGCGAATTTAATTACCTCACTAGTTACTCCCATCTCTAGGTCATTTATAAATATGTTAAAAAGCAGCGGTCCCAACAGAGACCCCTGCGGGACCCCACTAACTACCCTTCTCCACTGAGAATACTGACCATTCAACCTACTCTTTGCTTCCTATCTTTCAACCAGCTCTTAATCCATAGTAATACCCTACCTCCGATCCCATGACTATCCAGTTTCCTCAGGAGTCTTTCATGAGGCACTTTGTCAAACGCCTTTTGAAAATCCAGATACACAATGTCCACCGGCTCCCCATTGTCCACATGTTTGTTCACCCCCTCAAAAAAATGCAGTAGATTGGTGAGGCAAGACTTCCTTTCACTTAAATCCGTGCTGACTTTGTCTCATCAGCCCATGTTTTTGTACGTGCTCTGTAATTTTATTCTTGATAATAGCCTCTACCATTTTGCCCTGTACTGACTTCAGACTCACCGGTCTATAATTTCCCGGATCTCCTCTGGAACCCTTTTTAAAAATCGGCGTAACATTGGCTACCCTCCAGTCTTCCGGCACCACACTCGATTTTAGAGATAGATTGCATATTACTAACAGTAGCTCTACAAGTTCATTTTTCAGTTCTGTTAATACTCTGGGATGAATACCATCAGGTCCTGGCGATTTACCACTCTTCAGTTTGCAGAACTGACCCATTACATCCTCCACGTTTACAGAGAATTCGTTTAGTTTCTCCGACTCGCCTGCTTCAAATATGTTTTCTGGCACTGGTGTCCCTCCCAAATCCTCCTCAGTGAAGACCGAAGCAAAGAATTCATTTAATTTCTCTACTACGGCTCGGTCTTCCCTGATCGCCCCTTTAACACCATTTTCGTCCAGCGGCCCAACCGATTCTTTTGCCGGCTTCCTGCTTTTAATGTATCTAAAAAGTTTTTACTATATATTTTCGCTTCTAACGCTAACTTTTTTTTCAAAGTCCTTTTTTGCCCATCTTATCTCCGCTTTGCATTTGGCTTGGCATTCCTTATGTTTTATCTTGTTAGTTTCAGTCGGTTCTCTTCTTCACTTTCTGAATGATTGTTTTTTGGTTCTAATGACTTCCTTTATCTTACTGTTTAGCCACGCCGGCTGACGTTTGGTCTTTTTTCCCCTTTTTCTAATACGCAGAATATATTTGTCCTGGATGGTGTTTTTAAACAGCATCCACGCCTGATGCGAGTTTTTTACCCTGCGAGCTGCACCTTTCAGTCTTTTTTTCACCGTTTTTCTCATTTTGTCGTAATCACCTTTTCTAAAGTTAAACGCTAGTGTATTTGATTTCCTAAGTTCACTTCAGTGCCAATATCAAAACTGATCATATTATGATCACTGTTATCAAGCGGCCCTCGCACCGTTACCCCCCCCCCGCACCAGATCATGTGCTCCAGTAATGACTAAGTCTAGTATTTTTCCTTCTCTTGTGGGCTCCTGAACCAGCTGTTCCATGAAGCCGTCCTTGATTTCATCAAGAAATTTCACCTCCCTAGCGTGTACCGATGTTACATTAACCCAGTCTATATGTGGATAATTGAAATCGCCCATTAATATTACATTGCCCAATTTGTTCGCTTCCCTAATTTCCTTTGACATTGCTGTGTCCGTCCGCTCGTCCTGGGCAGGCGGATGGTAGTACACTCCTATCACCGTCATTTCCCCCTTTTCACATGGAATTTCAATCCACAAAGATTCCAATAGTGGTCTTGTCTCCTGCAGCATTTGCAGCCTATCCGAGTCAAGGTTCTCATTTACATACAGTGTTACCCCTCCTCCTATCCTATCCACCCTATCGCTACAATATAATTTGTAGCCCGGTATGACTGTGTCCCATTGGTTATCTTCCTTCCACCAGGTCTCAGAGATGCCAATAATATCCAATTTTTCATTGTGTGCAATGTATTCCAGCTCTCCCATCTTATGTCTCAGGCTCCTGGCATTTGCGTATAGACATTTCAATGCATGCTTGTTGCTCCGTTTTATATTATGTTTTTTTAATTTTTTAATTTTTTTATTTATTCATTTATTCAAAAGATTTATAAGAAACCTCTTATATCAGAAAGTATCATCGTAAATATACAATTTACCAAAGAAATTATCTACAAAAGTAAAATAATTCACTTTTACAAAGGATTGATACTCAAGTCCATAATTCTAGGATCCAGTATGTAGGAAATCAACTGGAGAAATAAACAAATGAAAATAAACATAGGATATCGCACATCACTAAGTGGAATTGCCTTATTCTTATCGCTTATCCTTTTTTGCCGAGGCTATAAGTGCCGAAACATGAGCAGGTTCCATAAAAACATATTTCTTCCCCCCAAGTCTTATTATGCACTTGCAGGGGTATCTTAAGAAGAAGGTACCCCCCAAGTGCAGAACTTCCGGCTTGAGGAGTAAGAATTGTTTCCTCCACCATCTAGTCTCCTTAGAGACATCAGGAAATAAAAGGATTTTAAAGCCTAGAAAAGGCTTTTCTTTATTACGGAAAAACAAGCGGAAAATCCAATTCTTATCCGGCAATAGTGCAACGGTCACCACCAAAGTAGCGGCCGTTGCAAGAGTCAGTGGTATCGAGCAAAAGAGATATATCTATCGGCTTTTCAATTATCTGATTTAGTTCTTTTCCAGGAATATAATAAGCCATTGTAAAAGGTGGGAGATTCTGTTCGGGAATATTCAAATTTTCACACAAGTAACATTTTAACATTTCAAGAGGAGCTACATTTTGTATTCTAGGAAAATTAACAAATCTCAAATTATAACTTTTAGTGTAATTATCAAATAATTCAGTTCTTTTCCTAAGACTGGTTAAATCTTTCATCAACACAGCTTGAGTTGTTTCAAAGTTCAAAACTTTTTGATCTAATTTCTCCTCCAATTTTCCAATTTTATCATCCAAAACTTTAAACGCCTCTTCTTTTTTTTGCACTTCAGTTTCCAAAGTTCTTATTTTAGGTAATATCTCATTACTTTGTTTCAGAAAAAGTTGTCCCAGGTTAGATACCAAATCCCATAAAGTTTCTAAAGTCACTTCTTTTGGTCTTTCCACTAGTGCTTTAGGTAATTCTAACCTTATGGAAGACTGCTCAGGAATCACACTCTGTCCCTCGGCTCCTCTCCCCTCATTCCGCGGCGTCTTTACGGGCAAACTGCCCTCTATTCCTTGCTCCGGTGTTATCTGAGCTTCTTTTCGACGATCTTCTGGGCCCTCTGTACCTTCCGGGGTAGACCCTGTCGGTCCAAGGAGGAAGGAGCTAGCGCCAATCGGCTGGGGAGGCGGTAAGCGCAAAGCGGGGCTTAGAGTGACATCAAGGCCAACGGAAGCCAACGTCTCCAGCTCATCGGGATTCCTAGCTGGCAGCATTCCGCTATCAACAGCTGTTCCCGACGGTCTCACAAATCTGTCTATAGGACCAGGCAATGAGGGGGGCAGCGTGGGAGCTCTGGCCGCCACTCTCCCTCGACGTTTCGGCATCTTTAGCACCGGTAAGAGTAAGATCCGCCGCGTCTTATTGATGCGTGGCCATCTTGGATCCAAGTCTTATATTATGTTTAATACATAGCATTATTAATGTGTTATCTTCTGTCTGGTCATTATTAATTTTATTTAAGGCCATCTGATCTACTATGATTTCTTTGACATCCTTACTTACAAGTAACCTTTTCTTCCCTGTCTGGGTGATATCCTCAAGAGATACCTTATCCTGAACCATGTGCTTTTGAGCGACTGTCGGCCTTCCCCCAGTTTCTAGTTTAAAAGCTGCTTTAAAAAGTTGACGCCAGCAGCCTGATCCCACCCTGGTTAAGGTGAAGCCCATCAGATCGGAATAGGCTCTCCTTTCTCCAGAATGCTGACCAGTTCCTGACAAATCTAAAACTCTCTTCCCCACACCATTGTCTCATCCACGCGTTGAGACTCCAGATCTCTGCCTGTTGCTTGGGCCCTGCGTGTGGAACAGGTAGTATTTCAGAGAATGCTACCCTAGAGGATCTGGATTTGAACTTCCTTCCTAAAAGCCTAAATTTAGCTTCCAGAACCTCTCTCCCACATTTTCCTACGTCATTGGTACCCACGTGTATAGCACAAATCATGGGTGTTCAACCTCGGCTCTCGCCAGGTTTGGTTTTAAGGATTTCCCCAATGAATGTCCATGAAATCTATTTGCATACAATCGAGGCAGTGCATGCAAATAAGTACATAAGTAATGCCACACTGGGAAAAGACCAAGGGTCCATCGAACCCAGCATCCTGTCCACAACAGCGGCCAATCCAGGCCAAGGGCACCTGGCAAGTTTCCCAAACGTACAAACATTCTATACATGTTATTCCTGGAATTGTGGATTTTTCCCAAGTCCATTTATGTTTCAACATTTTTATTAATGATGAAATAAATATGGTATAACAGATACCATAAAATATAAAACTTCAACAGTACAGTGAAACTTCACATGTAACTATTGTACAGACCATCATCAAGTTTTTTTTATACTTCCCCCCTCCCCCCTTACTTCTGTGTGTCAAACAATATTGGGGATAATGGATTTAAACATTCAGACCATGTGTACTGCCAAGGTAACTCACAATAGACTGAGGAGCAAACTTTGCCCCTGTGGACTAAGTCCTTGTATATATTGGCCCCATATTGACATGAACTGTTTTTTCCTTTTCGGGGTTCCCCTCTCCTCTCTGGCTTCCCAGGTGGCCAGCTCATGTATCTGGTTCCTCCAGTGCCAATACACCGGTGGATCTGGGTCTATCCACTTCTGTAGAATAGTCTTGCGTGCCACTAAACATACCTTGCGACACCAAACTCTATTTCCTTTCGCCTGAGTCGCAAAGGCTGCCTGCGTATCTAAGACATAATGATCCCAGGTTCCACCTACTGAGACCTGTGTTATTGTAGTTAAATAATTCTGCATTTGTTTCCAAAAGGCACGTACCCTTGGACAGCCCCAAAAAGCATGGTATAAGTTGTGGGGTGCATTGTTGCATTTTACACATTTAGTATCATTTGTGGCCCTCATATGTCCCCTTTGTTGTCCTGACATATATGCCCGCATAACCACCCTATATTCACATTCTCTTAATCTCTCATCTATGGTGAGTGACGGAATGCGTCCCAGTGTTGCCCTGATGTCCCATCCTCTTAATGACCTCCCCGAGTCTCTTTCCCATTTTTGTATGATATATCCTAGGTTATTCTGGGGATAGCATGACACTAGTGCTTTGTATAGGGTTGAAACTGTCATTCCCGCTGTCTCCAGGTTTTGAAAAAATGGGTTTACCAGATGTCCAATCTTAATGCAGGCTGGTTTAGATGTAAAAAGTAATGCTTAACCTGAGTTTAGGCAAAGCGGTTTCCCCAAGTGTTCCCTATCTTATCTTGTAATTCTTCAAATGTTAGTAGGCTCCCTTCTTGTTCCCAAGTCCATTTAGTAGTGGTTTATGGGCTTGTCCTTTAGGAAACAATCTAACCCCTTTGCCTTCACCACGTTCTCCGGCAACAAATTCCAGAGTTTAGTTATGCATTGGGTGAAGAAATATTTTCTCCGATTTGTTTTAAATTTACTACAATGTAGTTTCATCGCATGCCCCCTAGTCCTAGTATTTTTGGAAAGCGTGAACAGACGCTTCACATCCACCTGTTCCACTCCACTCATTATTTTATATACCTCTATCATGTCTTCCCTCAGCCGTCTCTTCTCCAAGCTGAAAAGCCCTAGCCTCCTTAGTCTTTCTTCATAGGGAAGTCGTCCCATCCCTGCTATCATTTTAGTCGCCCTTCGCTGCACCTTTTCCAATTCTACTATATCTTTCTTGAGATGCGGCGACCAGAATTGAACACAATACTCAAGGTGCGGTCGCACCATGGAGCGATACAACAGCATTATAACATCCTCAAACCTGTTTTCCATACCTTTCCTAATAATACCCCATATTCTATTCGCTTTCCTAGCCGCAGCAGCTCACTGAGCAGAAGGTTTCAGTGTATTATCGACGACGACACCCAGATCCCTTTCTTGGTCCGTAACTCCTAACATGGAACCTTGCATGACGTAGCTATAATTCGGGCTCTTTTTTTCCCACATGCATCACCTTGCACTTGCTCACATTAAATGTCATCTGCCATTTAGCCGCCCAGTCTCGTAAGGTCCTCTTGTAATTTTTCACAATCCTATCGCGAGTTAACGACTTTGAATAACTTTGTGTCATCAGCAAATTTAATTACCTTTAATTCCCATCTCTAAATCATTTATAAATATATTAAAAAGCAGCGGTCCTAGCACAGACCCCTGAGGAACCCCACTAACTACCCTTTTCATTGTGAATATTTCCCATTTAACCCCACACTCTGTTTCCTATCCTTCAACCAGTTTTTAATCCACAATAGGACATTTCCTCCTATCCCTTGACCCTCCAATTTCCTCTGTAGCCTTTCATGAGGTACCTTGTCAAATGCCTTTTGAAAATCCAGATACACAATATCAACTGGCTCCCCTTTGTCCACATGTTTGTTTACTCCTTCAAAGAATTGAAGTAAATTGGTCAGGCAAGATTTCCCCACACAAAAGCCGTGCTGACTTGGGCCCAGATGCACAAAACGTTAATGACCCTTTAACGAAGAAATTTTCAACCGTAGCATGCATTAAAGGCCATTTTCCGACGACGCTAGCAGCTAACGAAAACGAAATGCAAACGAGTCACTTCCAATTGAAATGTGAACAATTCGCAATGCACTAACCATACCGACGATTGCAACGAATCATTTACTGTGATATATTTAACGTGAAGTCAGACCTGTCGTTAAGGCCTGAGCTGTCATACAGACACTGCTCTCCACCTCTCCCTGCAGCATAAAAATCCAAGCTGGCATGTTTGAAAATAAAAAAAACCCCACACAAACACATGGCTCCCCGCTTCCCCTTGCATAAAATTGAAAAAAAAACCCCAAAAGCAAAAAAGGATCGGGAGGTGGCAAAGGCGCTCGTGAGGAGCTTCCTGTATGGACGCCCTTGCCTCCCCCCCCGCCCGAGGTCGACGCTGCTCCCCGCTTCCCCCTGTATTAAATAAAAAAAAACTCAAAACTGTAGCAGCCACGGCCCCCCTCCCTTCCTCTCTCTCTATTTCTCCTTCTCCCACAGCTCCGCCTCCCACCATCCTCCGCCCCCGTGCCTCGCTCCCCTGAGGTCGTCGCTGCCGCTCCTCCCCTCCACCGGACCCCCCCCCCCCTCTGCCTTACCGGGCCCGCGCAGCGCCTCTCACCTCTGTGTGAAGGCGCTGCATGGGCAAGAACAGCTGATCGGCGATCAGTGATGCCTCCTCCGACGTCCCTCCGTTCTTCCTGGGCCCACCCTCCTCTGACGTAAGTGTGGGAGAAGGAGAAATAGAGAGAGAGGAAGGGAGGGGGGCCGTGGCTGCTACAGTTTGGAGTTTTCTTTTGATTTTTATTTAATACAGGGGGAAGCAGGGAGCAGAGTCGACCTCGGGCGGGGGGGGGGGGGTGCAAGGGCATACATACAGGACACTCCTGACGAGCGCCTTTGCCCCCTCCCGATCCTCAGCTTCTTTGACGTTTTTTTGGCATGTGCAGAGCAGCCAGCATAATGCTTGGCTGCTCTGCGCATGTTTTACGGGCACATTAACGATAGGGATTACACTTCTTTAATGCATTCGACTTTCGTTTACCGAACCGAACATGTGGGACTTGTTTTTTAACTGCATTCTTCGTTTTTTCAACTTCGGTAAGGACTTTTACGTTTTTGATTTTTTTTTTTACGTATGGTTGATGCTTCTGGGCCTTGGTCTCAGTAATCCATGTCCTTGGATGTGCTCTGCAATTTTGTTGTTGATAATAGCCTCTTCCATTTTCCCCGCACCAATGTCAGACTCACCGGTCTATAATTTCCAGGATCTCCCCTGGAACCTTTTTTAAAAGATCTCATGCATATTCATTGGAGTAAATGTTAGTGTCTGCTTTTAGAATTACCCCCATAGTGCTGATTATTTATGAGCGTCGATCCAGGCTATAGTTATGTACCCAGGTTGAACGTTTATTGCTGGTTCCCAGTGTCAATAAGTAAAGCTGTCTAGTCTCCATGCTAGGTGCTCCTCTGTAAGAGCTTCTCATTTTTGTTTTGGCATACTTTCAGGAGCTGAGAATTGAGGGTTGTAGAATGGGGAACATAAGAATAGCCATACTGGGTTAGACCTATGGTCCATCTAGCCTAGTATCCTTCTTCCAACAGTGGCCAATCCAGGTCACAAGTACCTGGCAGAAACCCAAATAGTAGTAACATTCCATGGCCACCAATCGCAGGGCAAGCAGTGGCTTCCCCCGTGAGTGGGGGAGGGGGTCTCCTGTGGTCTTTTTCTGATGCTGTATTGTTTTTTATTGTATCATCTATTATATGTGCATGTTTTATTGCAAAAGAAAAAAGCACAGACCTTAAGCATGAGTTTGAAGAAATCCTTGTCCCAAGGGAAGTGACGTTACGGACCAGGATGTCAGCTTGAACGCGGAGCTCCGTTGGGGCGCTATAAAGTGAGCAAATCCCGTAGATTTGAGCAGCATCTCGAAGCTTGGATCGCAGGGGAGAGGTCCCAGAGCTATGCCGCTGAAGAAGGGGCTGGAGCGATTCCGTTTCACGACGGAACAAAGCAAAAAACCGCCGGCGGAGCGAGTCCAAGATGGCGGCGATTCCAGCTGTAGTGAGGAGGAGCATGCTAAGGAAGGACTGGAGGTCTCTGGCGAGATTACTAAATCGGATGTTGTGGGTTGGTTTCAGGAAGGCCGATCTGGCGGGGGTCCAAAAGGATGTCCAAACGCCCTGAGAGAAATTAGGGCTGAAATCCACGACCTGGTAACGCGTGTCAGTGAGATGGAGGAGGGGATGGAGACTCTTAAGCAGGACATGGGAAAACTCCATAAAGTAGTGAATGCTGACACGGTGGAAGTGCAACAACTAAGGAGCAGTTGGAAGATCTAGAGAACAGGTCGTGCCAAAATAATTTGAGATTTAAAGGAATCCCAGACTTGGATATGTTCAGCAACTGTGAAGCAGTGATTCGAGAGCTGTGTGGGCACATATTGAATCCTGAGGAAGGGGGTCAATTACCAGACCTCCAAATCCAGACAGCACACAGAGTGGCTGGCCCGCAGCGAGATTCCAACCCAAGGGACATTGTAACATAGTAGATGACGGCAGAGAAAGACCTGCAAGGTCCATCCAGTCTGCCCAACAAGATAAACTCATATGTGCTACTTTATGTGTATACCTGACCTTGATTTGCATCTGCATTTCAGAGCATAGACCGTAGAAGTCTGCCCAGCACTAGCCCCGCCTCCCACCACCGGCTCTGCCACCCAATCTCTGCTAAGCTTCTGAGGATCCATTCCTTCTGAACAGTATTCCTTTATGTTTATCCCACGCAGTTTTGAATTCCGTTACCGTTTTCATCTCCACCACCTCCCGCGGGAGGGCATTCCAAGTATCCACCACTCTCTCTGTGAAAAATACTTCCTGACATTTTTCTTGAGTCTGCCCCCCTTCAATCTCATTTCATGTCCTCTAGTTCTACCGCCTTCCCATCTACGGAAAAGGTTCGTCTGCGGATTAATACCGTTCAAATATTTGAACGTCTGTATCATATCACCCCTGTTTCTCCTTTCCTCCAGGGTATGCATATTCAGGTCAGCAAGTCTCTCCTCATACGTCTTGTAATGCAAATCCCATACCATTCTCGTAGCTTTCTTTGCACCACTTCAATTCTTTTTACATCCTTAGCAAGATATGGCCTCCAAAACTGAACACAATACTCCAGGTGGGGCCTCACCAAAAACT
This sequence comes from Microcaecilia unicolor, assembly GCF_901765095.1. NCBI lineage: Eukaryota > Metazoa > Chordata > Amphibia > Gymnophiona > Siphonopidae > Microcaecilia > Microcaecilia unicolor. The sequence goes on along the minus strand of NC_044034.1, from coordinate 187,777,370 downwards.
TATACAGGGCATTAAAACCTCTTTTCTTCTGCTGGGTCATACCTCTCTCTATACAGCCTAAAACCTTCTAGCTACGGCCACCGCCTTGCCACACTTTTGTTGCCTTCAGATCCTCAGATACTATCACCCCAAGATCCCTCACCCCATCTGTACATATCAGACTCTCACCCCCTAACACATACATCTCCCGTGGATTTCTACTCCCTAAGTTCATCACTTTCCATTTCTTCGCATTGAATTTTAATTGCCAAACCTTAGACCATTTTTCTAGCTTCTGCAGATCCTTTTTCATGTTTTCCACTCCCTCCGGGGTGTCCACTCTGTTACAAATCTTAGTATCATCCGCAAAAAGGCAAACTTTACCTTGTAACCCTTCGGCAATGTCACTCACAAATATATTGAACAGAATCGGCCCCAGCATCGATCCCTGAGGCACTCACCTTTCCTCATCCGAGCGAATTCCATTAACCACCACCCTCTGACGTCTGTCCATCAACCAGTTCCTACTCCAGTTCACCAAGTTGGATCCTATCTTCAGCTTGTCAAGTTTATTCAAGAGTCTCCTGTGGGGAAACCGTGTCAAAAGCTTTGCTGCAATATAAGTAGATTACGTCTATAGCACGTCCCTGATTCAATTCTCCGGTCACCCAGTCAAAGAATTCAATGAGGTTCGTTTGGCACGATTTACCTTTGGTAAAACCATGTTGTCTCGGATCTTGCAACTTATTTGCTTCCAGGAAATTCACTATCCTTTCCTTCAGCATCGCTTCCATTACTTTTCCAATAACCGAAGTGAGGCTTACCGGCCTGTAGTTTCCAGCTTCTTCCCTATCACCACTTTTGTGAAGAGGGACCACCTCCGCCGTTCTCCAGTCCCACGGAACCTCTCCCGTCTCCAAGGATTTATTAAACAAATCTTTCAGAGAACCCGCCAGAACCTCTCTGAGCTCCCTCAATATCCTGAGGTGGATCCCGTCCAGTCCCACGGCTTTGTCCACCTTTACATTTTCAAGTTGTTCTGCACACTCTCTTCCGTGAACGGTGCTATATCCACTCTATTCTCATATGTACTTTTGCCAGTCAATCGTGGTCCTTCTCCAGGATTTTCTTCTGTGAAAACAGAACAAAAGTATCTATTTAGCAAATTTGCTTTTTCTTCATCATTATGTACATAGCAGTTTGCAGCATCTTTCAGTCTCACAGTTCCCTTTTAGTCTTCTTCCTTTCGCTAATATACCTGAAGAAATTTTTGTCACCCCCTCCTTACATTTCTAGCCATTTGTTCCTCCACTTGCCCTTTCGACAGACGTATCTCTCTCTTGGCTTCTTTCAGTTTCATCCGGTATTCCTCTCCGTGTTCCTCTTTTTGCGTTTTTCTGTGTTTCATGAACGCCAACTCTTTAGCCTTTATTTTCTCAGCCACTTCCTTGGAGAACCATATCGGTTTCCTTTTTCTCTTGCTTTTATTTACTCTCCTTACATAAAGGTTTGTGGCCATATTTATAGCTTCTTTCAGCCTGGACCACTGTCCTTCCACTTCTCGTTTGTCCTCACAGCCCATCAGCTCCTTCCTCATGTATTCCCCCATTTTACTAAGTCAGCATGCTTGAAATCCAGGACTTTGAGTTTTGAGTGGCCGCCCTCCACTTCAGCTGTCATATCAAACCAAACCGTTTGATGGTCACTGCTGCCCAAGTGGGCACCCACTCGGACATTTGACACACTATCCCCATTTGCGAGCACCAGATCGTCACTCCCTCCCTCGTCTGTTCCGTCACCATTTGTCTGAGCAGAGCACTTTGGAAAGCATCCACGATCTCTCTACTTCTTTCCGATTCCGCAGATGGAACCTTCCAATCTACTTCTGCCAGATTGAAATCTCCCATCAACAGCACCTTTCTCTTCTTTCCCACTTTTGAATATCTGCGATCAGATCTTTATCTAGTTCCTCCAATGTGTCGGAGGTCTGTAGACAACACCCACGTGGACAGAGGTTCTATCATCTCTTTTTAAGGTGATCCATATTGCTTCTTCCTTTCCCCAGGTCTCTGTCATTTTAGTCACTGTGATATCATTTCTTCCGTTCCGGAACGATCTACCTGTTGGGCGGAGGTTGATGGTTTTTCACCAAAGGTGGCCTCTTATAACCTCCGACAGGTGGGTTCTTCAAATAGTCCTGGTCCGGGTACGCTTTCAATCTGGAATCAAAACCCCTCCAAATTACCCACTGGGAGCTCAATCCTTCAGTTACCAGCACAAGCAGGTACTTGCAGAGGAACTCTCTGCCCTTGTCAAGAGCCAATACGGTCGAGCCCATATCCACCAGGGCAAGAAGGGCTGGAATTCTATTCCTGGTACTTCTTGTGCAAAAGAAAACAGGGGGGATGCGTCCCATCCTAGACCTAAGAGGCCCTGAACAAATTCCTGGTCCGAGAAAAGTTCAGAATGCTTTCTCTGGGCACCCTTCTTCCCATGATTCAGGAAATGAGTTGGCTATGCCTCTGACTTAAAGGAGGCCTACACTCACATCTCAGTGCTGTCCAGATCCAAGGCAGTACCTAGTCAATTTGCTTGGGAACTCAGCATTTTTCAGTACTGCGTACTGCCCTTTGTATCTCGCATCTGCGCCCAGAGTGTTCACAAAGTGCTTGGCTTCCACATAGTGCTTGGCAGTTGTCGCAGCATCGCTACGCAGACTGGGAGTGCATGTGTTCCCTTATCTCGACGTCCATGCAGATTACTATTCAACTGCTTGAGCTACTGGGGTTTGTCATAAATTATCCCAAGTCCCATCTGATTCCGTAAAAAGTTTAGCTCTGTTGAACACACGACATCTTGAAGTTGTCTTTCCCCAGGCAAGGGCAGACAACCTTCTGGCTCTGTTGTCCTCAGCTCGAGCATCCCAAAAGATCACAGCTCGGCAGATGTTGAGACTTCTGGGCCACATGGCCTCCACAGTTCATGGACTCCCATGGCATGTCTACACATGAGATCAGCTCAGTGGACCCTAGCTTCCCAGTGGTGTCAGGCTATGGGGGTCTAAAGGATGGCATCCATCTTTCCACCGATTTTTGCAATTCCCTTCAATGGTGGACCATTCGCTCGTTCAAATATCTGAAAGGTATTAATCCGCAAACAAACCTTTCCGGAGATGGGAAGGTGGTAGAACTAGAGGGCAATGATATGAGATTGAAGGGAGGCAGACTCAAGGAAAATGTCAGAAGTATTTTTTCACGGAGAGAGTGGTGGATGCTTGGAATGCTCTCCCACGGGAAGTGGTGGAGAGGAAAACGGTACGGAATCAAAAGCGTGGGATAAACATAGAGGAATACTGTTCAGAAGGAATGGATTCCTCAGAAGCTTAGCTGAGATTGGGTGGCAGAGCCGGTGGTGGGAGGCGGGGGCTGGTGGTTGGGAGGCGGGGATAGTGCTGGACAGACTTATACGGTCTGTGCCAGAGCCGGTGGTTGGGAGGCAGGGATAGTGCTGGGCAGACTATACGGTCTGTGCCCTGAAAATGACAGATACAAATCAAGGTAAGGTATACACAAAGTAGCACATATGAGTTATCTTGTTGGGCAGACTGGATGGACCGTGCATGTCTTTTTCTGCCGTCATCTACTATGTTACTACTATGTATTTGACCTTGGGACGCCCATTCCAATTCCTCAGCTACAAAAAGTGCTGACGACGATGCATCCCTCCTGGGGTGGGGAGCGCATGTGGATGGGCTCCGCACCCAGGGAGTTTGGTCTCTCCAGTAAACGCGTCTTCAGATCAACCTCTTGGAATTACAAGCAATCTGGAATATGTTAAGGCTTTCAGAGATCGGCTGTCCAACCAAATTATCCTAATTCAGACAGACAATCAGGTTGCTAGGTATTACACAAACAAGCAGGGGGGCACCGGATCTCGGCCCTCTGTGTCAGAAGCCGTCAAGATGTGGCTTTGGGCGCACCAGCACCGCATGCTTCTTCAGGCTACATATCTGGGAGGCGTAAACAGCAGTCTGGCAGACAGGTTGAGCAGGATAATGCACCCTCACGAGAGGTCTCTGAATATGGACGTTGTCTGCAAGATTTTCCGAGCGTGAGGCACCCTCTCAGTGGATCTTTTGCTGCTCAGGACAATCACAAGGTCCCTCAGTTCTGTTCCAGGCTTCAGGCCCACGACAGACTAGCGTCAGATGCCTTCCTCCTTCATTGGGGGACAGGTCTCCTGTATGCATATCCTCCCATACCTTTAGTAGGGAAAACTCTGCTGAAAATCAGGCAAGACTGCAAAACCATGATTCTGATTGCACCTTTCTGGCCACGTCAGATCTGGTTCCTTCTTCTTCTGGACTTGTCCTCCGAAGAACCATGGAGGATTGGAGTGCTTTCCGACCCTCATCACTCAGAACGAGGGGTCGCTTCTACGTCCCAACCTTTAGTCTCTGGCTCTCACGGCCTGGATGTTGAGAGCTTAGAAGTTGCCTCTTTAGGCCTTCAGAGGGTGTCTCCCGAGTCTTGCTTGCTTCCATGGAAAGATTCCACGAAAAGAAGGTATGCTTTTAAATGGAGGAGGTTTGCCGTCTGGTTTGGACAGCATGGCCATAGATCCTTTCTCTTGTCCTACACGGACCCTGCTTGAATACCTTCTACGCTTATCAGAGTCTGGTCTTAAGACTAACTCAGTAAGAGTTCATCTTAGTGCAATCAGTGCTTACCATCAGCGTGTAGAGGGTCAGTCTATCCCTGGACAGCCTTTAGTTGTTCGTTTTTATGAGAGGTTTGCTTTTGTCAAAGCCCCCTGTCAAACCTCCACCAGTGTCATGGGATCTCAATGTCGTTCTCACCCAGCTGATGAAACCTCCTTTTGAGCCACTGAATTCCTGCCATCTGAAGTACTTGACCTGGAAGGTCATTTTCTTGGTGGCTGTTACTTCAGCTCGTAGAGTCGGTGAGCTCCAAGCCCTGGTGGTTTCATGCTCCTTATATTAAGTTTCATCATAACAGAGTAGTCCTCCGCACTCATCCTAAGTTCCTGCCGAAGGTGGTGTCGGAGTTCCTTCTAAATCAGTCAATTGTATTGCCAACTGTTACGCTCTGCTACACTCCTCCAGAGGTGCAGCCTGCTTGTGCAGGGTATGGGCATTCGAGGATGCGGCGGCCATCTTGGATGTGGGTATCTCCAGGTTAGGGCGGCCATCTTGGGATGGCATCTCAGGTGGTGGCAGCCATCTTGGAGTTGGGCAGTTTCAGGAAGGAAGCCCATATTTGGGCGTAGAGCATCTCCTCTGATGGGGGCAGCCATCTTGGATCAGCTGCACATGTTTGAGCCTAATTCCCAAACTATTTAAAGCCCTGCCTCCAGTCCTTCCATGCTTCGGCTTCTATTTGCGTAGAGGTCGTGGTCTACCTCTGTGTTCCACAGTCGGCTATCAGCATTCCAGTGTTTTCCTGTGTACCTGACCTCGGACTGCTCCTCGTCTACACGCTGTGTTGCTGCCTGCCCAGACCTCGGACTGTTTCCTGTTTTCGCTGCACCGCTGACTCCTTGCTCTGGGACTGTGTCTGCTCGCCCCGCCTGTCGGGTCAGTGGCCGTGCAACCCCGCCGGTTCCGGAAGTCCTGGTGGTTGCCTGCACCTGGGGGCTCAACTCTCGGGGAACGGCGGTCGCTTCCCAGGTGAAGCTAGGGGTTGTCTGGCTGCCTGACCGAGTGCAGTGTCCCTCCATCTTCGCCATGCTCAGTCGGGGCACAAGGCTCACATCCTTAGTCATAACACCAACATTCTTTCCTCGTCCTCATACCCCGCCCTGGTGAGGACAAGTTGCATACCTTGGACTGTAAGAGAGTATTGGCCTTTACGTGGAGTGGACAAAGCCCTATAGATAGTCCACCAGTTGTTTGTTTCTTTTGATCCCAACAGGATGAGGGTTGCCGTCGAAAAACGCACAATCTCCAATTGGCTATCAGATTGCATTTCCTTCACTTATTCCCAAGCTGGGCTGACTCTGGAGGGCCATGTCACAGCTCATAATGTTAGATCCATGGCTGCCATTAGTGGCATCACTTAAAGTCAGCCTCCATTGAAGAGATTTGCAGGGCTGTAGCCCAGGTCATCAGTCCACACATTCACATCTCACTACTGCCTTCAGCAGGATACCCGACGCGACAGTCGGTTTGGGGCAGTCGGTGTTACAGAATCTGTTTGGGTTTAGAATCCAACTCCACCCTCCTAGGCCCATTTCTGTTCTGTTCCAGGCTGTACTCTCACTTAGTTGTGTTTGTTATCAGGTCAATCTCATTTATGTCCTCGCCATTGCGAGCCAGTTGACCACTGTTCATTGTTTTGAGTGAGCCTGGGTGCTAGGGATACCCCATGCATGATGATGTCCAGCCTGCTTGTCCTCTGGAAAATGAAGATACTTACCTGTAGCAGGTATTCTCCATGGACAGCAGGAATGGACATCATCACAACCCTCCCTCCTCCCCCTTTGGAGTTGTTCTTCTCATTTGCTTTTTATATAACTGAGGGAAGCGGGCGGGAAGTCACTCGCGCATGCGCGGTGCATTGTCCCCGCGCCCACTCTCGTCGCTTCTAGATGTTTTAACATTTTGATTTTGAATCCGGAGCTCCTGGGCCGTCGGGGACGACGACTCATGTGTGATGATGTCCAGCCTGCTGTCCTCAGAGAATACCTGCTACAGGTAAGTATCTTCATTTTTTTGCTTAGACCTGTGAGCATTTGTGGGTCATAGCTTTCCATCTACATTTCAGTGGAATTTTTTTCTTCTGTTTAGTTTCTTGTTTAGGTCTCACTTCCTGCTGTGTTGGTATGAAGTGATTTGCTAAGATTGTTGTTTTCATTGCTTCTTTTCTACTGATGCATCTTGTCTTTAGCTTCAGCTGGGGGTGACCACTTGAAGGTGAACTGCCTCCTTATGCCACCCCCGCCCTTCTAGTTTAAATGCCTAGAAATATATTGTCTGAATTTCTCCCCAAGGATTTTTTTTCCTGCCACAGTGAGATGCAGTCCATCGTTACAGTATAGTCTTTTGTTTTTCCAAGTATTGCCCCATCCTCCTATGTACCTAAATCCTTCTTGGCGACACCAGGCTTTGAGCCAGCTATTGAAATTCTCAGATTGTGCAATCTTTTCTTTCCCTTTCCAAAGGTAGGTAATACTTCAGAGAAGCTATTGTTTGTATCAAAGGTTTTACCCCTCTCCCAGCTCCTGAAAAGCTCTCTTGCGCAGCAAGTGGGTATTACTGGACAAGTCATTTGTTCCCAGGTGGGAACATCAAACATAAAAAACTCTAAGCAGTTCACTAAGATAAAAGGATTAAAACACTTGCATAATAAAAATACATAATAACACTATACACAGAATTAAAACAAAACATAAGAATAAATATAAACTTAAAGACAAAAAAATTCAGATAATTAGAAAACATAATTAGAAAAGCTCAGCAATAAGGGAGGACGTTTCTAAGCTGTGATGAAATACAGCTATTTACCATAGGAGTCAGTAACTTGCAGTACTGTAGATTAATGAGTCTCATAAAAAAAAGGAATAGTGCAAAATTGCTATTAACCTTGCAAGCTGTTTCATTCCGTTTCTTGGAGGTCCGTTATTAAATGAACTTGGGGAAAATTCACTATTTCTGAGATAAGCAGTATAAAATGTTTTGTACATTTTTTGGGATCTTGCCGGGTATTTGTGACCTGGATTGGCCACTGTTGGAAACAGGATGCTGGACTCGATGGACTTTTGGTCTTTCCCAGTATGGCAATACTTATGTACTTATGGATAACAACTTCAGTGTAGTGTGTTTCGCTGATTTTCCCACAAAGAAGCAGATATTGTCTAAAGCGAGGCAACAAAAAGAGATTCTTTGGAAGAACTGCAAGATTTCTAGTGTTTCAAGATCTGGCATGGACTACTTTACAAAAGCATCCTTTAGAGAAGTCACGATATTCATAAGGTCAAAGGGGACCCGCTCCAGGTGGCTATTCTCCTTTGCGATGTGGATAATGGTGGATGGGAAGTCATGCAAAGTAAAGACCCCGGGTGACGCAAGGTCAACATTGCGATCTTGGGGTGTAGAGGTGTTCCAGTACAGACTGAGTTACCGGAGACCGCCAAGGAACCCAGAGTGGATTCAGCGTGACAGACGGTGGTGGATCGGGAAAGAATCTGATAAGCAGGCTTCCTGAAGGAAAACAGGACTTAAGAGGACTGGCGACAGATTGATTAATTCGCTGAGGACATTATGCAGATAAGCAACCATTTCAGGGGGTGCTATGCATAGGGGGTCGGTGGGGGAGAGGGGAGGGCAGGCATGGCTCCCTGGTGAGAGTGGGGCAGCATGGGAACATGTTGGAACATTGTGAGGGTGAGCTGAGAGGTTGAATTGAAGGGATTTTGGGTGTGAGAAATATAATTGTGTGGGGTCTGGGGTTGAAAGGTTGGAGGGATGCTAAACAGGAGGAGTAATGGTTAAGTTATATAGCAGATGTGGGGAGTGTGGGGTGATGGGAGGGCAGGGGATGGACTGTTGTGAGGCCAAAGCCTGGGAGAGTGCATTTATTCTCATGGGATGGCTGATCTACTTATAGAGAGATCGGCTAAAGGGAGGGGGAGGGTTGGGGAGAATGGGGAGGGACTGTGGATATGTTAAAGCAAGGGAGAGTGGGTTGGAGCAGGGGTAGGGAGGGGGAGGGGAAGGGGACAAGAGGATGAGGGTGGGGGGCCTTACGGTGGGTTCATGGAATGTGAACGGGTTCAATAATCAGGGGAAGTGCAGTAGAGTATTTAAGGAGTTGAGCAGGCTGAAGTGGGACGTAATGTTTTTACAAGAACACACTTAAGACCAAGAAATACTCACATGCTGCGTCGTAGGCCTTTTCGGGAAGTGGTGGTACATCAGGGAGAAGGACCAAAGAGGATGGGGGGAGTGGCCATATTGATAAGACAAAATTGTGGGATCGAGATTAGAAAGGTGTTTCGAGATACTAGTGGGTGCTGTGTGGCCCTTAGAGGGTGGTTGCAGGGCAAGGAGCTGACATTGATCAATATTTATGCACCGAATGTGGGGCGGAAGAAATTCTTTCAAACATTAAAAGGAGAGATTCTGAAATTTGTGGGAGGGCAGGTGGTAGGGGGGTGGATTTTAATCTTGCCCCAGATGCAAGGTTAGACTATTCGACAGGAGGAGGGCAGCAGAGTGGTCCTGGGCGGAAGGCATTGTTGCAATTTATGAAGGGGTTGGAAGTGGTGGATTGTTGGAGGTTGCTACATGGGGTGCAGCGGAATTACACCTTTTACTCGCATGCAGCGCAGACCTATTCCCATATAGATGGGTTGTGGGTGCATCGCAATGGATGGCATATGGTGGAGGCGGCTGAGATAGAGACAATTTGTGTTTCTGATCATGCACCAATGTGGATTAAACTAACTGGGATAGGTCATTGCAGGCGACAAGGAGTCTGGAGACTTAATGAGTCACTGCTAGGCAATGAGAAAGTGAAGGAAGATATTAAACTTAATATTCAAGAGTTCTGTCGCTTTATTGATAATGGGGAAGTAACTGATGGGGTGTTATGGGATGCGTTGAAAGTAGTGGTGAGGGGGGCCTTGATTAAGTGGGGATCGTGCAAGAAAAGGGAAAAAGGACAACACTCGCTAACTTTGCATATGAGGTTATTACACTTAGAAAAGCTGCACAAACGAAACCCTACACCACAGATATGGGAAGACCTCAAACAAGTGAGAGGGGAAATAGCACAGTTGCAGATGGCAGACGTTGATTTCATGAGAACTAAGCTAAAGCAGCAGTATTTTGAGTTTGCCAATAAATCAAGTGCACTGTTGACCCATTATTTACAGGCAAGCAGAGGACGCTCCCTTATCCAAAAGTTGAAAGATGGTGGGGGAGGTTGGCACTATACTGATTCAGATATTGGAAAATGCTTTGTGCAATATTACCAAGATTTATATAGTGCCTCTGAGGGTGCATCAGCTGCAGATATAGCTCATTATTTGGATCAGGTTTCCATTACAATGATTGGATGAATCTGAAAGAGCTGAGCTTGGGGAACCTATTAGACTAGGGGAGGTACAGGGAGTAATAAAAAGGCTTCCTAATGGTAAGGCCCCAGGATTAGATGGATACTCAGTGAGGTTTTACAAGTGTTTTGTGGAGGAGCTGGGAGATATATTGGTGCGAGTGGGTAATGGCACTTTGGAGGGCAATAGGCTCCCGGTATCCATGTCTAAGGCTGGGGTAACGGTCCTGCCTAAACCTGGGAAAGACCCTACTGTTTGTGGTTCATATAGACCTATTTCACTTCTGAATGTGGACGCAAAAATAGTGGCTAAGATCCTGGCTAACAGATTGGCTAGGGTACTGCCGAAATTGATTCATATAGATCAACCTGGATTTATCCCAAAGAGGCAGGTAGGGGATAATATAAGGCGTACTCTTCATTTAATATGGGAGCCACAAAGATCCCAGTCTAGTACAGCTATGTTAGCAATAGACGCAGAAAAGGCCTTTGACCGGTCAGTTTGGGGTTTTTGAGAGCAGTGATGAATCGCATGGGCCTTGGAGATAATTTTGGTACCTGGCTAGCAAACCTATATGCAGATCTGAAGGCATGCCTTAATATTAATGGGGGATTTACATCTTTTTTTTCCAATTGGTAGGGGGACTAGGCAGGGATGTCCCTTGTCGCCCCTTCTATTTGCACTGTACATAGAGCCATTAGCAGAAATGATACGTCAACATCCAAATCTTCGGGGTATTAGGGTTGGAGGGATGGAACATCGTATTGCGCTGTTTGCGGATGATGTGCTACTTTATATGGTGGATCTGGAGCAGACGCTACCTACGGTGTTGGAGAGCCTTAGGGAATTTGAAAGATATGCTGGTTTAAAGGTTAATATGGATAAAAGCTATTGGGGATTTCTTTAACCCACATGGAAGAGAGTAGATTGAGAGCACTGTTTGCTTTCAAATGGGCCAAGAATCACATTCGACATTTGGGGATTCAGATTCCCAGGGATCTGCGAAGGGTGTATAGTTTAAATTATGGGAGGATCGTGGACCAAATTCGGGTGGAGTTATCCCGATAGAAGGGGTTGTGGCTTTCCTGGTGGGGGCGCATGGCAGTGGTGAAGATGAATGTGCTGCCTAGATTGTTATTTCTGTTTCAGTCACTGCCAGTGGTGGTTCAGAGGCAGACACTTAAACAACTGCAGGGTTTTCTGTCAGATTATTTTGGAGGGCAGACATCCCCGTTTGGCAGGATGTGTATTGTGGGGGGGCTCCTGAGAGGGAGGTAGAGTGGTGCCCAATATTGAGTGGTATTATTTTGCTGCCCAACTGCGGATGTTTATAGATTGGGAGAGGGGGGAAACAAAGCCAAGTAGTCAGGTAGAGCAGTCGTATAGCCCTCATAGGCCAATGAGTTCCTACTTGTGGATTACTGAAGGAGTAGGAGTGATTTTGGCTGGGATACAAAATCCGTTTGTGAGGCATCTGGTGGAACTGTGGGGAGAAGTGCGGAGGAAACAGGGCCAGACTGATAGGGTGTTTACACTTGTGCCTTTGCGATGGGAGCCAAATTTGGGGCTGGGAGTGAAAATGCCATATTTGTGTGGTGGGAACAAATGGGTATATTGAATTTCCGAGCTGTGCTGCAGAGGGGTAGGATGAAGAGTTTTGATACGCTGTGCTCCATGTATGGCCTGCCCGGGGGAGATATTTTTTCCTATTTACAGATTCAACACTTTGTGGGGACACTGGGTTGGAGGGGGGGGGGGGGGGGGGGGAGAATCCTCAAGAGATGGAAAGTCTGGAAAACCTGTGGCTTTTGTTGAGGAGGGTGGCACAACCAGTATCAGTGATTTATAAATTTCTTAGGTGATGTGATCCCAGGCCATTTAGTTTTCAGGGGGCTTGGGAAGAAGATCTAAAGTGCCACTTTTCTGATCAGGAGTGGGAAGTTATTTGTAGGGAGGTTCAAAAAGCCTCGGTGTGTGTTTTGGTGCAGGAAAATGCATACAAAGTCCTCACCAGATGGTATTACACACCAGAGAGACTGTAGCGGATGTATCCGGGTACATCGGGCTTATGCTGGAGGTGTAAATCACAACTGGGCTCGTTTTTACATATATGGTTGACCTGCCCCAGAGTGGTTCACTTTTGGCAGGCTGTTATGAACGCATTGGTAATTTTGATTGAGTCTTCTTTGGTGTGCAGTCCTTTGGTATGTCTCTTGGGTTTACATAACGAGAGGGATTCTTGGGAGGCGAGCAAATGGTTGTGATGGGGGCTGGCAGCAGCCAAGTGCCTCATAGCACAGCATTGGAAGAAAGTAGACCCCCCCCCCCGACATTAGGTGATTGGAAGTGCAAATTGGGTCAGTTAATACAAATGGAGCGCCTTACGGCATATCGCAGGAAGGGGTTTCTGCGACATAAAAGTGGGTGGGCTCGATTCCATCAGCGATTAACACGCATTTAGGATGGTGGCGAATTAGAGGATGCAGGTGGGCTTGGAGGGGGTGGGTAAAGGGAGGGGGGTGAGGGAGTGTGTCCCAAAGACCCAAGGGGCATTCTCATATTGTGAAGGGGCGGGAAGTGGTTGGAGGGCTGGGAGAGGGGATGGTGCATAATATTGGCGCACAGTTTACTTGGGGTGTGGAAGTTGTTTGTAGGACTATTATAAACACACATACTGTAGAGGAGTTTATGTAGCTGAAAAGCTTGTACAAGATGTCTTAGTCCAGTAATTGTTGGCCCCTGCGCGGGCTAGAGTGAACAAGTTGTGTTCTTTGTGAAAGTTGACTGGTATAAAACTATATAATAAAAATTTAAAGTGGAAAAAAAAAGCACAGCATGGCCATCAGGACTGGAACAGTGAGAATCCTTTATTGATAAAGACCCAACACGGGCCATGTTTCAGCATACCAACGCCTACCTCAGGAGTCCAAAGATACAGTCACTCTCGAAAATAAAGAGAAAAGGGATGAAAAAAACACTTCCTTAAGCAATTCAAGCAGACTCAACTGGATGATTAAAAAAACACGCTGTGATAACTAACCAAAGTGTACTATACAGCTCACAGTTCAGATACATTACAACAAAAAACTATGCAACTTACATACATCACAAGACAAATATTCAATAATCATAATCATCAATACAACCATCTAAAATATAACAAAATAAAAATAGCAGCCAAGACCCCAACAAACCAATCAAAAAGTTGCATTTCCCTTTAACTGCAAAAAATGAAACATTTGTTGCAGGGGTTCTGTAGATCATGGCTGACACCAAAGAGTAACCCTTTTCAGTGGTGTCAACATTCCTTCATATCCAGGGAACATAAATATTCTCATAGCTGCAAATGAAATGTTTCTCAAAATAAAGCCTCAACCCTTTCCGCCACCTATTCTTTTTTCAACCTGCAGATATTTAAAGAAAGACACTGTATTGTGATAACATAAAATATCCATTTTATGCTTCACAGTTAAATCACTCACAACTACAACCTTACAAATCACTGATTGAACATTTAGCAGAGTCATTTAAGCAAACTCTGCACTTTATCTAAGCTTGCCTTTATCAATGGCATCAAAGTACAGACAGAATCCTTCCTAACAATCTCTTTCTTTCTGCATTCTTCCCCATCCACCTTCCTGTACAAGTCTCCTAAGACCTGTTACCTGAAAGTCTCAATATCTTGCAGGTAACCTTGACATACCAGCACACCTGAAGTCTCTTTTCTGATATTTTCTTTATTGAATAACACAACAAAGCACTCACAGTCAGCAGTTCAGAAGATTGTCTCTTGGCACAGAGACTTCGTGATTCTGACAGTTGCTTCAGTGGATAGAGACAGAAATCTGAGAAACCCAGCTTTACTGAGCGGGTGAAAAAACACAGCTGGGTTTACAGGAGAGGATCCGAGCTGGTCTGCTAGAAATGTTATATCTTAACATAAAGTTATATCCAAGGTAAAAAAAAACAAGTTCTCTTCAGAGCGTTTAGCAGGACATGAGCTGACTGAAGTAAAATGGATACAGAATCATAGAGAAAGAGAGAGGGCCAAAAAGTAGGGCACACACAAACCCAGAGAAGAAGAAGAAGGTAAAGACCAATAGAAACAGAGCCTGTCAATGAGGTGGCAAGATTGGTTGCATTAATATAACTACACTACACACAATGCCTTGCTCACATGACCTAGCAGTGAAATAATAACAAACATTAACCCATTCCAGGGTTCCACTGTAACTTAGGCAAGGCTGTCAAAAAGACAGACACCACTTTCCAACACCACTCTCTACATTCAACTCAAATTCCCCATATCTACCCCACCCCCATTAACACCGTAGTAATCTCCCCAACTCCCTCTACTCAAAAACACAATTTACAAACACAGTTCTAGCCACCCAAAGAACACAATTCCGCTTTCACAAATCTAAATATGTAGTCAATGAAATATTATATAAACAAATCTTTATAAATATACCAAAGGGAAGCAACCCCTAACCAAATTTCCCAAGAGCCCCACAAACCCAACTTGCAGACAGCCACATGAAGGGCTGCCAAAAAGGGGCATCTTCACTTGGCCCCCTCTGTGGGAGTTCTTTTTGTCTCTTGGGGGCCTAGACTCCAGTGCAATGTAGTCCAAAGCTTCCTCTCCTCATGCTATAGAAATGAATATTGGAGTGTCTCTGGTACTGATGCCAGCACCCTTTTGGTGTGTGTGCATCAGTAGCATGCCCCCAGGTACCGCCATGGACTCTAGGAGTGGCTGACACCTTTGCATAGAAGTTTATGTAGTTGGTACCAATGCATTGAACTTTTAGATTTAAATCAGCATCTCTTGCATCTTCCTGTCCAGATTTCTTAAGACTGACGATGTGAGTGTTGCTTGGGGAGCAGGAGGAGAGGTAACATTGTTCTGGGTCACTCAAGATACATGGGTGTCTCGACCCTGGAACCTTAGA
The DNA here is from genome assembly GCF_901765095.1 of Microcaecilia unicolor. Taxonomy (NCBI): domain Eukaryota; kingdom Metazoa; phylum Chordata; class Amphibia; order Gymnophiona; family Siphonopidae; genus Microcaecilia; species Microcaecilia unicolor. Next base: position 187,762,362 of record NC_044034.1, on the reverse strand, counting down.
GAGTTTTGCATTACCCCAGGTGTCATCAAAGATAACTGATCCTCTCTGCAGGGAGACTTGGGAATTGGAATGGTAGATGTCAAGATTTCTTTGCTTCCAACATCATTCACTGAAGTCCAATACAAAAGTCCCGTCACCTTTGTGTAATACTTAGCACTGAGATCAGTTAATGCTGGTGTCTATGCAGTCATTGGGTGGAACTTCAGGGCAGATAAAGACAATATGACCTATCTAGTCTGCCCATCTATGCTAACTACAATCCTTTCTTCTCCCTTATAGATCCTCTGTGCTTGTCTCTTGCTTTCTTGAATACTGATACCCTTGTGTATCAGTACCATTTCTATCATGAGGCTGTTCCACACATCTACTACCCTTTCCATAAAGAAATGTTTCCTTAAATTATTCCTGAGTCTATCCCTTTCACTTTCATGCTTAGCTCTAGAAAAACATGGCATTCTTTCAGTTGGAAGAAAAGTAGAAGACGAGAGATCTGATAGTAACATTTAAATACATCCATGGTAAAAATGCACAGGAGGTGGGCCTTTTTCAGAGCACTTAGATTGTGAGCCCTCCAGGGACAGAGAAATACCCAGTATGCCTGAATGTAACTCACATTGAGCTACTACTGAAAAAGGTGTGAGCAAAATTAAAATAAATAGATAAATTATATATATATATATATATATATATATATATATATATATATATATATATATATATATATATATATATACTAGTAAAAAAGCCCCGTTTCTGATGCAAATGAAACAGGGGCTAGCAATGTTTTTTTCTGTGTGCATGTGGGAGTGTGTGTGTCCCTGCCCTCTGGCCTCTCTCCCCTCCCCCTCTGAGTCCTTCACTGTTACAGAGCCAGCAATTTGATTTCGTGCTCTGCTGTTTTCCTTCACTGACTGTGTTACAGAGAGGGCGGGGCAGACACTCATAGGGAAACCGGATATCTCGCCCCCTTCACACTTCCAGCTGGAGGCTTCATAGAACGTTGGTGTTGCCTTTTATATAGAGAGATATTGTAAGGAGGTTGGAGGGTCTAAGCAGGTCAGGAGGAGGTATGGGGCCAGACTACATTCCCCACAAGGCCCTGAGAGAAGGGATAAGGGGGGTAGGTCCCAAAACCCGGTATGGCCTCCACGTGGAATGGAGGGGGGAAAGGACTGGAAAGAGCAGCTGCTATGGCAGACGAGGGCCAGAAGGGGGAGCAGGGATGACAAAGCTCAATTCCCTTAGGTTAGAAATCAGTACAAGATTCCTTCCACCTGGGAGGGGGAGGAGGTCTCCAACCAACAGCCTAGCAGAGAGGCAGAGTTAATGGAGTGCTTGGAAGAAGAAGAGTCTGGAGGGAGCAGCACCCCAGGTTTGGAGGAGCCAGTTGACATGGACTGTAATTGTACTTTGGGGCAGAGTTTTAGGGACTGAAGGCAGTGGGTGGTCACAGGAGTCAATTAGCTGTGTTGTGGGCGGTGTACTGCCATTCTGCAACCACCCAAGCGGAAAGACTTTTAAAACTGAAACCCAGGCTGTTGCACTGGGGGAGAACTTGGATTTAAAGGGACGTTTTTTTCTTGTTGCTTGGTTTTGAAAAATGAATGGGACTTTAACCCCCTTGAACTGAGATTTTGTGGAGGAGGGGAAATAAACTGTTTGGAACTAAAAGCTGTGTTGTCTGGAAGGACTTTGTTTGTGGACTGCTGAAGGGAGCCTACCACCCCCCGGAAGGTTTGCTACCGGGATTACAGATATTACAATATATATATATATATATATATATATATATATATATATATAGTAACATAGTAGATGATGGCAGAAAAAGACCTGCACGGTCCATCCAGTCTTCCCAACAAGATAAACTCATATGTGCTACTTTTTGTGTATACCTTACCTTGATTTGTATCTGTCATTTTCAGGGCACAGACCGTAGAAGTCTGCCCAGCACTAGCCCCGCCTCCTAACCACCAGCCCCGCCTCCCACCATTTCGGAGTGTATAAATATTGAGATATTTATCTGTCTCAATATTTTTTTATGAAAAAAAGCCACTGACCATTTTGGTAGCTGCCTTTAAACTCCAAATGAGTTCTGACCAGAAAAATACAGAGATGCTCTAACTTCCTTTTTCTGCTGTCCATTCCACTCTTTGTGCTCCCAAGCATCCTTCTCAACACATGGAAACAATCACAAAGAAAGTACAAATACGCTATAAGACAGGCCAAAAGAGCATACTATAAAACTAAAACAGGGACAGACTATAAAGACATGAAGGAATTATACCAAATCGTGAACAAACTCCTAGACACCAACCTGGTCACTACATCAAATACAGTCATCCCATCTGCAGATAAACTTGGTAAGTATTTCAATGAAAAAATTGTAAACCTAAGCAACACACTACCTCAGGGCAACACTGACATCGAAAACTTCCTTAATGAGTTGGACCCAACCACTGGAGAATGCCCGGCTGACCGAACCTGGTCAAATTTTGCCTCCTCACCGTCGATACAGTTGCACGGGCGATCAGCAGGTTCTCTAACACTCACTGTAAACTAGATACCTGCCTCAAGACCGCTATAGCAAGGTCTCTTCCCTAAGGAAAATGGCAATATCCTACTCACCCCGATACCAAAAGACACCAAGAGAAAAACAAATGAAATCACTAACTACCATCCAGTAGCATCCATCCCATTGTTAGTCAAACTGATGGAAAGCATGGTAGCCAACAACTTACAGATTATATAAACAAATTCTCAATATTACACGAATCACAGTCAGGTTTTTGCCTCCTCCACAGCACAGAAACAGTACTACTTACTCTCCTAGCCAAATTCAAACAGGAAATAGCAATATGCAAAAACATCCTCCTCCTCCAATTCGACATGTCTAGTGCATTCGACATGGTAAACACAAACTCAAACATTTCACCGCTATCACCAATCTTCTTCAACCTATTGATGACCCCACTAGCCAAGCCCTTATCCATCCAAGGCCTTAACCCCTTCATCTGTGTAGACAATGTCACAATATACATTCCTTACAAATCTAAACTGACAGAAATCACCAACGAAATCAAGATCAGCTTGAACATCATGGACTCTTGGGCAAATGCATTCCAACTAAAACTCAACAAAGAAAAAAACACGCTGTCTTATCTTCTCATCCCAACACAACGCGGACAACCCCACAATTATCAACACCCCCAGATTACACCCTTCCTATCTCAGACAGCCTGAAAATCCTCGGCGTTACATTGGACCGCAACCTAACATTAGAGAGCCAAGTGACATCCACAACAAAGAAAATGTTCCACTCAATGTGGAAACTCAAAAGCATGAAACAATTCTTCCCAAGGGAAACATTTCGCAATCTGATACAATCAATGGTACTAAGCCATGTAGACTACTGCAATGGAATTTATGCAGGATGCAAAGAACAAACATTAAAGAAACTTCAGACCGCTCAAAACACGGCAGCTATGCTTATCTCTAGAAAAACGCAATTTGAAAGCGCAAAACCCCTCCCCGAAAAACTACACTGGCTCCCAATCAGAGAACACATTGCTTTCAAAATCTGCACTCTGGTTCACAAAATTATCTACGGTGAAGCCCCGGGAGACATGACAGACTTAATCAACCTACCAACCAGAAACACATCCGAATCAACACGAACGTACCTAAATCTGCACTACCCAAGCTGCAAAGGACTCAAATACAAATCAACTTAAGCATCCAGTCTCTCCTACATAAGTGCACAACTGTGGAACGCATTACCAAAAGCCTTGAAAACTACGTATGACCACCTAAACTTCCGTAAAAATCTAAAAACTAACCTGTTTAAAAAGGCATATGCTACCAATCCAACATAAATGCCTGATCTCTGCAACACAACAAAACTAAAGTACGTAATGGACATAACACAACTCTTCCGCTGTACGATTCCCTAATGTGGCTGTGCCACATGAACTTTATCTTACCACAACATCACTTTGTATTTGTTTACACCGGAGTCTCCAAATGCCTCTCCGGTACTATGTAAGCCACATTGAGCCTACAAATAGGTGGGAAAATGTGGGATACAAATGTAACAAATAAATACATTTCTACCTGTTCTGCCACCTTAAGACCATCAAGTATGATCAGCCCCAGATCCTGCTCCTCTTTAATGCAAAGAAGTGCTACCCCTATACTGTACCACACCCTTGGGTTTTGCAGCCCATACATTTGACCCCTGGCTGATCCCAATAGAATTTGTTGGTTGCATGATCTCAAAGAGAATTGACATCTCAATATCGGTGCTTCTTCAGAACCTAGAACAGCTCCAGTGCCCTTGGGGGTTGATGCCTCTGATGCCAATGCACTTGAGCTAAAATTGGTTGAACTGAAGAGCTTTTTCTTCTGCTCTTGATGGCCAAAAGACCCCTGTGGCGTGCCTCATATTCTGACAGGTGGCGCAGCTAGGAATATTCTCATGCACAGTTAATGGATATTAGTGACTGATTTTATCCTAGCACACTTCTCTCTCTTTTTGAAGCTGCTAATTGTCTTCATTTTTGGTGATATTGGTTGAATTATAGTCACAGCAAACTCAAATGACTTGAGTTTGTAAAACAGACAATACAAGACCACTGAAGGCACTGATACTGCTGCAGGTTGCAGCCATGTGAAAAATCAGGGAAATTTAAAACTCAATTGAAAAAGCTTAATTATGGATTTTCTAAGGGGTAAAAGGCAAACCAAATAAGGAATCAATAGAATATTTGAACTCCAAGAGGGTAATTGTATAAAGTAGTCACTAACTATATCAATTGGATATGTAAATGTTTAGAATAATGACATCTATGCATGTAAATGTGCCAAAAGTGCACATAAGTGATATTTTGTAACTACATGCATATCTGATAGGGCATAGTTTGCAAGTGTACACATGGGTGGACCATGGGTGAGGCACATCTTATGTATGCCACATATAGAATAACTTATTAATGTAGTAAATGATGGCAGAAAAAGACCGGCATGGCCCATCAAGTCTGTCTAAAAGGCAGCCAAGGTCCCCCCCCCCCCTTTTTTTGTCTTTAGGGTTCTAAGTGATGCCTAGTGCAGTCTGTCCTACTCTTTGTCTCTTATTCTGTAAAGTATGAAATTTATTTAAGTTTTACTATGAGTGGAAGTTGTCAATACTTCTGTTCCATCTTCATGCTATATAGAGAACCTCTGCATTTATCCCACACCTTTTTGAATTCATCACAGTTTATTTTCCCCAGAGGTGGTGGTGGTGGATGCCTGGAAGTAGTGGGGTCAAAGGAATTTTGATTTTCCCTTCTTGCATCTTCCTTGAAATCTGCCCAGTGTGCGGTGGTGGCCAAAAAAGCAAACAGGATGCTAGAAATTATTAGGAAGGGATGGAAAATAAGACAAAGAATATTATAATGCCTCTGTATCACTCCATGTTGTGATCCCACCTATTGTGTCCAGTCATCGTATCTCAGAACGACATAGTGGAATTAGAAAAGGTTCAAAGAATGATGACCAAAATGATGAAAGGGGATGGAACTCCTCTCAAATGAGGAAAAATTAGAAAGGTTAGGGCTCTTCAGCTTGGAAAAGAGATGGCTGAGAGGTCTACATAATCCTGAGTGGTGTAGAATGGGTAAAAGTGAATGGATTTTTTACTGTTTCAAAAAGTATAAAGACCAGGGGAAACAATCAAGTTACATGGAAATACTTTTAAAAGAAATAGAAGGAAATATTTTTTCATTCAACAAATAGTTAAGCTCTGGAACTTATTGCCAGTTGATGTGGTAACAGCGGTTAGCATATCTGGGTTTAAAAAAGATTTGGACAAGTTCGTGGAGGAATAGTCCATAGTCTCCTATTGTGATAGACATGGGGAAATCACTGCTTGCCCTGGGATGGTACCATGGAATGTTGCTACTATTTGGATTTCTGCTAGGTACTTGTGACCTGGATTGGCCACTGTGGGACACGGGATACTGGACTAGGTGGACCATTGGTCTGACCCAGTATGGCTATTCTTATGTTTATTTCATGTCCTCTAGTTCTGTTGCCTCTCTGGAACATAGATGTACATACTTAAGTCGGTTCTGTGGTTGGCGTAAGTGCTTATGCTAAGCATATACATATGTATATGCCTGGTCATAGGTGCCAGCGTTTCAAAATGATTGGGGGTGCAGAGCACCCACAGAGCTGGCTTTTATGTACCTGATTACGGTAGTATTCTATAAAGAAAAGTAGGTGCCTTCTTTCCTTCATAGAATATATGCCAATTAGGCACCCTATAGGCACACAGCTATAGAATTAACCCCATAAGGATGGTGGTGCTGGTATCCTAAATAGCTTGCTATTGGCTTTATGTGATCAAAACTGCCTGAGAAAACACCTTTGTTGGATTTGTCTGCCTCATTAGGACTCTCCAAGTATGTTTCTTCTGTAATGTTAGCCAATACTGCTCCAGAGGAGAGAAGATAACTTAATCTAACATGAGGAGACTATTGATCTGATGTTTGCATGATAATTGAAAATTACTAAAACCAAGCTGCTTTGCATTTTATATTAACTGATATTTTGGTGCAGTATTATATAATTCTCAATAAAAACCTCTCTTTTTAAGTCTCAGAAACCTAGCAATAAAGTTCACAGTTTTGGGAAGAGGGACCATTCCATCAAAAGGAACCCCAATGTTCCTGTTGTGGTGAGAGGGTGGCTTCACAAACAGGTACTGTTAAGGCATTTAGTATAACTATTTTCAATGTGGATCTTGATGGCATTTATCAATATTTCCTAAGGCCAGTCCTTGAGTACCCCTTGCCGGTCAGGTTTTCAGGATACCCACAAAGAATATGTATGAACTTGATCTGCATACACTGCCTCTATTATATGCAAATCTCTTTTATTTATTTATTTATTTATTACATTTGAACCCCGCGCTTTCCCGCTCATCGCAGGCTAAATGCGGCTTACATAGTAACAAGAGAATACAATCTGTAGTATCAAAATCAACAAAGGAGGTATATGGTAGGACAGATGAACAAGGGGTAAATGGGATAAAAGAGGTATGAGAGAAAGGATAGGTAAGGAAGTGGAGTGATAAAGAAGAGGTAGGGGAAGAGCATGAAGGATAAGAAGGTTGGTAGGAGGTAATTCCTGAGTCATTGTTGTTGATGATTAGATGAACCAGTAAATGGATGGGTTGCTTATGGTAGGTCAAGTCGTTCGGGTAAATCTGTTTGAATAGATGGGTTTTCAATAGTTTCCTAAAGGGTAGGTATTCACTAGTTGATCGAATGTATCTGGGTAGAGCGTTCCAGAGTTGGGATCCCAGGTAGAGGAAGTTAGATGCATGATATGTTTTGTACTTTAGTCCTTTGCAGTTGGGAAGGTGCAGGTTAAGGTATGTTTGTGAAGATGTTGACCTGTTTCTGGATGGAAGATGCATATTCATTGTGGGTATCCTGAAACCCTGACTGGCAAGGGGACTGGACTTGGGAAACACTGGCATATATCATGTGTTTTGTCTATATAAGGAGCCTGTCCTTCCTTGGGAGAAAACCTGTATTATACTTTGCCCCTTAACCACAGATTTATTTGCTGTTCTTCTCAGTAGTTCACCCAGGGCAGATGCACAAAGCTTACTATGCTATTAATGTTTGCTTTAAAGCAAGTGATCAGAGAGCTAACAATACACAAAGGAGTTTTCCGTGGCTTTAAAGAGTGCCATTAGCAGCCACCAAGAACCCCATGCAAATTGTATTACTGTCAGGCCTAGTAACCCTCAGAAAGTGAGCCCCTGTGCCGAACAGAGTAGGCAGCGGGACAGTACTGATCTTACTTGAAGAGTGGAGCAGCCACTCCTCAGGAGGTCAGGGGGTGTGTAGCCACAGATGAGACTTCCAGGGCAGATGGAAAGCAGGAGCTAAATCCAAGACCAGACCAGTCTCAGAAACAGGAGACAAGCAAAAACACAGTCCAGGCCCAGGCAAGATTCAGAGCAGTCGACAAACAAAGCAGAGTCCAGGTTCAGGCAAGTTTCAGGGCAGGCTGCAACCAAAGCAGAGTCCAGGTTCAGGCCAGTTTCAGGGCAGGCGGCCAACAAAAGCAGAGTCCAGGTCCAGGCAAGTTTCAGGGCAGGCGGCAAACAAAAGCAGAGTCCAGGTCCAGGCAAGTTTCAGGGCAGGCGGCAAACAAAAGCAGAGTCCAGGTCCAGGCAAGTTTCAGGGCAGGCGGCAAACAAAAGCAGAGTCCAGGTCCAGGCAAGTTTCAGGGCAGGCGGCAAACAAAAGCAGAGTCCAGGTCCAGGCAAGTTTCTAAGCAAGAGCAGTCCAGGAAGAATCCAACGCCACAGAATCCACCAAAGCAGAAGCCGAAGCAATGAGAGTTCTGCCTTGCTGCTCCTAAATAGCCCTCCCCATCAGGAGGACCCGGTAACAGCTGAAAGGAGGCGGAGCTACCCACAACCGTGACTCCAACAGCCCCGGATTGGCCGGCCAGAAGCAGTGGGCGGAGTCCAGCCGCGATCGTCCAATCCGGACGTTGTGGGGAGTGACATCTGTTCCTCTGAGGCTCCGCGCCTGCAAGGGATCCCTTTTTCGGGGAACGCCGGCCCTGTCCACCTGGCCGGCGTCTCCCCGCCGCCACCGAAGCGGACCGGAGGGCCGGAGCAGCCCAGACTGCAGACAGGATTCCAGCGGTGCGACGCAGGGGCTTGGTGCCCGACCACCTCTCCTGGTCAACGCTCCCTGCGACACCCTGACAGCGTGGCATGCCCGACGGAGAAGCGGCACAGGTGAGGGACGCGACAGTACCCCCCCCCCCCGAAAGCCCCCCTCCTCCGTCTCGGCCCAGGTCTAGAAGGATAACGAGAGTGAAACTCTCGAACCAAGTCGGGTGCATGGACATTCTTTGCTGGTTCCCAAGATTATCTTCAGGACCAAAATTTTTCCATGAAATCAAATAAAAAAGTCTTCCCCTTTGGAGCTTGGAATCCAGAATCTCCTGTACCTCAAACTCAGGATCCGGCTCAGAATCAGGAACAGTAATCCGCTTAGGTTCAGGATGCCACTGTGAGGCCCGGAAAGGTTTGAGTAACGAGACGTGGAAAGCATTGTGGATATGCAGGTTACTAGGTAAGTGCAGACGATAGACTACCGTCCCCACTCTAGATTGAACAGCAAATGGACCAATAAATCGGGGAGCAAACTTCAAGGATGGAAGACGAAGCTTCAGATATTTGGTGCTGAGCCAAACACGTTGCCCAGGCTGGAAAACGGGAGCGGCCCGACGATGGCGATCAGCAAACCGTTTTGTACCGGACCGCCGCCCGCTGCAAGTGGTGCTGTACTGTTCCCCAAGTGTCCTGGATAGTGGAGAGAGTAGGCTGAACTAGTGGAGGAGCGTGATCCAAAGGAAGCGGAGGAGGAAGACAAGGATGACGTCCAAAAACAGCAAAAAAGGGTGAAGTCTGGGAGGCAGAGTGCACACTATTATTGTAGGCGAACTCAGCCCAAGGCAAAAGATCAGTCCAATTGTCCTGACGGGCGTTAGTAAAGCCCGGAGGAAAGCCTTAAGCGTCTGATTAGTCCTGTTCAGCCATGCCATTTGTCTGCGGATGATAAGCTGAAGAAAAAAGTGTGGCGACACCAAAGCGGAGCACAAGGACCTCCAGAATCGAGACGTGAATTGGGAACCTCTATCACTGATGATACGCCGAGGAAATCCATGTAACTAGAAAAACATGCTGGACAAAATGAGAGGCCAAAACAGCAGCAGAGGGTAGGGTTCGCATAGGAACAAAATGTGCCATGCGGAAAAAAACGATCCACCACCACCCAGATGACAGTGTTACCCTTGGAGGGAGGAAGATCCGTAATAAAGTCCATAGAAATGTCCTGCCACGGATGCTGAGGTATGGGCAAGGGTTGCAGAGGTCCCCAGGCCTTGCCTGGAGGAGACTTGGTGCGAGCACAGGTGGGACAGGTAGAAACAAACTGTAGAATGTCCTGAGCCATATGAGGCCACCAAAAATAACGGGAGATGAGCTGATAAGTCTTTCGGAACCCAAAATGTCCAGAAAAAAACAGAAGAATGACCCCATTGTAACACCTTGCGTCTGGAGCGGGAAGGAACCGGGGTCCGCAGAGAAGCAGCAGCCACCACCGACGCAGGAAGACAAGCCGGATTTAGCATAGGAGAACCTCATCCGGGTCCTCGGGCTCCTCAAAGGCTCGGGAGAGCGCATCAGCTTGGACGTTCTTTTCAGTAGGTCGGAAGATCAAGTGAAAGTCAAAACGGGCAAAAAAAGAGACCATCTGGCTTGCCGTGGATTGAGACGCTTGGCATTCTGTAGATAAAGAAGAGTTCTATGATCAGTGATCACAGTAAAAGGATGAGCGGCCCCCTCAAGAAGATAACGCCATTCCTGAAAGGCAAGCTTCATGGCAAGCAATTCTCTGTCCCCCACCGTATAATTACGCTCCGCTGGGGAAAACTTCTTAGAAAAGAAAAAACAAGGATGCCGTTTACCAGAAGAAGCCACCTGTGATAAGACAGCTCCAGCTCCAAGAGCAGATGCATCCACTTCAACAACAAAAGGCTTAGCAATATCTGGAGTACGGAGTACTGGAGCAGACACAAAAGCAGTCTTCAAAGTAGAGAAAGCCTCCAGAGCTGTGGGGGACCAATTCCGCACATCGGCCCCTTTTCTGGTTAAAGCTGTCAAAGGAGCTGTAATCAAAGAATAATGTGGAATAAACTGTCTGTAGTAATTGGCGAAACCAAGGAACCTCTGCAAGGCCCGAAGTCCTTGAGGCCGGGGCCAATCTTGGATAGCCTGAAGCTTGGCAGGGTCCATCTGAAGGCCATCGGCGGAGATAATATGTCCCAGAAAAGGAATAGTCGACTGGTGAAAAGCACATTTCTCCAACTTGGCAAACAGTCGATGAGCCCGAAGGCGTTGGAGCACCGTGCGCACGTGCCCTGGATGATCCTGAGGAGAAGCAGAGAAGATAAGGATATCATCCAAATAGACAATAACGGATGAATACAGTAAATCCCGGAAAATGAAATTAATAAAGTCCTGAAATACAGCAGGAGCATTACACAAGCCGAAAGGCATGACCCGGTATTCAAAGTGGCCTTCGTGAGTATTAAATGCAGTCTTCCACTCATCCCCCTCACGAATGCGGATCAAATTGTATGCACCTCGGAGATCCAACTTGGTGAAGACAACCGCCCCCTGAAGACGATCAAACAACTCAGGGATTAGAGGAAGGGGATAGCGGTTTTTAATTGTGATAGCATTCAGTCCTCGATAGTCAATACAAGGTCTCAGCGACCCGTCCTTTTTGGATACAAAAAAAAAACCCGCACCAGCCGGGGAGGAGGAGGGTCGAATAAATCCCTTGGTAAGATTTTCATGAATGTATTGCCGCATAGCAGCCGACTCAGTTCTGGACAGAGTATATAATCGTCCCCTAGGAGGCATCTTGCCCGGCAGTAAATCAATAGAACAGTCAAAGGGGCGATGGGGAGGGAGGGAGTCTGCCTCCCGTGCATCAAAAACATCTTGAAAGTCACTATATTCCTCAGGAAGACAAGCTTCATAAGGTCGAAGAATCCCAGGTGAGGCGGCAATGCTTCTAGGAGGAGGTTCCACAGGAGTCAGGCAGACCTCAAAACAACGTTTACTCCATTGACTGATCTCCCCAGTCGGCCAGTTGATGCTGGGTGCGTGCAGACGTAACCAGGGCAACCCTAGGATAACAGGATGGATAGCATGGGGCAAAATAAAAAATTGGATCTCTTCATGATGCAAGAGACCCACTTGCATCTTCAGTGGTGGGGTGAGCTGGGTAACAAGATGAGGCAGAGCTGAGCCATGAATGGACGTTACCTGCAGCGCGGGTCTACAAGGCACTGCAGGTTCACCCAGCTTCTTAAGAAGAGATGCATCAATAAAATTACCTCCCGCTCCAGAGTCCAACAGAGCTAAAGTGTTCACCCTGAAGTCACGCCAAAGGAGAATTATGGGCACAGAAATCAAGTTGTCTGGAAGGAAATTCGAATGACCCAACGCCACCCCTTCCTCAGGGCTTGGGTCTAGGCATTTCCCGGCTTATTGGGACACTCCTTCACAAAGTGACCAGGTTTACCACAATAAAGGCAAAGTCTATGGTTTCGTCTATGGGCCCTCTCAACGGCTGAAAGACGATGTCTGCCAATCACCATAGGTTCTTCGGACCCCTCTGTGGTTGATCCTGCCGCACCCTGAGGAGACGTGGGCCGTCGCCTAGGAGGAGAAGTTCTTCGAGACGGACGCGAAGTTCCTTGTTCTCGTGCTCGCTCCTGGAATCGAACATCAATCCGGACACAGAGGGAAATAAGTGCATCCAATGTACTAGGAACCTCCCGACCAGCCAACTCATCCTTGATACGCCCGTTCAGGCCTTGCCAAAAGATCGCCGTGAGGGCCTCTTGATTCCACCTCAGCTCTGCAGCTAGAGTGCGAAATTGGATAGCATAGGCCCCGACTGAACTGCTTCCTTGCTGAATACGCAGCAGTTCACTAGCTGCAGAGGAAGGGCGTCCCGGGACGTCAAACACCATGCGAAACCTCCGCAAGAACTCTCCCAGATCAGAAAGAAGAGGGTCTTGTTGTTCCCACAAGGGTGAGGCCCATGCCAGGGCTGACCCCGACAATAGCGAGATGATGTACGTAATCTTGGCTCTGTCTGTAGGGAATGAAGCAGGTTGCATGTCAAAGAGCATTTGGCATTGGTTCAAAAACCCGCGGCAGGCGGCAGGTGTACCGTCAAACCGGGGAGGCTCAGGTAGACGGAAGGAAAGCTGGGGTGGAGTTGCTCGGCTGGCACCAGTAGTCGGACTGCGTTGGGCCGACATCTGTGAGCATACATCTTGAAGGACTCCCGAAAGTCTATTAAGCTGGGCCTGCTGTTGTTGAAGAGCTTGGGCCAGGTCGGTCAAATCAGGCTTATCCGGCGAGCTCATGGCTTCGGCTTACTGTCAGGCCTAGTAACCCTCAGAAAGTGAGCCCCTGTGCCGAACAGAGTTAGGCAGCCGGACAGTCCTGATCTTACTTGAAGAGTGGAGCAGCCACTCCTCAGGAGGTCAGGGGTGTGTAGCCACAGATGAGACTTCCAGGGCAGATGGAAAGCAGGAGCTAAATCCAAGACCAGACCAGTCTCAGAACAGGAGACAAGCAAAAACACAGTCCAGGCCCAGGCAAGATTCAGAGCAGTCGACAAACAAAAGCAGAGTCCAGGTTCAGGCAAGTTTCAGGGCAGGCTGCAAACAAAAGCAGAGTCCAGGTTCAGGCCAGTTTCAGGGCAGGCGGCCAACAAAAGCAGAGTCCAGGTCCAGGCAAGTTTCAGGGCAGGCGGCAAACAAAAGCAGAGTCCAGGTCCAGGCAAGTTTCAGGGCAGGCGGCAAACAAAAGCAGAGTCCAGGTCCAGGCAAGTTTCAGGGCAGGCGGCAAACAAAAGCAGAGTCCAGGTCCAGGCAAGTTTCAGGGCAGGCGGCAAACAAAAGCAGAGTCCAGGTCCAGGCAAGTTTCTAAGCAAGAGCAGTCCAGGAAGAATCCAACGCCACAGAATCCACCAAAGCAGAAGCCGAAGCAATGAGAGTTCTGCCTTGCTGCTCCTAAATAGCCCTCCCCATCAGGAGGACCGGTAACAGCGGAAAGGAGGCGGAGCTACCCACAACCGTGACTCAACAGCCCCGGATTGGCCGGCCAGAAGCAGTGGGCGGAGTCAGCCGCGATCGGCCAATCCGGACGTTGTGGGGAGTGACCTCGTTCCTCTGAGGCTCCGCGCCTGCAAGGGATCCCTTTTTCGGGGAACGCCGGCCCTGTCCACCTGGCCGGCGTCTCCCCGCCGCCACCGAAGCGGACCGGAGGGCCGGAGCAGCCCAGACTGCAGACAGGATTCCAGCGGTGCGACGCAGGGGCTTGGTGCCCGACCACCTCTCCTGGTCAACGCTCCCTGCGACACCCTGACAGCGTGGCATGCCCGACGGAGAAGCGGCACAGGTGAGGGATGCGACAATTACAGTGAGCTTATTGGTATTCTAATGAGCTCATTCGTAGTCTAATATGTATACTGGTGGGATACACAGCTCCAGAGCAACGTAATTTAACAAGAAAATGTTATGGCTGCTCTAGGCAGCCCGCTTGTGCTTCCAACCTCTCACCTCCCGGTGCCCCCCAAATCTATTTTAATTTCCCTGGTGGTCCAGTGGACCCCAACACCCCCTCAATATTTTTTTTTATGATTAATGGTTTTATTCTTTTCAAATCTTACAACCAAGTAAAACTTGTACTTTAAAGTAAAACTATCCAATAATTCAAAATAGAAAATTCTATACAAAAGCAAAATAAAAATATTAGATAGACTCAGGTCCACTATTTGCAGATCTAAGATTATATAAGTGGAAATATTTTATAGGAAAAAAATTATTAATGATATAAAGAAATTAAACCTGAGTGATTACAGAATGTCTTATTTACATTTTAGAGCGAATAATGTGATACTAACTAGCTCTCACGAGTCTTTTGGCTACTAAAAAGTCAGTAAGATGAGAAGGCTCAAAAATCACATATTTAACTGATTGGTAACGGACTACACATTTACACGAATAGCATAAATAAAAAGTATCTCCAATCCGAAGAACCCCTGGTTTAAGTAATAAGAACTGGCGACGTCTCTTCATGAGTTTCTCTTGACACATCTGGGAAAACTTGAATTTTAAATCCCATGAAGATCTTATCCTTATTTTTGAAGTACATTTTCATCAACCAATCTTTATCTGAAGTCAAAGCAACCATTGCCAACAAGGTGGTTGCAATTACTGTTTCAGAGTCCGAAAAATCTAAAACTGCCGATACATCTAAAGGGACATCATTTTGTTCTTCAGTCAGTTGACCTTCCACCGGTTTACTTGGGTGATAATATGTTTGAGAGAAAGGAGGAATAGATTCCTCTAATACTCTGAAAATTTCTTTGATATATCTTCTGAGCATTTCCCTAGGAGTAATAGAAAAACTCTATGGAAATTTAAGAAACGTAGATTATTACTTTTCAAGGAATTTCAAAAGGTTCAACTTTTCTTCTCAAATTCACTACATCCTTAATCAGTTGTTTGAATTTTCTTTACTGTATCAAGTTCTTTCTCCTGTTTCTCTACTTTTTCAGTCAATTTTTAATATCTGAATCAACAGTTTCTAGTTTTCTTTTTAAGAGCCTTACCCAGAGCGGAGGAGTAGCCTAGTGGTTAGTGCAGTGGACTTTGATCCGTGGGAACTGAGTTCGATTCCCACTGCAGCTCCTTGTGACTCTGGGCAAGTCACTTAACCCTCCATTGCCCTTGGTACAAAATAAGTACCTGAATATATGTAAACCGCTTTGAATGTAGTTGCAAAAACCTCAGAAAGGCGGTATATCAAGTCCCATTTCCATTTACAATTAGAGCCCATAGATTGTCAAGGGTAACTTCAGTCAGTATCTCCACCAGAAAAGTAGGAAAGAGTGAAGTCTGTACCTGTTGAACTGGTAAAGAAAGAGCCCCCAGGTCACCAACTGTAGTCAATCTCCCGCATGGCCAGATGATCCTACAGTAGCCATTTGGGAGTTCAGAGAAACTGAAATCCCCCAGTCCTCCGCTGGTTGTAATTGTGCCTTATGTCGTTCCAACACTGCTGCATTTCCTGGCTGCAGAGGAGAAGATGCATCAACAGAGAACTGGAGCTCTGTGGCTGCGGGGGAGACGCTCTATGGTCGGGGCTCAGAGTAACATTTAGCCCTAGCTTCACAGTGAGGTCTCCACTCACCGAGGTCTTCGCAAGCGGGCTGCTCTCTGACCTCATCGGCACTCCAGTTCTCCACAGAAAGGAATCCAAAATGCCAGCCACCAGCATGGGTGGTCAACGAGAGGCAACAGTGGCAGCCAACCTTCCCCTATGCTTCGGCATTCTGAGGAAAACAATGACAAGATGTAGCAGAGATTCCACTCATGTCAGGTTCATGACGCCATCTTGGATCAAAAATTTTTTTTTTAATGTCCCTGTTGGTCCAGTGGACTACGATCCCCCTCCCATGTGTGCATCCACCCACCCCAACTCCAACTCCACCCACACCCCTCCAAGTACCTTTAGAATGTGAAGGCAAGAGAGTAGGAGCAACAGCTCCTGCCTCTGGCCCACCCTGAACAAAGTGGCAGTGCCCAGGCCCTGCCAGTGCATTCTGTGGTGCACTGGATGGGGCTAAGCACCATATAAGGAAAAAACTCCCAGGGTGTACTTGGCAGGCCTGGGCACCACACTCTGTTCCGGGCGGGCTCAAGGCAGGAGGGAGGAGCTGTTGCTCCTGCCCTTTGCTTCCCACCTTCTAAAGGTAAATGGAGGGAGGTGGATGGGTGGATATGATCGGGATGGGTGGGTGCATGCATACATGGAGGGGTCGTGATACACTGGAACACCAGGAAAATTTGTAAAAAAAAAGGTTCAGGAGGGTCGCAATCCACTGGACCACCAGGGAAAATTGTATAAAAAGGTCCAGGGGTTCACAGTACACTGGACCACCAGGGAAATTTTTTTTTAAATATTGGGGGAGAGTCAGGGTTTACTGGACCACCAAGGAAAAAAAAGTGTGGGGTTAGAGGGGACCTAGTGCATCAGAGCTGTCAAATGCATTTGACAGCTCGGACTCGCAAACAGCAGAGCGATGCACAAAGAGGGATATGTGCATCTCATTTGCATGCAATCCCCTTTGTGCATTGCTGGCTGTTACCGAGTCACTAAATTTTACCAAGGCAGCCGTATTTTATGGTTGCCTTTGTGCATCGAGCCCTCAGTATCTGATAACTATACTCTCCCTTGTCAAATGCTTGTAATAACTTATTTTACAATGCCCAATATATTATTTGTAATGTTGGAAAACAGAAGGCGAGCAGACCATATCAAAGTTCCTGGGTTTAAACAAATACACCCAACATGGCCATGTTTTGCCATTATGGCTGCCTCGGGCAGATGAATACCGCTGGTGTAAAAGTCCAAGCTTCACCAAACTGGTGTGACTCACTACATGTAAACCCAGAATAGAGATACAGTTTTTACTACTTTGGTGAAGCTTGGACTTTTACACCAGCTGGTATCCATCTGAGCCATGTCGGTCGCATTTGTTTAAATCTGAGAGCTGCAAGTGGTGAATAAAGACTGTTTCCTTTGCTCCTCTTTTGCTTTCTGTATTTGGATATTGTGGACCATTTGCCTTGTTGCTTTCTCAGCTGTTTTTGTTGGACCACCAGTGGTGTGCTGGAGCAGGCTCTCACAGGCTCGCAAGAGCCGGTTGTTAAGTTTGTAAGAATTTTGGGAGCTGGTTGTTAAAGCAGGGCCCTCCATGGCTTCTTTAACAACTGGCTCCCAAAATGTGGGCTTGGGCCCCCTGCTGAATTATCTTTTACTTTGCTGGTGAGGATGCTGAGCCCTGCAAGCCAAGTAAATAGACTACTGCTGGGCAGCAGGCTGGGACTTCTCGAGCATGTGAGAGAAGTTCCAGCATGCTGCTCAGAGCAAGACCTTGGGAGTGGTGGCAGTCCATTTATTGGCTGCCAGCAAAGGTATGCCCACACTAAGGGAGGGAGGAGAGAGAGACAAGTGTTTCTCTTCCACCCCCCCCCCCCCCCACCCCGGCCACCCCTGGCCCTTCCAACTGCAGAGCTGGCTACGTCCGGAGAAAGAGCCTGTTGTTAAAAATTTACCAGCACACCCCTGTGGACCACCCAACTCTTGGTTTTATATTTGCTTTACAGAGGGTGAAACAGACTTATTAGATCATCCCTTTGTTCCCAGGGAGGACCTGTTTATTCTCACATCTTAATCTCTCTCCCTCCACCTCTTTCAAATGCATATTTATATCTAAGCAAGCATGAGCTGTAATAGGACTTGCAAATTTAATCTCCCCCAAATCTGTCTTATATTTGCAGGACAGTTCAGGTATGCGATTATGGAAAAGACGGTGGTTTGTGCTTGCTGATCATTGTTTGTTCTACTACAAAGGTGAGTAGTTATTGCAGGCATCAGGGCTAATGTGAGAGGGTGCAGCCAGGGCAATTGCTCAGGACTTCCAAGCCACTGTCAGCCCCAGACCTGCCTGAAGCTGAACAAGGCACAGCCTGATGACAGGTTTTGGGGACCTCTACCAAATTTCTTCTCTGTGCAAGCATGTCTTGAAAGTTACCCCGACATGAGTGAAGGTTCTTTTTCAAGGTGCTCAGTCAGACATTAGGAGTGAATTCTTTCACTGGAAAAGGGTGAACCAGTCCCCTCTGTAGACTGGGGTTAGTTCTCCTTTGGTATCCTGTTTGTGGAATTGGATCAGAATAACCTATAGGTACAATTACTCCTCAAAGTGGCACCTTATAAAAAGGCCGGATATATAGCCACAGTTGATATACAGTGCATTTTATTTACAGAACTTAAAGATATTTATAGAC
The DNA here is from genome assembly GCF_901765095.1 of Microcaecilia unicolor. Classification (NCBI taxonomy): domain Eukaryota; kingdom Metazoa; phylum Chordata; class Amphibia; order Gymnophiona; family Siphonopidae; genus Microcaecilia; species Microcaecilia unicolor. Next base: position 187,743,834 of record NC_044034.1, on the reverse strand, counting down.
CCTATCCAAGGGTATTGTCACAGTGAAGATTGATAACTTCCATTATTAAACCGCGCAGCAGTAGGAACAATCATTATAGCACTATAGGCACAAATACAGATGTAAAAGGTCCCAGACACAATGTAGGTTTTCAGTTCTGGAATTAATTCAGCACTATAGAAAGAGAATGGAACCAAAGAGGTGCTTAGATAGTATCTCCAGTAATTGGAAAGCAAAGCCAGTGCCAGTCAGACTTCTACGGTCTGTGCACTGATCTTGGCTGGACAGATCTAGATAGGCTGGAGTGGGGCTTCGATGACAGCTTCAGTACATATTGCCATACTGGGACAGACCAAAGGTCCATCAAGACCAGCATCCTGTTTCCAACCGTGGTCAATCCAGGTTAAAAGTACAAGATCCCAAAACTACAGTACATTTTGTGCTGCTTGTCCTAGAAATAAGAAATGTATTTTCCCCAAGTCCATTTTAATAATGGCTTATGAACTTTTCTTTTAGGAAGCTATTCAAACCGTTTTTTAAACCCTGCTAAGCCAACTGCTTTACTACATTCTCTGGCAACAAATTCCAGAGTTTAATTACACATTGAGTGAAGAAATATTTTCTCTGATTCGTTTTAAATTTACTACTTTGTAGTTTCATTGTGTGCTCCCTAGTCCTAGTAGTTTTGGAATGAGTAAACAAGCAATTCACATTTACCTGTTCCACTGCACTCATTATATAGACCTCTATCATATCTCCCTTCAGACGTATTTTCTTCAAGTTGAAGAGCCCTAACTCTTTAGCCTTTCCTCACAGGGAAGTTGTCCCATCCCCTTTATCATTTTCATTGCCCTTCTCTGTACCTTGGCCCACATTTTTGCTGAAGAATATGTTAAGTAAACCCTTTGGTTCAGAACTAAAATTCTGGCCTAAAATGTCTTATTGAGACATAAGAGAGTGCTGAGTAAATGGATTAATATGCCAACTGGCCTCACAGTGCAAACTTGTCTTAGCCCTGACCTCCCTACAAACTATAAAAATTTATAGAAAGTAACTTGTCCGATGCTCATCTGGACAAACAAGGGTTACAGTAATGCCATTCTTCTTTTTTTGACCCAAATTATTCCTCATTTCTCTTCCTTCTTCCATTTGTGGGATCTTGATGCCATGAGGCTTTATCCCTAGTTTAATAGACCAGGCAGTGGGCTAGATAGGGTTAGATGGGTCCCAAGTGGAAAAATTAAGATGGGCTGTTATAAAATCATCTATCCCAAGGTGGTGGAGATGGAGGAGTGGAGGTATGTGTGGAAATTAAGGGATAACTAGGGCTGTGTGTATAGATTATTTATTGGGATTTATTAACTGCTTTTATGAACAGATTCACCCAAAGAGAATATCGAGGAATCGGGGTAGATGTATATTCAAGGTTAGGATTTTGGTATGTTAGGCATGGGATACATGTGGAGTATGTAGTGGGGCACCTAAGACACTAGGGATGTGTGGGTGAGATGTCTGAGGTGCAAGGGTAGCAGCTTATTTGTATGTCAGGGGTGCAGTGCCAACAGACTTCTATGGTCTGTGCCCTGAAAATATCAAGGACACACCTTATGCTATGAGTCTTTGTTGTTGGACAGACTGGACGGACCATACAGGTCTTTATCTGTCATCATCTACTATGTTGCTATGTATATTTCATGAAGACTCTACTTCCATGGGTTGATATAACTTAATCGAGTTGTAATGAGTATTTCCTTAACACCATCATTCTATAATAGGGCATTAAAATTAGGCACCATTTGTGCATGTATGTTATAGAATGCTAGCACATTCTGTATGCATATTCTGTAGCATACGTGCACAACTGCCTTAGCATGTAAATGCAAAGGGAATATCCACATGGGTGGAACATGGGTGTGTGTCTAACTTAAGCGCACAACCTGCAGAATATTGTAAGTTCTGTGTGTGCCATACTAAGATGTGCACATTTACACCTGCCATAGACCTGGTATAAATGGGTGCACCTAAAAATACACACATTTCTGCCAAGGCTGTTATAAAATATGCACTCCCTATGCTGCATCCGGGCAACCAAATGGAGATGCCCAGTTGTAGATTTCTCTCTAGCCCCCAGATTCTATATAGTGTGACTTGAGTTGCACGTGCAATTCAGGTCGTATGCTGTATTGTTCACCAACTTAATTATCTTAAGCTTATCAGAACCAATAATTGCCAATTAGGCAGTTATTGGCACTAATTGGCTTTAATTAGAATTTAAGTGTACAGCTTGCTAAGCATATTCTATAAAGTGATGCACGTAAATTCTAATGCATGCTGCCAAAAAGGGGGCATGAAATGGGCGGATCGTGGGCATTACTAAAAATTATGAGCACTGTTATAGAATACATCTGCTCTGAATCTAACTTAGTCGCCGGCATTTACACCTACTTGGCGTAAATTCCTGCAACTAGGTTTAGTCACATGGTCAGGCTCTAGGCGTATTCTATAAACCGCGCCTAGGCATATTTTATTCGGTGCCGATTTTTACAGCGCCACATATAAAATTTAGCCCAAGAGACTTAGCCCTTTTAAGATTGCAGATCCCTCTAAGAAGAGCAGAGAAGATAGATAATCACAGTTTTTAGATGTTATATCCAGAAATAGCTTCTGCAAATTTGGGCACATACAATTTAATTGAACAAGCTAATTAGGTCCGATAATTGGCTTGTTAAGCAATTGCCACTAATTAGATTTAATTGAAATATACAAGTGTAAATTTAGGCACGGGATCTGCATCTAAATTTTACACAAGAGTTTAAAATAAAAAAGGTGCACAGAAATGGGAGAGTCATGGGCAGAATGGGGTGTTCCCAATGTTTATGTGCATTGTTATAGAATGAGGGGGACTAAGTGCCTAATTTAGCCATGTACATTTGCACTACATTTCAGTTGGTGCAAATGGTTACGCCTAAAGTTAGGTGCAATTCCCAGGCGTAAGTTCTATAAACCATGCCTAACTTTAAGCACAGCTTATAGAATAGCGCTTTTTTCGGCTCCATATATAGAATTCACCTCTATACGTGTATTCAGTTTCTTTAGTCCTGCAGAAGTACAACAGTTAATGATACCTTTTCTTCTGATTGATCAGACAGCAGGGAAGAGGCTATTTTGGGCAGTATACCATTGCCAAGCTATGTAATATCCCCTGTTGGACTTGAAGATCGTATCAGCCGCAAGTATTCATTTAAGGTATGGTTAATATATTTCAGCCCCTTCCATCAGAAGCACATTCCTTTTCAATTACTGTGTAATGTTTGCTGATTAATTGTACGGCAGGAAAACAGGTTGACTGCAGTGCTTAAAATAACAGATCCCCGTCCTTGAACTAAGTTAACAACAAACCGGCTGTAGCATGCTGTTCAGGAATACAAGGCATAATCGTTTCTAGGCAAAATGATTCTTCTCCTTGTTCCTATTAATGGTTGCACTGATTCTGCTTACAGCTTTACCTTTGAGGGTTACAATGAGCTCATCTTATTTCTGGTGCGTATAGCTGGTATCGCATAATTGAACATTTTGTAAAGCAAGACTGGTATTCTTTGTACTAGATGACATCCATGTACATATAATTACTACATGTGTGAACAAAAAGATTTCGAAAAAGTGGAAAAGTATTTCCACTTTTCAGCACCTGTTTGGACAATATGCATTCAAGTATTTGTAACATTTATATATTTATTAGCTTTGAAGTATGCATGGGGTCCAGAAAAAAATGGGACTCCAAACATTTCTCCAAATAGCCTATCAATAGAAATCAAACAAAATAAAACATGGAAAAGAAAATAAGATGATACCTTTTTTATTGGACATAACTTAATACATTTCTTGATTAGCTTTCGAAGGTTGCCCTTCTTCGTCAGATCGGAAATAAGCAAATGTGCTAGCTGACAGTGTATATAAGTGAAAACATTCAAGCATTACTATGACAGTCTGACAGGGTGGGAGGATGGGGGTGGGTAGGAGGTATGCATGGGGACATCAAAGCATATCATTGATATTCTAAACAGGATGGGTGTGGATAGGTGAGGGGTGGGGGTGATCAACAGAGACATACAGCTTTATGGTTTATAATGGGCTAGGAACCCCAGATCCTTATTAAGTCCTTTCTGTTGGGTGTTAAAGTATTCAATCATTCTGACTTCAAAGGTCTTACGTTCTTGTATGGTTTTAAAGTTACCTTTCAGGATTCTCACTGTGAAGTCACTGGTACAGTGTCCTGGTCCTGTAAAATGTCCTAAAAGGTCCTACTGCAATTCAAGACATTTCTAAGTGCTTTATTTTTCAACAGGATGGAGCTCCAGGCCAACAAGCTCGCAAAACAGTTGAGCTCTTAGTTAATGAAACCTCAGAATTGTGGCATCAGTTGTAAATTTTGTGACAACTTTTGGCATGAGAAGAACATAAAACATTTTTCTTATTTAAGTGGTGTGTAATTCTATCTGTCCAGTTTCAGATTATTTAGGACATTGCGCATGCTGTTGGTGTGATTGGTGTGAAATGATGCTATCACATTGGATGATAGAAGGATGGAAAAGGTGGGAAGTCTTACACAATGGTATACATCATCTTTCCTCTCCTCCTCTCCCTCCAAACACACTCTCTCACAAACACAAGCATTCTCTCTGTCTTGGGATGATCTTAGCACTCTTTCCTTACCCCAAACCTGATTCTAGTACTGTGCCCCTCTCAAGAAATCAGACTAGCATGAATCATGCCTGTTTTCTGCTCCAGCTCCTCCCCTCCTCTTGCAGGCAGCATTGAAGGAACATGAAAGGAGGGAGTGTGGTTTAGTCTAGAGAAGAGCCAATCTGCTCCTTAGTCCAGCCTCTCCTTTCCTATTGTGCAGAGAGCAGAAGAGGAAGGCGTGAGGTTGGATTGGACAAAACACAGCAAAGAAGAGCCAATCTTTAATAAAATAAGGATATATAAGGGGTCTCCCTTGATCCCCTTACTAAAGGCGCCTCTCCCATCTGAAGACATTGACAGTGGTGTAAAGAGAAATATGAGTAGCTGGACTGTCCACTAGCTATGGTACTTCCCCCCACAGGAGTGATCACAAGGACAAAACAAAACTTTATGGTTGGACCATTCTTGCTCTCTAGCTAAGAACTGCACCTACAGAATATGAAGAGACCTGGAGATTTATGAATTTGTATCTCCTGGGATCAGGGGAACACAGTAACTGATGGCAGATAAAGACCTGCACAGTCTATATCCAGTCTGCCCAATAAGTTAGCCAGAGTCACACCTGCCACTCTGCGTGGGCCCCAGTCATCCGGCTTAAACTCTGGTTCCATATCATCATGCTGATCAATCCATAGACTGGTGGGTTGTGTCCATCTACCAGCAGGTGGAGATAGAGAGCAATCCTTTTGCCTCCCTATATGTGGTCATGTGCTGCCGGAAACTCCTCAGTATGTTCTCTATCTCAGCAGGTGGGTGGTCACACACAGCAGCAGCTCTGGCTAGGTCTCCAAGCCTAATTTTTAGGTTTGTTGAGTACCTGGGGTTGAGGGCTCTTCTTGAGCAAGTGCAAACCTGGTGGTGCCAGGTCCCTCCTTTTCTCCCCCCTCCCCGCTGGCTCCGTTTAAAAAAAAAAAAATTTTTGGACGTCTTTAAGGGAGTTTATTTCAACGTTTATTTCAACGTTTATTGCAGCTGCTCACCGGGACACCAGTTCGTTACAGCTCGGAGCGAGAAGCAGGTAATTTTACCTTTTATAGCGGGCAGGGGGTTCCCCATTCGGTCTCCACGTGGCTTATGGCGTTGGAGGGCGAGGGCGCAAGGATTCGCTCCCCGGACCGCGTGGGTGCGTCTAGCGGGGGATGCGGGGATTTCAAAACCTGAATCGCCTTTGTTAAGCATCAGTTTGGAGGCCGGTCACTGTCCCGGTTCTTCCTCCGGTGCGGCGGTTTTTCCCGCCATAAGCGCCCATCCCCCGCTGCTCGCCCTCTCCATGTTGGCCGGCCACTCTGCTCGGACGGCTTCTTCTTGGGCCGCCCTCGAGCTGGGAGACGTTAATACTATGGTCGCCCTTGATTCGGATGACGGTAAGAAAGCGGCCAAAGTTAAGCGCCGTTCTTCCCGCGCGGCTCCTTTTTGGAGTTTCGCGCCGGACGCCATTTTGGATGCGCAGCACGTTTCTCCCCCACTCTTGCGAGCGCCGGTTGAGGGTGCGTCTAGGGCCGTGGCCCAAGCTGCAGAAGTGCACAGTTCGGGCCATGTTGGCCGGCCACTCTGCTCGGACGGCTTCTTCTTGGGCCGCCCTCGAGCTGGGAGACGTTAATACTATGGTCGCCCTTGATTCGGATGACGGTAAGAAAGCGGCCAAAGTTAAGCGCCGTTCTTCCCGCGCGGCTCCTTTTTGGAGTTTCGCGCCGGACGCCATTTTGGATGCGCAGCACGTTTCTCCCCCACTCTTGCGAGCGCCGGTTGAGGGTGCGTCTAGGGCCGTGGCCCAAGCTGCAGAAGTGCACAGTTCGGGCCATGTTGGCCGGCCACTCTGCTCGGACGGCTTCTTCTTGGGCCGCCCTCGAGCTGGGAGACGTTAATACTATGGTCGCCCTTGATTCGGGCGACGGTAAGAAAGCGGCCAAAGTTAAGCGCCGTTCTTCCCGCGCGGCTCCTCGGAGTTTCGCGCCGGACGCCATTTTGGATGCGCAGCACGTTTCTCCCCCACTCTTGCGAGCGCCGGTTGAGGGTACGGCTAGGGCCGTGGCCCAAGCTGCAGAAGTGCACAGTTCGGGGGGATTCTCCCCTGAGTTCATTTTGCTGCTGCATCAGGCTTTTCTTATGCAAAACGCTGCCCCTGCCCCCCTGTCTGATAAAGGGGTTGAGGCCTCCGGAAGCAAACGCCCTCGGGTGGATTTCCAGGCCCTAGAGGACTCTGTCTCCTCTGATGTAGATGAGGGCAGCGTATCTGAGTTCTCCCAACGGTCCTTTGGGGATTCCTTGGAGGAGACGGATTCGCGCTCGGATGGAGCGGATGACCCCTCTGCAGCGCGGATCTTTCGCTCAGAGGATTTGCCCAACCTGTTAGTGCAGGCCATGAGCATTTTGAAGATTTCCTCTCCGGAGGACGTCTCTCCCTCAGCCTCTGTTGGCTCCGCCATTATGCTGGGGACGAAGCGCCCGCCTAGAACCTTCCACGTGCATGAGGCCATGCGCACCTTGATTTCAGCTCAATGGGATGTCCCAGAAGCGAGCCTCAAAGTGGCTAGGGCTGTCCCGCCTCTATCCTCTGCCTGAAGGTGAACGGGAGGCCTTTCTTTGGCCTACCGTGGATTCTTTAATCACTGCGGTGACTAAGAAAACGGCGTTGCCAGTGGAAGGTGGCACTGCCCTAAAGGACGCCCAAGACAGAAGATTGGAGGCGGCCTTAAGGTCTTTCTTCGAGGTGGCTGCTTTAAGTTTGCAGGCCTCAGTTTGCGGCTCCTATGTGGCCAGGGCGTGCCTGACGATTGTGCAGCAGGCTTCCCCCTTGGATCCTTCCTTGAGGGCTGATTGGCCGGCCCTGGAATCGGGCTTGGCTTATTTGGCAGACTTGCTGTATGATGTCTTGAGAGCCTCAGCCAGGGCCGGTCTTAAGGCGAGGCGACCGAGGCGGCCGCATAGGGCCCTGCGCTCAGGGGGGCCCCGCGCGGCGCGCCTAAGGTCGCCCCGCCCCGACCGCCCGAGTTCCAGTCCTCCTCCCTCCCTCGGATGGCGCGCGACGGCGGAGTGGTGGGGGCGGTCCGCCCCGGCTGTCAGCGGGTGGGGGGTGCCCTGCACCCGCTGCTCCCACCCTGTCCTACCTTTACAAAAAGACTGTGGAAGCGCCATAGGGACAGGCAGCGCCTCGTGTCTGCCCTCCCTGCTACTAAAAATGTCTTCGACATCGTCATTGGGGGCCTTCTCACATTGAGTCCCGCCCTTCTCTGAGGTAACTTCCAATTACTGCGAGGGTGGGCGGGACTCAATGTGAGAAGGCCCAATGACGACGTCGAAGACATTTTTAGTAGCAGGGAGGGGAGACACGAGGCGCTGCCTGTCCCTCTGGCTCTTCTAAATTCTTTTTTTAAAGCTAGTGAGGGTGGTGGGCGCAGGAGAACAAACCTAGTAGGTAGGTTGGGGGGGGGAACTCAGATGGGAGAAGGGTGTGTGGGGGGGGGGGGGGGTTCTCAAATGGGAAGGAGACTACTACTTAACATTTCTAAAGCTGAGGTGGGGAGGGGGTTCACGGATGGGAGAAGGGGGTGGGTGGGGAGGGGACTGGAGTTCTTGGATGGGAGAAGGGGACTGAGGAGGGAGTTCTCGGATGTGAGAAGGGGACGGGTGGGGAGGGGACTGGGGTTCTTGGATGGGAGAAGGGGACCGAGGTGGGGAGGGGGTTCACGGAGGGGAGGGGGTTCTTGGATGGTTAAAGGGGACAGGTGGGGAGGGGACTGGTGTTCTTGGATGGGAGAAGAGGACTGAGGAGGGGGTTCTTGGATGGTTGAAGGGGACGGGGGGGAGGGGACTGGGGTTCTTGGATGGGAGAAGGGGACTGAGGAGGGAGTTCTTGGATGTGAGAAGGGGACGGGTGGGGAGGGACTGGGGTTCTTGGATGGGAGAAGGGGACCGAGGTGGGGAGGGGGGTTCTTGGATGGTTAAGGGGGACGGGTGGGGAGGGGACTGGTGTTCTTGGATGGGAGAAGGGGACTGGGGAGGGGGTTCTCGGATGGGAGAAGGGGGCAGGCACTGGGGTCTGAGAAGGGGCCATTGGGAAAATGGGGGCCATGCCTGGGGCTGGTGGGAAATGAGGCATGCGTGGGTCAGGTGGGAGAATGGTTCTGAAAAGGGGGGGCCCTAATACAAGGCATGTGGAGTGAAGGGGGCTGGAACTGGGGGCTGAAAAGGAGGGTAGGTGGGATAGGGGCTAGTACTGGGACTGGAGGCTGAAAACTGATAGGGAGAAGTGGCTGGGGGGTCTGAAGCTCGGGACTGGTGGAGAAAAGGGCTGGGGCTGAAATGGGGACTGGTGGGATAGTGGGGCTTGGAACTGGGGACTGAAAAAGGGGTGGAGAGAGGGGCAGATCCTGGATGGGGTAGCGAGAGGGAGGGCAAAACCCTGGATGGATGGGAGAGGGAGGTTCAAATTGTGGATTGAAGGGGCAGAGAGAAAGGGCAGACAGTGGATGGCAGGGATAGAAAGGGCAGACAGTGAATGGAGGGGGGAGAGAGAGAGGGCAGACAGGGGCAGATGGTGGATGGATCATGGAAGGAGCAGAGATAGAGGGCAGATGTGGATGGAAGGACAGGGGAGAGAGGGCAGACATTGGATGGAGGGGACAGCAGAGAGGGCAGACAACTGGATGACAGATGCTGGATGGAAGGAAGACAGTGAAAAGAAGATGAGGAAAGCAGAAACCAGAGACAACAAACTGTAAATAAAATATATAGTTTTATTTTTTTGCTTTAGGATATAGTATTGTAGCTGTGTTAATAAATGTTTATAAATAGAACATGTAAATAAGGTAATCTTTTTATTGGACTAATTTTAATACATTTCGACTTAACTTTCAGAGAAGAAAACTGTAACAGTACTATACTGTATTGACCTGAGGAAGGAGATTTTGGCCTCTGGAAGCCAAATGTATTAGTCCAATAAAATGGTATTATTTTATTTTCTGTATTTGTTTTATTTCTATTTGTTAATTTGTAAAGTGGTGATTGGTATTTGTTAGTTTTTTCAAATTTACATCTGCTGTCTTTATATTTTGCACAGTACTAGGGGTCATTTCTGTTTCTGTGGTGTTGAATTGTATGCAGAGTCTGGCATTGGGGGTTCAGTTTAATTTTTGTCTAAATAGAAAGTTTCAATATTACTACTTATTCTATAGTGGATTAGGGTGTATCTGTGTTTGTGAAAAAGACATGGCTTTCAGTTGGCATTGACTGTGCAGGATCGACGATCTGTACTATTCTGTCTGGTTTTATTTTACAATAGGTGAATTGATGTTCTAGTGCTCACTGTAGTGTTTAAGATGCTTTCCTTTTCCTTGTGTGACTCGTAGAAATGACTGCTTATGATATGGTAGAATTGTTCAATAGGTCCTGAGTGTTTTATATTCTCGGCATACCTAGTACTGGATTTTGGAGGGAGTGTTAAAAAATGACCGGGAGGGAGGGGGGCCTTGGAGCTGGGAGCCCTAGGGGGGGAAGCCCTGAAGCTGGGGGCCTTGGAGCTCAGAGGGAGCAGCCCGGGAGCTCGGAGGGAGGGGTAGCCGGCCCTGGAGCTAGGGTGGGGGTGGAGCTAGGTGGGGGCGGAGTTAGGTGGGGGCAGGGCTAGGGTGGGGCCCATCAAATTGGTCTGCATAGGGCCCCGCACTTGCTAAGACCGGCCCTGGCCTCAGCTAAAGGTATGGCTCAGACAGTCTCTGCGCGGCGGTGGCTTTGGCTGAAGCATTGGTCTGCGGACCACGCCTCTAAGTCTCCGCCTGGCTAAGTTGCCTTTTAAAGGCAAGCTGCTTTTTGGGGTCGAGCTGGACAAAATTGTGACCGATCTCGGCACGTCTAAGGGCAAGAGAATCCCAGAGGTCAGGGCTCGGGCCAGTGCTCGCCCCGATAACTCCAAAGGACGGTTTCAGGAAGCCCGTCGGTATCGAGCCCGGGCAAGTCGGGCTCCTCTGCCCCCCTCTTCCTTCAAGAGGAACTTCTCCCCCAAGCAGCATTTCCTTTTGCAGAGACCGCCGTCCCAGAGGTGCTTCCTCTGGTCCTCCCCCAGGGTCTCATACCCAATGACGGGGCCCTGGTCCATGGCCCAGTGCAGATTGGAGGACGCCTGTCCTCGTTTCTGGGCGAGTGGACCAGGGTAACTTCAGACGCTTGGGTGCTGGAAGACATCAGAGACGGCTACAAGCTAGAGTTCTGCCGACCCTTAAAGAGACGGGTTTGTACACTCTCCCTGCAAGTCTCCGGTCAAAGCTGTGGCAGTGGCAGCATACTTTGGACAATCTGATCCGCCGGGGTGAGGTGGTTCCGGTGCCAGAAGATCAGCTTGGCAAGGGCGTTACTCCATTTACTTTGTGGTCCAAAAGAAAGGAGGTTCTGTAAGGCCTATCTCGACCTCAAGGGGTCAATCGGGCCTTGGAAAGTTCGGCACTTCCGAATGGAGACTCTCCGCTCTGTTATAGCGGCAGTGAAGGCAGGGGAGTTCCTGGCATCCTTAGACATCAAGGAAGCTTACCTGCATATTCCCAGCTGGCCTCCTCATCAACGCTTTTCTGCGTTTGCAAGTCCTGGGCCGACACTGTTCCAGTTCAGAGCCTTCCCGTTCGGGTTGGCTACTGCTCCGCGGACATTCTCCAAAGTAATGGTGGTCAGCGCGGCCTTCCTACGAAAGGAAGGAGTACAAGTCCATCCTTATCTGGACGACTGGTTGATCCGAGCCCCCTCTTATGCAGAGTGCAGAGTGTTTGCTCTTCTGAGCTCCCTGGGGTGGATCATCAACTGGGAGAAAAGCCAGCTGCGCCCGACTCAGTCCCTGGAATATCTGGGAGTTCGTTTCGACACCCAAGTGGGCAGAGTGTTCCTGCTGGACAATCGAATTGTCAAGCTTCAGGCTCAGGTGGACCAGTTCCTAGTAGCCTCTCCTCTTCGGGCTTGGGACTATGTGCAGCTGTTGGGCTCTATGACGGCCACGATGGAAGTAGTGCCCTGGGCCGGGCTCATATGAGACCACTACAACTCTCTCTGCTGCAGCCTGGACTCCAGTGTCGGAGGATTACGCTGTGCGCCTTCCCTTGGACCATAGCAGTGCGCAAGGCGCTGAGCTGGATGGCTGAGGACAGACAAGTTGTCCACAGGGATGCCTTTTTTGACCCTGGAGTGGGTTGTCGTACCGACGGACTCCTCTTTGACGGGCTGGGGAGCCCGTTGCTTGGGAAGGACAGCGCAGGGGGCTCTGGTCTCCTGCAGAGCAGAAGTGGGTCTATCAACCTCCTGGAGACTCAGAGCCATTCGGATGGCGCTTTTTGGAGTTTCATCCGTACTTGGCGTGAAGCCAGTAACGGGTCCTGTCGTACGATGCCATGGCTGTGGCCTATGTCAATCGCCAGGGAGGTACCAAGAGTGCCCCCTCTAGCCAAGGAAGCCATGAATCTATGCCAGTGGGCAGAAGGCGAACCTGGAACAAGCTGTCGGCGGCCCACATTGCTGGAGTCATGAATGTCCAAGGCGGACTTCTCAGTCGCCATACCTTGGATCCCGGAGAGTGGCAGCTATCGGCTCAGGCGTTCTTGGACATCATGAAGCGCTGGGGCCAGCCGAGCCTAGACTGATGGCGTCATCGGCCAATTGGCCAAGTGCCGCGCTTTTTCAGCCGAGGACGAGACCCTCGATCTTTGGGAGTAGATGCTCTTCTCCAACACGTGGCCGACACAGGAGCTTCTCTATGTGTTCCCCGCCCTGGCCCATGTTGGGCAGGGTACTAGACCGGGGTTTACTAGACCGGGTGGCAAAGCATCCGGCCGGGGTAACCCTGGTGGGTCCGGACTGGCCCAGACGTCCCTGGTATTCGGACTTGATCAGGCTCTCAGTGGACGGACCTCTGCGACTGCCAGCGGAGCAGGGCCTGTTGCATCAGGGTCCCGTGGTGATGGAGGATCCCTCCCCCTTTGGTCGTACGGCCTGGCTATTGAGCGGCAGTGTCTGAGGAAGAAGGGCTTCTCAGACAAGGTCATCGCCACTATGCTGAGAGCGAGGAAGCGCTCTACTTCTACTGCTTACGCCAGGGTTTGGCGTACCTTTGCATCGTGGTGTGAAGCAGGCTCCCTTCACTGCTCCAATTTCTTCAGTGTTGGCGTTTCTGCAAGAAGGTCTGGAGAAAGGCCTGTCGCTCAGTTCCCTTAAAGTCCAGGTAGCGGCTCTGGCTTGCTTCAGGGGCCGCCTGAAGGATGCTTCCCTGGCTTCGCAGCCAGATGTGGTGTGCTTTCTCAAGGGAGTTAATCACCTGCGCCCTCCTCTGCACTCGGTGGTACCTGCGTGGAATCTCAATGTAGTGCTAAGAGCCTTGCAGAAGCCCCCTTTTGAAACCCTTGTCGAGGGCAATCTCTGAAAGACCTGACGTTGAAAGCAGTCTTTTTGGTGGCTATCACTTCAGCCAGAAGAGTTTCCGAGCTCCAGGCGCTCTATCATGTCGAGAGCCCTTTCTGCAGTTCACTGAGGCAGGAGTGTCTATTCGCACAGTTGCCTTCCTTCTTGCCCAAGATTGTATTCTCGCTTCCATGTGAATCAGCAGCTCTGTCTCCCATCCTTTCGTAGGGAGGACTACCCAGAGGAATACTCTGCTCTCAAATATCTAGATGTGAGACGAGTCATCATCAGATACTTGGAAGTGACCAATGATTTCCGGAAGTCGGATCATCTGTTTGTCCTGTTTGCAGGTCCTCGTAAGGGTCTGCAGGCTGCTAGAGCCTACAGGTGGCAAGAGGGGTCACGGAAGCCATTGCGCGGCTTATGTGGCCGCGGGGAAGGTGCCGCCTATCCGCTGAAGGCTCACTCCACTAGAGCTCAGGGCGGCCTCGATGGCGTGGGCGCCGGGTCCGTCTCCTTGGAAGAGATTTGCAAGGCGGCAACTTGGGCATCGGCTCATACCTTCTCCAGGCATTACTGCTTGACTGTGGCTGCTCAGGCGGAGGCCTGGTTTGGAGCTTCAGTGTTGCGGTCAGGGATTTCTATGTCCCGCCCTGGGTGAGTACTGCTTCGGTACATCCCACCAGTCTATGGATTGATCAGCATGATGATATGGAAGGTAAAATTATGTATCATACCTGATAATTTTCTTTCCATTAATCATAGCTGATCAATCCATAGCCCCTCCCAGATATCTGTACTGTTTTTATTCTGGTTGCATTTCAGGTTCAAGTTTAGTCTTCAGTTCCTGTTCAGGAGGACTTCGTGTTCAAGTTTTTTCAATTGGATTCTTCAGGAGTTGAGACGATTTTGTGTTACAGTGAGCTACTGCATTCCTCTCCCCTCCGTTTTACGGGGCTGGATTGAGACCTAAATTCTGCTGGCGCTCCCTCCCGCTTCGTGCGGCTGTAGGACAGCTTTGTACCCCTCCCGCTTCGGCGGTGTTAGGGTCAGTCAGCTCCTCCCACGGTTGCGGTTGCAGGATAAGCCAGATCCCCCTGCATCGGCGGGGTGGTGTCCCTCCCCCGCTCCGCGGGGATGAGCTGGACGGATTCTCCTCCCCCACTTGTGTGGGGATGAGCTGGGTTAATTCCCCTCCCCCGTTTCGGCGGTGGTGAGCTGGGCAGAGTGTCCCTTTGTGGGTGTAATTCTCTAAGTGCTGAGTCCTGCGGATGGAGCTTTGATATCGACATACTGAGGAGTTTCCGGCAGGGGCGTAGCCAGACACCCAATTTTGGGTGGGCCTGGGCCCAAGATGGGTGGGCAGAAGAACCTCGCCCTGTCCCACAGGTGATTTGGTTGGCCCCACACCCTTCCCTATGATGCAACTTCCTGTTTCCATCTAGGCAGAAATACATCAGAGGGAAGGCTATGGGGCCTTTGCGAGTAGTATGTATGTCACTGCTCACTGCAGGCGAAGATCTACTACTTACAAGGTGTGCAGGAGGGACACTTGTTGGGAGTTTTCGGCTGGTGGGGCTTGGGGATCCCTGCCAGGCACATCATAGGTATGCTGCTCTGGGTGGGCCTGGGCCCACCCAAGCCCACTTTTGGCTACGCCACTGTTTTCCGGCAGCACATGACCATATATAGGGAGGCAAAAGGATTGCTCTCTATCTCCACCTGCTGGTTGATGGACACAACCCACCAGTCTATGGATTGATCAGCTATGATTAATGGAAAGAAAATTATCAGATATGATACATAATTTTACCTTGAGACTCCACCATACCAACTATTTAGGCAACCAAATATGATGAGGATGAACTAAGACTACAGGTATTGTTAACAGTAATCAACTTTCCAGGTATTGTTAACAGTATTCAACTTATCAGTCACCAATGTCTTCCCCTCCCCCCAAGCTGCACAGAAATCTAACTCACAGCACGTGACAATAAAGTGATCTGCAACACTAGAGTTGTTGAAGCTTCACCTGTCTTTTGCTGTTTGCAGAACACATACTGTAGAAGGCTGTCCGGCATCTGCTTCGGTTCTCCCATAATGGTTTTGGCTAATCTTCTTTCAGTTTTTTGCCATTTGTGGGATACAGATTATAGAAGTCTGTCCAGCTTTGGCCTCAGTTCCCACTACTCTTTCCCAAGTAACACCTCAACAGCCATGTTGCATATCCATTCTCTCTCTATTTAGGCATCCCCTGTGTCTATCCCATGCATTTTTTGAATTTGCTCACTGTTTTTGACTCTACCACCTGTCCTAGAAGGGCGTTCTAGATGAAAGACGACCCTACGAAACTGGGCATCCAAATGGTAGATGATGTTATATGAGCAAGTACAAAGTGATGCATGTGGGAAAGAGGAACCCAAACTATAGATACGTGATGCAAGGTTAGGCGTCACTGACCAGGAAAAGATCTAGGAGTCATTGTTAATGATACTTTGAAAACCTCTTATCAGTGTGCTGTGGCATTACAGAAAGCAAATAGAATATTAGGTAGTATTAGGAAAGGAATGGAAAATAAAAAATGAGGATGTTATAATGCCTATCGCTTCAAGGTGCAACTGCACCTTGAATACTGTGTGCAATTCTGATCACTGCATCTCAAAAAAGATATAGTGGAATTAGAAAAGGTACAGAGAAGGGCGATGAAAATGATAAAGGGGATAGGACAACGTCCTAATGAGGAAAGGCTGAAACAGCTTGAGTTCTTCAGTTTGGAGAAAAGACAGCTGAGGGGAGATATGATAGAGGTATATAAAATACTGAGTGGAGTGGAATGGGTAGACGTGCATCGCTTGTTTACTCTTTCCAAAAATACTAGGACTAGGGGGCATACAATGAAGCTACAATGTAGTAAATGTAAAATGAATCGGAGAACATATTTCTTCACTCAATGTGTAATTAAACTCTGGAATTCGTTGCCAGAGAATGTGGTAAAAGCAGTTAGCTTAGCGGGGTTTAAAAAAGGTTTGGATAGCTTCCTAAAGGAAAAGTTCATAAGCCATTATTAAAATGGACTTGGGAAAATCCATTGCTTATTTCAGGGATAAGCAGAATAAAATGTATTGTACTGTTTTGGGATCTTGCCAGGTACTTGTGACCTGAATTGGCCACTGTTGGAAACAGGATACTGAGCTTGATGGATGTTCTGTCTGTCCCAGTATGGCAACACTTATGTACTTTCTTTTCCAGAGAAGTTATTGTTTGGTGGTTTGTCATTGCAGGTGTTCATTGTCTTTTGAGCACCAGGTCAATCATGTTGTGAATTAGTTTTTCTTAAACTTTGTTAACTTACAACATACATCATGTTTAGTGAGAAACACTTCTCGGTTTTTGTTCAAGCTTTTGTTTGGTCTCATCTAGATTATTGCAATAGCCTATACTGCTTTCTCATGGTTAAATTACATACAAAACTTCAGATTCTTCAGAATACTGCTGCAAAATTGATTTTCCATTTGAAGAAGTTTTGACATAGCCAACCCTTGTTTGATATGTCTTCACTGGTTGCCTTTACAGGCCTGGTTTTTTTTTTCAAACTCTTTGATGGTTCCAGCCCTGAATATCCTATATAATAATACTCACCTCCAACGTTCTATGAGCCTGGCTGCCTGTGTCCGTAACTTTGGGCTCCGAAAACCCAGAGGACGTGATCAAGTTGGAATCTGTTTGTGTGCGTGCGTCAGACGTCAGACACACGAGCACAAACTGATTCAAACTTGATCACATCATTTGTCCACACCGCGGGACCGAGGAGACTTCAACTGGCAGGGGTTGGGGTCCCCGGCAGCACAGGTACGCAATGGCGGCGGGGGAGGTTTGGCGGCAGGAAGGGGGGCTTGAGAGGGTCGCGACAGGGGGGTCCAGGGGTCAGGAACTCCGAGGGGGGGGGGTCTGGAAATCAGAGGGAGGAGGTGGGGTCTGGAACTCAGAGAGCGGGAGGGAGGGGGTCTGGAATTCGGAGGAGGGGACGAGAGGGGAGGAGGGGGGAATGCACCACCTGTACAAAAACTAAAAAATAAAAAAAAAGGGGGGCTACCCTGGAACTCGGAGGGAGGGAGGGGGGTGACGACGTCCCTGGAACACGGAGGGAGGGGGGACGATGACGACCCTGGAACACGGAGGAAGGGGGGACACTGGAACTGGGTGGGAGGGAGGGACCCCAGGCACACACACTCTCTCTCACAGACACACACAGTCTCACTCACTCTGTCATTCACACACACTTGCAAATTCACTCTCTCTCATGCACAGTCACTCTCACACACACACTCTCAAACATACACACTCTGAGAAAAACCTTGCTAGCGCCCGTTTCATTTGTGCCTGAAACGGGCCTTTTATACTAGTTTATACTAGTTTTCATTTCAGTCAGATTTTCTAGGACTAGGGATCCTTATTTTCTTTATTTTTCATCTTTCTCAGGATTTTGTTTTAAGAAAATTTTGGATTGATCACTTTATCCGTCTGTTCTACTCCACCTAAGAATCTGAGAAGAATCTGAGAATTCTGGAAGAATTTTAAAACTATTTATTTAGAAAATTTCTATTATGATTTTTCTTTTCTACTTTTGTTTTTGTACCAAATTTAGGAGTTGGCAGAATTCAAAAGCCATATTATATTACATTGCATTACATTATATCATAGTTGTGCAGCCTTTCAAGTACATAGTAGGTCCTTGAGTAATTTCAGATCTGAAGGGAGTAGGAAAAGAAGAAATGAAAGTGGAAACGAAGGAATGGGATATCTAGTCTTTGTGTGGGAGTAGCAGGAGTAAACACCTGTTCCCAGTGTCTGCTTGTTATCCACAGGGCAGATGTAAGGAGTAAGAGTACTTTGTTGTGGAAGATGAGTAGAAGAGTGTCCAGTAAAGAGCGATGTTGTACTTCTAAAGCTGACAGCTTGTCTGAGATCAAAGGCCAGTAGTTGGAGTAACAGGCATAGAGATCCAGGGAGTGCCTAGGACCCAGGTGGAGCCCAGGGAGGGCAAGAATTGAGCAGAGTAGACAAAACACTAAGGGTTCCAAGCTGTTGGAAAAAGGGCCCTGCGCTGGCGACAGGGGCCGTTTTTCCTGTGCACCAGGGCTTTTTTTTACCACAGTGGGTAAAAAGCCCCCAGACAAAAATGGCCATGTGGTAAGAGAACTCTTACCACGTGCTATGCGGTGGGAGTCCTTACCACCACCCATTGAGGTGGCAATAAGGGCTCCCGCGGTAATCTGGCAGTAACCGATTACCAAACAATAAAACAGCACCACGAGCCTTTAAAAATGGAACACAGTTCTTTAATGAATAAGCCTTTTTGTCAAGGCTTATTCTTTAAAGAACTATGTTCCATTTTTAAAGGCTCATGGTGCTGTTTTTTTGTTTGGACTTTAGTTTGTACTTCGTTCCCTCTCTTTTGCTGTATCCAAGTAACCGATTACCACCAGGTTACCATCATGCAAACCATTTCGTGGGTTTTTGTTTTTCCCCCGGAAATGACACGTACTCGGGGCGGAACTACTGCTGGTGGCCGTGTTGTGCCGACGGTAGTACGCTTTGTAAAAGGCCCCCTATGAAAGAAAAAGACGGAAAATTTGAACTTTGGAGCAGCAAAATGGAATGTTATGCTGCTGCTACAGTGTATCATGACTTAATGGACAAATTGTATCACTGCTGGAATTAAATAAAGATTTTTTGTTCTGGAACACTATATTTGTGTATATCTCTTCTCCCTCTCTCCCCCCCCCCCAAAAAAAAAAATCATTGGATACATGCCAGATTTTGCCAGTGTGAAAGTGAGAACATGTAAATGGATGAGTCTCCCAACCATTTTTGCTCAAGGGGGAACCACAGATACATTTATGTATTTGTGTCTTTTAGCATCACAATAGGTTTAGATTTCTAAACAAGTAATTTATTCACTTTAATAATTAATATTTCAGCATTGTTATGCTGTAACAATTGTTTCATAAAAGCTTAATAAGTTTGCAGCCACAGGGAATTTACCCAATGCAGGCTTGGAAATGGCACTTTAGCTCAGTGGTTGGAGGACAGAACGGTTCTGGAGACCCTGGATCACTTCCCCTATTTACTATTTGTGATGTAATTTATCATCCTTTGACTACAAACTGTGTTGTTTTTTTTAATGAACTGGGGACTAATAGCCATATGAATAGCCTTTCCCAGTACTATAACCACTAAGGCGCTCATTTTCAAAAGAGAAAAACGCCTCAAAAGTGGTACAAAGTGCCAGATGGACATTTTTCAAGGGAAAATGTCCATGTTGCGATTTTTGAAACAGATTTGAGTTGGATTTCTCCAAAGTTTACCTAAATCACAAAGTCATGTCGGGGGAGTGTTTGGGCAGAATTTGGGTGGGCCCACAATTTGGACATTTTCCCTGGATAACGGAACAAGATAAAAACGTCTAGGGCAAAAATTTGGATGTTTTTATTTGGACCTGTTTCAATCACTGCTAAGTGACAAAAGCTGCCCTAACTGACCAGCTGACTACTAGAGGGATTAAAGCATGACCCCCCACTTAATTCCTCAGTGTTTGCTCCCATCCCCCTAAAGGTAGGGCACCCAAAGCAAGCAGGGTTTCATGATTTTCACAGCACAGAAACAGCCCTTCTTGGATTAACTACCAACATACTGCAAGGCATTGATAAAAACTCTACAATGGTGCTCATTTCACTAGACCTCTCCACAGCCTTCAATACAATAGATCATAATCTTTTATTAGCCAGACTTCAAACTCTAGGAATTTCAGATACTGTTTATCATTGTTTTTTATCATATTTTCAAGACAGGAAATATACAGTTAACTGGCAACAATCCCAGGGATATTCCCTCAGGGATTCATTCTTGCCCCCTCACTATTCAACATCTGTCTCTTCTTTTAACCCTCATTCAGTCTCTTGGTCTTGTTTCCTACGTTTATGCAGATGATATTCGAATTTTAGCCAGGTTACCTACAAACGATATTCAAGCAATTGCCATGCTCAACTCCCACTTAAACCATATAGCTGCCTGGGTATATGATTACAAATTAAAACTCAACCCTGAACAGACCCCAAATGTATGGTCTTCAGCCCTATGGCTGCACCATCATTAGCTGGCCCAATTATAATGTCCGGTGTCCCCATCATCTGACAGAAACTCTTAAGGTCTTAGGTGTTTCATTAGATGAAATCCTTTCTTACACAGCAGAAATTTCTATTATAAGTTACACATGGAGGGGCATTTTCAAAAGCTCATCCAAGTCTGAATGAGGACGCCCTCATGAAGTCATCCAAAATCAGGTAAGTATAATGGAAAATAGTATGGACGTCCTTTAGACATTCCATTATCGCAGTTGAAACGCCCAAATCGGGGACGCCCAAGTAATAGTAAAAAGGACGCCCTTAGACATTCCATTATCGCATTGAAAATGCCCAACAGGGTTGCCAAAGGTATAGGAAAAATACTTGCAAAGACGTCCTTAGTACAGTAACAAGGACACGTTTCTCACAGAACTGCCGAAGGACGTCCATCTTACTAGGCCGACCTAAGGACGGTGGCCCTGTAACAGGGACGTCCTTCGGCAGTTCTGTGAGAAACATGTCCTTGTTACTGTACTTCTCAATGTTCCTTCTATTTGCCCATACCTGGATGTCTACAACTACATGCACTGTACTTCTGGAACATGCAGCTATGGGAAATATAAGGAACATTCATATTTTATTGTGTAATATAAAGTTCGCACACTTGATAATGATCCATATAAGGAAGGCTCTGCACGTGTCCAATATGTACTCATCTACGGTAAGGCCCTGCACGCGTCACGACGGTCCATGGACGTCCATGCATGACGGCCGTCCATGTGTGGAGACATTATATATGCCAGGACGTGCACGTACTGACCCGTCCATATATGGGATGGTTGACCATATATGGACCTGTGCATGTAAGGACGTCCATCACGCATTGGGCGTCCATATAAGGCGATGCACGCTTCGCAATGGTAATCACTGAGAAACATGTCTCTCAGACGTGAACCTAACTTACAGCGAAGCTGGAAAACTGTCATACTTGGTGCAACTGTGCATCAAGCACAGACGAATCCTGTTCAGACACCACCACCACCTGCCCCCCAGGACTCTCTCCATCGAAGCCTGGGGTGAGATAAGGGACAGATTGGAGAGGTAAGTGTTTGTCCCCCCCCCCCCCCTCCTGGGCTATCAGAGCACCCTCCTGTAGCTACACATATAGAGCTCCCCTCAGCAGTGTAAGCACAAACTGTAGTCTGCATTCAAGGTAATCAGTGATATGTGCGCCTGCACATTCATTATAGAATCTATGTACTAGAAAGAAAAACATTCCCACATCCCTACAATACTGCACACAAACTGTATGTTTCTGTCCTCATGTCCCCCTGCCAGTGAGCATCATCTGTACCAATGTAATGTCTGTCCGTTCCGTCCCTCCCCCCCCCCCCCCCCCACACACACCAAATCAGTGTTGTGAGTCTCTCCTTTTTGATTTCCAAATGAATTTGTGTGCTGAAGGCAAGAAGAGTCATCCCCTGACTCCTGGTGTACAAACTTATATCTTGCATAAGATTTGGCATTCGGAGGACCACGAGGCCCTCCGGCGGCGGTTCCACCGAATGAAGAGGGAGAGCCCCTGACATGATCAGGGCACTGAGACGGCGCCTCAGTGCTCGACATAAGTATTATACAACAGGGCACCTGTACTCATTTGTAATGTATTTATTTACTAATGCAAATGTCCTGCACAATATCAGTTCCATATGGCTAATAGGCAACTAGTAAGTCATAACACCTGCGTCCCAGATCAAGGCCTGAGGTTGCAGCTACCCTCCCATGAGTGTGGCTGTAACTTCACACTAACCTGCTCTGAGATGAATGAGATGACATGTCCCTGTCACTTCTGTATCCCCCTTTCTGGGGTGGATATGGTTTTCATGGTATTCTTGCCTGATGTCCTGCTCTTAGTGGATGTCATAGCATGATTTGAAAGTAATGTAAAGAAATAGTGCTTCCACCCCCTCCTCCTCCTCCCCCCCAAATAAAAATGGTCATCCTACCATAGTCACAACTCAAAATGCTAACATGCTGCTGAGGAATGAGTGTTCCCTGCCAACACATCTTATAGTGTATTCCTTTTTCAGACCAGCTTCCAGGAGTCCCTGTCATGTCATCTCATGCATCTCACACCCCATGTGTCTGTCTATTATTATTATTGCAGGCTCAATGTGGCTTACAGGGTGTTAATATGAAAAAGTCATGACATAATCTTAGATACAGTCGGTAATAATCTGGAGGTAGAAGAGGAATAAGTTAGAAGGTGTTAGGTGTTAGGTAAGGTCGTGTGAGGGGTGTTTTAAAGCATTTGGGTGGTGTAAGGAGTGATTTGTTTCATTAAGGATTATATTTGTAGGCCTTGTTGAAGAGATGTGTCTTCATAGATTTGCGAAAGCTGGTTAAGTTGTCAGTGGGTTTCAGGGCCATGAGTAGTGCGTTTCCATATCTGTGTGCTTTTGTACCGCAAAGGTAGTAGACGTTATGTCTGTTTCGTATTTGAATTCCTTTACAGTGGGAAGTTCAAATGGAGGGGCACTTGCGGGCTGATCTTCTGGCATTTCTGGGTGGTAAGTCTATAGGTTTAACCTGTAGAGTGGGGCGTCTGCGTGAATGATTTTGTGTACGGTCGTGCAGATCTTGAACTCAATTCGTTCTTGAGCGGAGCCAGTGCAGTTTCTCTCTTAGGGACCTTGCGTTTTCGTATTGGGTTTTCCAAAAATGAGTCGGGCTGCGGTGTTCTGGGCTGTTGGAGTTTTTTAATGGTCTGGTCTTTGCCTTCTACGCTACAGAGCGTTGCAATAGTCCAGGTGACTAATCACTAGTGACTGTACTAGGGTGCGGAAGACGTATCTTGGGAAAAAAGGTTTTATTCTTTTGAGTTTCCACATCGAGTAGAACATTTTTTTTGTTGTGTTCTTCACGTGGGTATCAAGTGTGAGGTTTCGATCAATAGGGACTCCAAGAATTTTTAGATTTTCTGAGATGGGGAGTGTGCAATAAGGTGTGGTTATGGTAGGGTAGATGTTTGTGTTGTATTGGGAAATCTAGCCCAGGGCTCACCACTGACCCATCCTTTCCCCATTCCTGCCTTATGGCAGCTAGCCAGCTTCTTCACTATGCAAGCCATGTTGAATGTGCTGATCTCAAGGACAATCCTTTTACATACACAGGGTGCCAGCAGCAGCAACAGCAGGAGGAGGAGGAGGCAGAACCCATGGCATGACATGCCTCCCCTTGAGGGGGATTATGAGGGCCCAACACCGCCCGCCTTATCCACCCCATCCCCAACCCCATCCCCAACACTGCACCTCCTGCAGCAACTGGTGAATAGCCAAAACCAGTTGCTGCAGGAGGTGTCAGTGATGCAGCAGGCTAAGGAGCAGCACTTCAGGGCACAGAGGCTGCTCCTGGTGCTGCTCATTAACCTGCTGCAGGGGCCATTCAGTGGGGAGGACAACGCCTCCCTTGAGAAACGTTGGAAACACAAAACCCCAAATTGTAAATAGTTCTATTTTTTCTTTGTTGTTAAATACACATTTGATATTTTTCTGTATAACAGGGTGTGTGTCTCTACTTTGTGCACTACACATTATCAAATGCTGGGGTTGATTTGAGAGGATGCAGCAATCTGTGTTGCATGGCAGGTGAACTCTTCCCGCACCTTTCTCAACCTACACTTCCTCAGTTGTAAAGGATTAAAATACAAACTATCTCACGCAACCAGCTTTTCTTATATGGGCACACAGCTGTGGAATGCACTTCCAACTCACCTGAGAACGATCAACGAATTAACCAACTTCCGCAAATCTCTGAAGACGTACCTCTTTGACAAAGCCTATCACGAGAACCCATAGATAACCATAATACAACACCTTTCGAACTTTAAGCAGAATGTATCTCTCTACAAATACTTGATCAAATCCTTTTGTCTTCCTTGACTTCTTTGTTAACACCAAATGTATACTTCATCCTGTATGGCGATGCCACAACAGGTCTTTGTAAGCCACATTGAGCCTGCAAATAGGTGGGAAAATGTGGGATACAAGTGAAATAAATAAATACAATAAATAAACTGTGACAGAGAAACTTTGGTACATATGTGTCATAAGTGTGGCCATACAGAAGGCTATCTGTTCCTTCCAAACTGCATGGCTGTATGGTAAGGGGGGGTGGGCGGAGAGGCTGGGTGGACATTTCTGTTGAGGAACACAAATGCCCATCCAGCCTCTCCCCCCTTACCATAGAGCCCCACAGCACAGAGTTGTATAAATAATAGGTATGTTGTCTAGCACTAGTGATCTGCCAAGTAGAAAATTGCAGATAACCATAGGTAGCGCATAGACAATGTTTGCTCTCTGATCACCAGACACCGTTACCCACAACCAGACCTCATTGGTGAGGGCCAGGAAGTAGCTACAAACAGCTGGGTTATCTTTTCAAATTGAATGCATCAGCAATGGTATATAGTGCTGAGGAGAAAGGGAAACCAAGGGTAAAAGCATTAGATGGATGTGTACTTCATCACAATTGCAATATAATACATCAGGTACAGAAGGGCATAGGCTAGGGGAATTATATAGGCACCAGGCTACAGCCACCTGCAGGTAATTTAGAATAGGAAGTGTAACCTCTTCCTCACCATGACAAGGGCTCAAGGCCATGGTAGGCACGCACCTGTGGCCACCTTGAAAATAGTTTGCAGGATAGAATTTAGAAATGTTGTTCCATAACTATGGAGGATTATAGGACTGTGTTGAATAATGTGGAAAAGACATTCAGTGCATATATGCTTCCCCCCCTCCCCACCCCAACAACCTTGAGAATGGGTGGGCATTTCATAACAGGGGACTGGGGTTCACCACATAAAGAAGGATGGAACCTAGCGGGGAGACATATGAGGTGCTAAGCGGGAGAAAAACTACCAGCTGTGGATACCCGTGAACTTTGTGAAAATAGAGGTAAGATTTGAATGCAGAGAATGGGGAACCTTTGACCATAAGGGATGCACACATCCATTCTCAGGGCCTCTTCCCTTCCCCACCCCACCCCACAGGCTGCCACAACTGAGTATGTCCAACAGAGAACAAGACATCTGTACAATGAATTGGGTAGAAACAATCATGGCTCTCAGAGTCCAGTGTATTACAGTCCACTGCTGTCTCTTGCAATCCTCTTGACCAGCTGTCCTGCAAGATACAAGAAGTGTTTGTTTAGCACCTACATAGCAGAAAGGGAAGAGGTGGCTGAGAGGTTAGAGCTTACCTTGAATTTGTGGTGCAAGAATCTGTTGGCTCCAAGGAACCAGAGGCTGCCTGCTTCAACAAAGGAGAGAGAATGGGGGGCAGTGAGGGAGCACATCACACACAGCAAGGAGCTCCTGGAGGGTAGAGAATGGCGAGTTGGTCACATATAGAAAATGCAGAGTATATGCTAAGCTACCAGCTACCACCCAGTCGGAAACAAAGCCCACACACCAGTTATCTTTCAAGAATTGGCAAAAAAAAAGTCCCCCCCCCCCCCCCCCCTCCCCCCACCCCCCCCCCCCCAAAAAAATAAATAAATAACACAGGGTACAAAAGCCTACAGTGGCAAAAACAAGGTTTACTATAACTGGAGCTAAAACGTTTTGAAATACCACCCCATAATCTAAGAAAACCCTCTAAAGTGCAAGCACAGAGAAAGCGTTTTAAAGAGGCACCAATAAAGGGAATGCAAACTTCCAAATGGGAAGAGCACCTGCGGATGTTTATCATTATCACCCTTAATCGAAATGAGGACACCCAAAACACAGTGTAGCTGGGGACGCCCATAGTTCCCTACCTATAATCGAAATTAGGACAAAGCAGCTTGGGTCGTTTAGGGATTTTGTCGATAATCAAAATTAGGACGCTTATCTCAGGGACGCCCATCTCATTCTCACTCTCACATGGGCGTCCCTGAAAGCGTATTTAAGCGCCCTTCTCTGTATTTTCGATTCTTTGCATCGCATTGGAACAATGGTACCCACCCACAAGGGTAATTTCACCGACGCAGGAGTTGAACTGCTGGTTCAAGAAATACAGAGGAGGCACATGCATCTCTTTGCACCCACGGGCCAGAGGCTAGCTGCTACAACGAAGCAGCGAGAATGGGAAGCAGTAAGGGACCAGCTCAATGTGGTCTTCCACTGTGGCAGTGATGTGGAAGACTGCAAACGAAAGTGGCGCTGGCTGAGGCATGATATCAGGAGGAAGGCTCTTGCCAACCCCCCAGCAGATGACACCGCTAACTTGACCCCCCATCGAGCGCATCATTCATGGGCTCTTGCCCCAGGGAGGGGATCCATGGCATTGGGTCCCTTGACACATCAGCACAGCCTGAGGGCTCAGGTAGGTTGACCATTAGGAAGCTGGGGTATCTGTTGTACTGTAGTACACTCTGTTTTCACAAGTTTGGGACAGTGTGGTGGTCCTCAGTAGGGAAAGGGGGGAGAACACCACATGCAATACAAATCACTATTCATTACAGACCATGACACGGAGTAGCCAGGTGAAGGGGGGGAAGGTTTCCAGCAATGTGTGTGTAGGTTACCACAGTGTCACAGCTTTAGGGACCTTCCCCACTCCCTCCTCTTTTCCCATCACCAAACTGTACATATCTCCTTCCCTCACCTCTGTGCTGTAGCCACTGTATTCTCTGCACTCCTTCCACAGTTCTATGTCTACCCACCTGCCTGTGTGGCTCTCTTGCACATCAGTCTCTGTAGTACACTGCGCTCCTTGTCTCCAGCTCTGTACCATGTACAGTGACATCTGTCGCTTGGCTGCCAGTCCCATTCCTAACCATCTCTTTGCTGGGTCTTTGCCTGTGGGGCTATGTATATGAATGCTGAAAAACAGAAGTGGATTATTTTGACCAACACACTTCCTCCCCTTTTGCTATGCAGGTGATGACAGCCAGTTGGAGGAAGAAGATGGCCCTAGTGGCCACAAGCCCCAGCACACAGAGCAACAAACCAGTGGGCCTGCACAAGAAACCACACAGGACCATGGGGTGGAATCACAGGACCCAGCAGCAGCGCCAGCTGTCCCTCCAACACCCACAGCAGAGGCTCTCCCTCCACCACCTGCAGCAGAGGCTCTCCCTCCACCACACTCAGCCTTTGCTAATGGTGGCAAGAAGAATCTGAATATGCAGAAGGGGGGGCATCCTCCTCAGGAGAGGCAATCCAGCCAGGGGATGCAGCTACTGCGCCTCGCCGCACAATTGCTGGGCCAGAATGTGCAGATGGAAGACTACCGGAGCCTGAAATTGGAGCTGCACCAGGAAGCGCTCCAGGCCCAACGGGAAGCACTCCAGGTGCAACAGGAAGCGATACAGATACAATGTGATGTGATGCAGCAGCTCCAACGGCTGGAGCACAGCATCATGGGCCTACACCAGCCACTGGTCCAGCAGCCACCACACCAGCTCCCCTTCTGGGTCCTGTGGCCAGGTTGCAGGGCAAGCCACAGAGCACAAGATGGCCAGACTTCCACAGGGCAGCTGATGCAGCAGGCTACCTTGTGGACACTGGCTCTGAAAATATTGTGATCTGACTTTCATTCTGCTCTGCTGTTTCATTCTACTCTGCCTATAGTGTGCTCTGTTTTAATCTGCAATATAGTGTGCTCTGTTTAATCTGCTCTGCCTGTTGTTTCTAATTGGTTTATTGGTATCTGTAAATCTGAAAAGGAGATTTCAGATTTCAAAACTGCTAGCAAGTATTAGAACTTTTTTCCTTTCCTGAAGATAGGTTTTAAAACAAACACATTCCACAGGTTTTAAACTTTAAGCCCCCCCCCCCACCCTGCCCCTCAACCCACCCACCCCAAGACTGACACTTCCTAAATAAATTTCCTAACTATTCTACTTATTGCAAATTAACTCCACCCAAATTACAACTGCCTCTGCTTGCCTATATATGGCTGAGGAGTAAAGTTAATCTTGCACAGTATTAACCCCATCATAGCATACCTGTTCATTCCCATTCCAACAAACAGGATGACTTTTATTCTCTGTAATAATTGTGGTGTTTCAGTTTCAAGGCCAATTATCTGGAAACTTAAGGCTTGTCCTGTCTGTCATCAGCTTGCTAGTTTAAAACAGGAGCTCAGTAAGGTAAAACAGGAATTAGATGCACTTAAAGCAGCTTCTAAGACTACACAAAACCATGCAGCACAGAATCAAGCCAATTGCACACCACTGCCTCCAAGGATAAAACCACCTAGGAATAGATGGTTCACAGTAGGCTCAGGAAGACTTCGCTATGTGCAACAGAGGCATCCGCCCTCACAAGTGTTGCCCCTACAGAATTCTTTTGCTCCATTACAGCATGGTGATGATCCTGAAAATAGAACTGAGGCAGAAGAGAAAGAAATGAAGTTGGAACAAAAGGATATGAAGGTACCCAAAGAGAAAAGACAACCCCAAATCACAAATGTTGAATCACATACCAGGAAATGTACATGGAAAGCGATGGCCACAAATGCTCGCAGTCTAAGCAATAAAGTTCATGACCTTCAAGCCCTGATGTTGGAGGCAGACTTAGACATTGTTGCAATCACGGAGACGTGGCTAAATGGTTTGCATGAATGGGATGCAAACATACCAGGCTATAATCTGTTTAGGAAGGATAGAGAGAGTCGTAAAGGTGGAGGAGTAGCTCTATATGTGAGAAATGATATCACGGCGACCGAAATGACAGGGACCTGGGGAAAGGAAGAAGCGATATGGATCACCTTAAAAAGAGAGGATAGAACCTCTATACACGTGGGTGTTGTCTACAGACCTCCGAAACAATTGGAGGAACTAGATAAAGACCTGATCGCAGATATTCAAAAGTTGGGAAACAAGAGAGAGGTGCTGTTGCTGGGAGATTTCAATCTGCCGGATGTAGATTGGAAGGTTCCGTCTGCGGAATCGGAAAGAAGTAGAGAGATCGTGGATGCTTTGCAAAGCGGTTTGCTCAGACAAATGGTGACAGAACCCACGAGGGAGGGAGCGACGCTGGATCTGGTGCTCACAAATTGGGATAGCGTGTCAAATATCCGAGTGGGTGCCCACCTGGGCAGCAGTGACCATCAAACGGTTTGGTTTGATATTACAGCTAAAGTGGAGAGCGGCCACTCAAAACTCAAAGTTCTGGATTTCAAGCGTGCTGACTTTAGTAAAATGGGGGAATACCTGAGGAAGGAGATGATGGGCTGGGAGGAAATACGAGTAGTGGAAGGACAGTGGTCCAGGCTGAAAGAAGCTATAAATAAGGCCACAAACCTTTATGTAAGGAAAGTAAATAAAAGCAAGAGAAAAAGGAAACCAATATGGCTCTCCAAGCAAGTGGCTGAGAAAATAAAGGCTAAAGAGTTGGCGTTCCAGAAATACACAAAAACTAAAGAAAAGGAACACGAGGAGGAATACAGGATGAAACTGAAAGAAGCCAAGAGAGAGATACGTCTGGCGAAAGCGCAAGCAGAAGAACAAATGGCTAGAAATGTAAGGAGGGGTGACAAAAATTTCT
The DNA here is from genome assembly GCF_901765095.1 of Microcaecilia unicolor. Classification (NCBI taxonomy): domain Eukaryota; kingdom Metazoa; phylum Chordata; class Amphibia; order Gymnophiona; family Siphonopidae; genus Microcaecilia; species Microcaecilia unicolor. The sequence continues at coordinate 187,714,080 of NC_044034.1, read as the reverse complement.
TCAGGTATATAAGTGAAAGGAGAATGACTAAAAAAGGGAATTGTGAGACTAAAAGATACTGCGAACCGCTATGTGGATAATGATGGAGAAAAAGCAAATTTGCTAAATAGATACTTTTGTTCTGTTTTCACAGAAGAAAATCCTGGAGAAGGACCGCGATGGACTGCAAAAAGTATAAATGAGATTGAAGTGGATAGAGCACTGTTCACAGAAGAGAGTGTGTATGAACAGCTTGAAAAGCTAAAGGTGGATAAAGCCATGGGACCGGATGGGATCCACCCCAGGATATTGAGGGAGCTCAGAGAGGTTCTGGCGGGTCCTCTTAAAGATTTGTTTAACATATCCTTGCAGACGGGAGAGGTTCCGAAGGATTGGAGAACGGCGGAGGTGGTCCCTCTTCACAAAAGTGGTGATAGGGAAGAAGCTGGAAACTACAGGCCGGTAAGCCTCACTTCGATTATTGGAAAAATAATGGAAGCGATGCTGAAGGAAAGGATAGTGAATTTCCTGGAAGCCAATAAGTTGCAAGATCCGAGACAACATGGTTTTACTAAAGGGAAATATCTCATTGAGTTCTTTGATTGGGTGACAGGAGAATTAAATCAGGGACGAGCTATGGACGTAATCTACTTAGATTTCAGCAAAGCTTTTGACACGGTTCCCCACAGGAGGCTCTTAAATAAACTGGAAGGGCTGAAGATAGGACCCGAAGTGGTGAACTGGATTAGGAACTGGTTGACGGACAGAAGCCAGAGGGTGGTGGTGAATGGAATTTGCTCGGAGGAGGGAAAGGTGAGTAGTGGTGTGCCTCAGGGATCGGTGCTGGGACCGATTCTGTTCAATATATTTGTGAGTGACATTGCCGAAGGATTAGAAGGTAAAGTTTGCCTATTTGCGGATGATACTAAGATCTGCAACAGAGTGGACACCCGGGAGGGAGTGGAAAACATGAAAAAGGATCTGAGGAAGCTAGAAGAATGGTCTAAGGTTTGGCAATTAAAATTCAATGCGAAGAAATGCAAAGTGATGCACTTAGGGAATAGAAACCCTCGGGAGATGTATGTGTTAGGCGGAGAGAATCTGATAGGTACGGACGGGGAGAGGGATCTTGGGGTGATAGTATCTGAGGATCTGAAGGCGACGAAACAGTGTGACAAGACGGTGGCCGTAGCTAGAAGCTTGTTAGGCTGTATAGAGAGAGGTGTGACCAGCAGAAGAAAGGAGGTGTTGATGCCCCTGTATAAGTCGTTGGTGAGGCCCCACCTAGAGTATTGTGTTCAGTTTTGGAGGCCGTAACTTGCGAAGGATGTAAAAAGAATTGAAGCGGTGCAAAGAAAAGCTACGAGAATGGTAAGGGATTTGCGTTACAAGACGTATGGGGAGCGACTTGATGACCTGAACATGTATACTCTGGAAGAAAGGAGAAACAGGGGTGAAATGATACAGACGTTCAAATATTTGAAAAGTATTAATCCGCAAACGAACCTTTTCCGGAGGTGTGAAGGCGGTAGAACGAGAGGACATGAAATGAGATTGAAGGGGGGCAGACTCAAGAAAAATGTCAGGAAGTATTTTTTCACGGAGAGAGTAGTGGATGCTTGGAATGCCCTCCTGCGGGAGGTGGTGGAAATGAAAACGGTAATAGAATTCAAATACGCGTGGGATAAACATAAAGGAATCCTATTCAGAAGGAATGAATCCTAAGGAGCTTAGCCGAGATTGGGTGGCAGAGCCAGCCGGTGGTGGGAGGCGAGGATAGTGCTGGGCAGACTTATACGGTCTGTGCCCTGAAGAGGACAGGTACAAATCAAAGTAGGGTATACACAAAAAGTAGCACATATGAGTTTGTCTTGTTGGGCAGACTGGATGGACCATGCAGGTCTTTTTCTGCCGTCATTTACTATGTTACTATGCACCAGCTGCAAAGGAACACGGTGGGAGGGGTAGGAGGGGATGGGGACAGAGCCAGGGGAGGGGGCGGGGAAAGTGATGGGGCATGCTGGGGGGTGAGGGTTGGAGGGAGGGGAATATGCACAGAGCGGGTGATGGTGGTGGGAGAGAGGGGGTGGTGTTGGTGTGTAAATATTGTGTGTGATATAAATAGATATCAACTTACTCTCACAGAAAACTTGTTTTGATTGGTCTTTGCCTAGCTCTGACCCCCAGCTGGAGTGCGCTCTGCTCTGCTCTGTGGGCAGGAGGTGGAGGGGGCTTTTCATTCTGTTCATCAGGGGCTTGCTGCTGTGGTGACTGTGGCTCTTCTGGGAGGGCCTGTCCTCTGCGCATTGCCAAATTATGTAGCATGCAACAGGCCAGGAATATCTTTGCCACCTTTTTTTTTTGGGGGGGGGGGGGGGGCTGTACAGGAGCTCCCCTCCAGAATGGTCCAGACATCGGAACCTGTTCTTAAGTTGTCCGAAGGTGCGCTCGATGATGCCACGGGTGGTCCGATATCTTCTGTTGTAGTTCTCCTCTGACCCTGTTTGTGGGTGCACTATGGGGGTCATGAAGCAACTCCGCTGTGGGTAACCTCTGTCACCTTTGGGGAGAAGCAGGATGAGAAAGATGAGTGTGTATTGTTTAGGGCGGGCACCTTGTGGAGGTGGGGGGAGGGAATAGTTGGTTGTGGAGTGAGCTGGAGGGAGACAGTGCTGAGGACTGCCTGTTGGAGGAGGTATAGTTTGGGAAGATCCATCCTGCACTTACCTAGGAGCCATCCGCCGGTGATATTCCCTTGCTCAAATCTGCGGAAGATTCCTGAGTGCTGCAATATATAGGCATCATGGGTGGAATCTGTGTATCGGGCACACATGTCTAGAATCTCCCCCTGGGCTTCACACATAACTTGCATGTTCATGGAGTGGAATGCTTTCCTGTTCCTATAAGTGGCCTCTCGTGCCCGGGGGGGGGGGGGGGGGGGTCTGAGTGTGACATGTGTGCGGTCAATGGCCCTATGACCGAGGGGAAGCGAGCTACGGCATAGAAGTCAGCCATGTTGTTCTGCAGGGCCTAGGGGGAAGGTAACATAGTAGATGACGGCAGAAAAAGACCTGCACGGTCCATCCAGTCTGCCCAACAAGATAACTCATATTTGCTGCTTTTTGTGTATACCCTACTTTGATTTGTACCTGTGCTCTTCAGGGCACAGACCGTATAAGTCTGCCCAGCACTATCCCCGCCTCCCAACCACCAGCCCCTCCTCCCAACCACTGGCTCTGGCACAGACCTTATAAGTCTGCCCAGCACTATCCTCACCTCCCAACCACCGGCTCTGGCACAGACCGTATACGTCTTCCCAGCACTATCCCCGCCTCCCAACCACCAGCCCCACCAGGTGATGTACTGAGAGGTGTGGGAAAGGAAGGCATCAAGGAACTGGGTGAGGCAGTTAGAAATGGAAGGCTGGGTGAGACCCATGTTCACAACTAGGGCAGACTGGAAACTCCCAGTGGCCAGAAAAGATAGAGAAGCAGTGATCTTTACGTGTACAGGGATGGGGTTGTTCCTACGCGTCCTGGGCTGCAGGAGGGGTTGGAGCTGGTCACAAAGGTGCTGAATGGCAGCCCTATCAAAGCGGTATCTAGTGAGACACTGCAGGTCAGTGAGGTCTAGGAAACTGCTACGGGGCCTGAAAACTGGGGTGTGAGTACCTCCTGCGGTGCCTCTCCTCTTCCTCCAAAATATAAGCCACCTGTGCATTTTGTGCCTCCGTTTGCCCACACTACAGGTACAATACAGTGTCACCAGTGCTCACCTTTCTCTACCAACTTGGTGAAACACTGCAGCAACAAACAGAAGCTGCCACTCACTCGCCTACCACCGACACACACCCACTACAAACTCTCCTGCCACACCCTCTAACCACTCACTCTCCAAGCAGCAAACAACAGTCTTCACAAACACGCTGCAGCAGTACACAGGACAAAGAGACAAACAGAGACTACAAACAGGTAAGGGAATGAAATATGAACTTGAGGACAGTAAATGGAGAGGGAGAGGGGATGGGGGAGATAGAGGAAGGGGTAGGGAAAGCTGTAAAGGTAAAACACAAATGAGGCAGGTGAGGGTGAAAACGTTCCGACTACGGCACACAGACAAAGGTAACAGGTACTCAACAAACTCTCAGCTTTCTCTGCAAACAACGATTCAGCTTTCTCTCCCACCAATGCTCTCGCCACTCTCCAACTCCACAAAATCACTAATGGGTCTAAAGACGACTTCCCCCTTACTCTGGTCGCTTTTATTTCAAGTCTGATTAAGAACCCCCATGTTCCGACCCATGTGAAACCATTTTGCAAGCCGTTATACACTGGGGGTGCACATCATGCAATGCCGCCCTTAACACGCCCCCTGTGGGGATGACCACTGATGAGCATCCTCGTGCTGAGGATGCCCTTACGGCCCGGTTTTGATTATTGGATTTGGGCGACCTTCTTTCACGGGGACGCCCATGTGCCTTTTGTGTTGCTTTTTGGGTGCCCTTTTCTTTCGAAAATGAACCAGATGGTCTACCCTGTCCATTACCTCTTTACTACCTTGGCGCTGGTCCCAGGAGTTGGCTAGTGGTCACTGCAATGGGCTGTAGAGAAAGGGACCCGGGTCCATATTTACTCCAGCTAGTACACTTGTGGAGGACTTTGTAGTGGTGTTCAGTTAGATACAGTAGGCTTTTAGGTGTTCCTAAGGGTGTCAAGGTGGGATTTGTACCTGGGTCTCTTTATATGAAGTCCACGGAACTGACCACTATGATGTTTTTGTGCATTTTTCTCTAGGACATTTTTTATGTTTAAATCATTTTTATAGGAACTACAACCACAGTAAGAACATCGCCATCACATAGGTTTCTGTATGCATAACACAGCCTGTTGTGTTACAGTCAATGTTTACAATACAAGTACAAATATGTATCCCATGTTTTTTGCTTTTTGCTATTTATCTCCCATTTCTCACCCTCCCTCAGCCCTTTCCTTCCCCCCCCCCCACCCACCGAGACAAGATATCCCTTAACCCCATGCTCATCCCTGTGTGTTCCTTACCCCTTTCGACCTTCCCCCTCCCCCCCTTCCTGTATGTATATCTTATACGTGAGCTCATCCAGTCTCCGACGAACCCCAGGGCAGCCCGTTAAGCACTTGACTACGCGCCCGGGGCGATATCTTATGTATTTCCCCTAGACACTTAAGAACCGCATCTGTCGCTTTGGTGTCAGGCGTGCCCCCCTTGCTTCCCAAAGCATTAGTTGATGCAGTCTGTTTCTCCAATACCAGTGAGAGGGAGGCACATCCGCCACCCAGTGGTTGAGAATGCATTTTTCCCCACTATGCATGCTTTGCTCTTGAACACCCGCTCCCCTTGAGTCCCAACCCCCTACTGCCCAGGGATACCCAGTAACATTTTCGCAAAGGTGAGAGCAACTGGATACCCCAATACCTCTCCCATGTAGTTACCCAGTTTCCACCAGAAGGCTTTGAGAGGTCTACACTGCCATAGGCAATGTACCATAGTTGCATTGTTCTGTTTACATTTCGGGCAACTGTCCGAAGACACTACTTTAGCATGGAAAGCCCTTCTGGGAGAGAAGTACGCTCTGTGTAATATTCTATACCGGCACTCTTGTAATTCTGCACTGTGAACCACCTTCGGTATGCCCATCAGTGCTTGTTTTATGTGACGCTCAGAAATTTGTTGTTGCGCTTCCGCACTCCACCTTGATGCCACCTCTGATACCTGCCATTCCAGTTGCCCTTTCTCTAGCTCCCTGCGGAACCATGAGACCGAGACCTGCCCCAATGCATCCCCCTCCATGAATTCCCTGAGCTGCCTCTCAAATCTGAGGGACAGCCCCTCCTTTGCTAGACTACGCACATAATGTGCTAATTGAAGATTGGCAAAGAGCACCGCCAATCCCCCCGAACATCTTTGTTGGAAATCCGCCAGTGAGATCAAGGTACCATCCTCTTGAAGGAAGCTTTCTATTAACTCTACGCCCTGTTCCGACAATCTGCGAAACACTGCATTTTCCCTGCCTGGGGTGAAATCAGCCAGCGAAAGGAATACACTGGAATTCGGGTCCTGTCCCCACCTTTGCAATAGCTCCTGCCACATATACCACAACGGCCCCAGCAACATACTTTCTCTAAGTCTAACAGGCAATTGTCCTTTCTGCTTAACATGTAATAAATTGTTCAGATGCCATGGGTAAAAATATGCCCTCTCCAATCCTACATCCGTGTATGTGGTCGTGCCCAGGAGCCAATCACGCAGATGTCGCAGGAGGCATGCCTGGTTGTTCGCCCTCATATCTGGCAGTTCTAACCCCCCCGCCCTCCAATTCCCTAATAGGTGTTGCCACTTCATCTTGGGTTTCTTGCCGGCCCAACAAAACTTCGTCACTATTCTTCTGAGTGCCCCCAGTTCCCGCCTTGCCAACCACAGAGGTAGGGCCTTTAGTACGTAAAGCCAGCGTGGGAATACTATCATACGGAACAGCTGTATCCGTCCCGTTAGCGACACAGGGAGCATAGACCATCTTGCCAATTGCTCTTTTGTGTCACTTAGCAATTTGGCGACATTGAGGTCATAAATCTTCCTGATATCCATTGGGAGTTGTATTCCCAGATATCTAAAAGACCCCTGCACCCATCTCAATGGAAATCCATCCCCCCCCCCCCCACTCCCTTTGGAGTTTTTCAGAACTAGCTAGGGCTTCTGACTTCAAAATATTTAACCGGAACCCCGAAAGTCCCCATACTCCTCTAAGCTTTCCATAAGATATGTCAGGGAGTGCTTCGGGTCTGTGATTAACACCAACAGATCATCCGCAAATGCAGCTGTCCTGAAGGTATGCTCTTGAATCACCACCCCTCGAATATCCACATTATTTTGAATCTCCCTCAAAAGGGGGTCTAGCGCTAGGATAAATAAAAGCGGTGACAGTGGACAGCCTTGTCTCGTACCTCTCCCTATCGGGAGCCAGTCAGACTGCAGACCATTCGCATATATCTGCGCCTGAGGGTCTGCATATAGTGTTCTCACTGCCTTCTCGAATGATCCTGTGATACCATAAGCCTGCAGCGCTCCAAACAGATAACCCCAGTCCACTCTGTCGAAAGCTTTCTCAGCGTCGAAGCTTATGAGCAGAGCCGGGGTCTGTTCTATTCTAACCCTCTCTAGCGCGACCCATATCCGCCTCATGTTCTTAGCTATCACCCTCCCACAGGTAAATCCCACTTGAGAGTCCATGACCAAGGATGGCAGATACCTCGCTAACCGATTTGCCAAAATCTTTGCCAGGAATTTTAACTCAACGTTCAGCAGTAAGATTGACCTATACGAGTCCGGTCTATCTTCTGGTTTACCTGCCTTTGGCAGCACGCTGATTTGTGCCCTATTCAGATGCCTTGGCATCTGCCCCTGCTGAATGGCTGCATTAAATACTGCCGCGAGCAACGGGCTCACCTCAGCATTTAATATTTTGTAAAATTCATTTCACCAGCCATCCGGCCCCGGAGTCTTCCCTAATTTACTCCATTTAATCACTAATTCTACTTCCTCCTCGGCAATGGGTGCGTTCAGCATCTCTGCCTCTTCTGTAGATACCTGCGGCAAATCCATACTATGTAGATACATCCCACTGGGGCGCACTAAATCTTCCTGCTGTGTGTATAGACGGCCAAAAAAGTCCCTCAGGATTGCCACAATGCCCTCATCTGTATTTGCCCGTACTCCTTCACTATCTTCCATTATGAGAATTTTCTTAGCACTAGATCTCTGGGTAGCGAGTCGGGCCAAAAACCTCCCACTTTTGTTGGCAAACCTGTATAACTGGTACTTATAATATATGTTCGCTTTCTGAGCCTTCTCCTGCTGAAGTTCATTTAGGGCCTGTTGCGTCTCCAACAGTCGCCATCACACTCCCAAATCGTGACCCTGTCCATACTTCTTTCTCAGTGCCACCACCTGCCTCTCCAATCTATACACCTCCCTGTTCCTTGCTCTCTTTTTGAAGGTCAGAACTGGGTCTGACCTATGTTGTTCATGGTGAGAACTATACTCCCATTTCTCCACCAGGAAAGGCAGAAATTGAGCATCCCGATAGATATGCAGGAAAGCGCCAGGTTCCCAGTGTGGGTCTCCCCCCTCCCAGCCAGATCTGCGTTCTCACCCAGGCATGGTCAGAAACCATGATTGGACCTATCTGAGCTTCCTCCACTTTGGTGATAAGCTCCCTTGAAAGCATTATGTAGTCTATTCTAGATAGTGTGTTGTGAGCTCTGGAAAGGTGTGTAAAGTCTTTATCTATCGGATGTAACATTCTCCAAACATCTACCAGCTCTAATGTGTCACATAATCTCGAGGTACCTCTCTCCCTTCTGGCCAGTTCCTTCCCTGTCGGTTTAAATCTATCCCATAGTGGGTCCATTACATCATTCAGGTCCCCTCCCACCACCAGTGGTATGTTACCCATTGCATGTATTTTGCGAATAAGCTGTATGACAAACTGCTTATCATAAGTATTTGGAGCGTATATGTTGCACAGCAATAAGGGATGTCATTCCACCACCACTGATGTGAGGACGTACCTCCCCCCTGGGTCTGCTACCACTCCTTTGACCTCCACATTAATGTTTTTCCTAATTAGGATCACTACTCCTCCCTTTTTTTTTACTACTGGTGCTTCATATAATTCCCCCACCCACCAGGTTTTCAGCTTTTTGTGTTCTTCCCGTGTGAGATGTGTTTCTTGCAAGAATGCTATGGACACTTTCTTTTTTTTTTTTTTTTTTTTTTTTTTAATTTGTAAAAGTTTTTATTAACATATCAGAATAACAACATCTGAAGACAAATACTCCTTGGAAATTTCAAAAACAGCAACATTCAAGCAATATCACATCCAAATTCCCCCCCCCTCCCACCCTCCCTGAGCTCTCAATCCCCCTCCCTCCATCTTCCCTTCTCCCCCTCCCCCCACCCTTCCTCATCCGCATCTTATACCCAAGTTTATTGCTCCCTTAATCATCTTTCCAAATCTCTGCTAAGTGTAGCCACTGTTCCGCGTTCGGATTATAGTGACCCCTACGTCTGTCCGTCAATTTTTCCAGTCCCATCATTAGCTGAAGTTTACCCTTCCAATCTTGCCCTGTTGGGCCCAGCTTCTGCTTCCATTTCAATGCTATTGTTGTTTTTGCTGCCGCCAGGCCCATTCGTGTAATTCTACTTTGCCATTTCTTCCCACCCTTTTTTCCATAACCTAGTAAACACCATTTGGGTTCACAAGAAAATTGAATTCCTACCGCTAGTGATATGTAACCTGTAACTAACTCCCAAAATTCCTGTATCTTCGGGCATTCCCACCATATATGAAAATATGTTCCTTTCCCCTCCTCACACCTCCAACAGGTATCCGAGGCATTAGGATACATAGCCTTTATTCGGTCTGGAGTATAGTACCAGCGACTCAGGACCTTATAGGCATTTTCTTTAATTAGGACACACACTGATGCTTTTTTCACCTCTTTGCAAATATTCCTCCATTGCCCCTCATTAAATTCCATTTTAAGATCTTGCTCCCAAGCCCTCATATAGGAAAGCTTTACCATCCCAGAGCCCCTTATATGCTCGTATAGCTTTGAGATTCCTTTCCCACCCTCTCCTATTCCTCCCCATAAATTTTCGAACTTCTCACTCTCCAACCCTTTATCTTTGAACCACTTTTCTTTGCTCATGTAATTCTTTACTTGTAAGTATGCATATAGGTCAGTCTGTGGAAGATTGTATTCTTGTTGTAACTTTTCAAAGCTCTTAAGATTCCCCTCCTCTATGAGCTCACGAAATCTTATCAGCCCTTTATCAAACCATGTTGCGAATGTGTTATTCTCCCGCCCGCCAGGGAATCCTGGTTCTTGAGTTATCCAGGCATAGGTGGAACGGGTCTGCGATCCCCTCAAGTTCTTCTTAAGTTTCCCCCATATTGTAAGTAAGTGGGAAATAAGGGATTTAGGGTCAGGGATCTATACATGTTATCTGGGGCAGACCCCCACAACAAAGCATCTAGATTTCCCTCCTGGACAAAGATCTGTTCAAATCTCGTTACGGGAGATAAGTCCACACTACTCCAAACCCCAATTTGCCTGAGTTGCGCCGCCCAATAATACCAGGTAATATTTGGCATGCCTCTTCCTCCCTGTTCTATCGTCTTCCACATTATTTTCTTTGATAGTCGAGCTGGGTGACCTCCCCATACAAATTCCCCCAGCTCTGTTTGTATTTTCTGTAACTCCCTCTTAGGGACAGCAATTGGGAGAGTCTGAAAGAGGAAGAGTAACCTTGGTAGTATATTCATTTTTACAGCCGCTATGCGTCCCCACCACGATAACCATCCCTTCTTCCATTGGATTAGATCTCTCCTGATTGCCGCTATAAGTGGTACATAATTTAACTGGTATAGTGTGTTAAGATCGCTTGGGATATGTATACCTAGGTAACGAAAACTTCTGTCGGTCCAACGGAACCCGGATCTCTTCATTTGTTCCACCTCCTGCTCTGTTGCTATTATCCCCATAAGTTCCGATTTATCAAAATTTACTTTGAACCCGGAC